>NC_092862.1:65799088-65966879 GCF_032062135.1 Pyxicephalus adspersus | reverse complement strand
ACAGAAATCTAGACATCAGTGTAACGCTCAGGTGGTTAAAAAAAACACTTACCTTGTTCCGTTGTCATTCTCTGGCGTCCTGCTGGTCCCTGCAGCTCCTCCAGACATTTCTTCTTTCCCGGTGACGTCGGTGCATGCGTCGGTGCAGTCGGGAGGATCTGCGTGAAATTCAAATAATTTTGTATTGGATTCAATACAAAATAGCTGTATTGAGTCCAATACAAAGAAATCTTTAAAAATTATCTTATAAAAGCTACTGTACAGTTATATTACATGTTTAACTTTTTTAACAGATTTTTGTGTTTTTTTTATTTAAAGTTTATTAATACATTTATTAAATATTGGACATATTTCGGTGCGTTATACCTAAGAATTTTAGGCCTTCATGGTAAAATAAATTTCCATGCAAAAAAAATGTAACGCTTTTTGCATGGAAATACAGACAGAATTAGAACGCTAGGGGGTTTAAAAAAGCCTATATCACATTTATGTAGGTATTCAGAACCTTTGCTTAGTTGAAGTACCTTTGGCAACAATTACAGCCTCAAGTCTTTTTAAGTATGATGCATCAAACTTCGCATACCTAGATTGGGGGATTCTGTGTCATTCTTTTTTTGCAAATCCTCTCAAGCTTAGTCTGGTTGGTTGGGGACTGTTGGTGGACAGCCATTTTCAAGTCTCTACAAAGATGTTCCATAGTGTTCAAAGTCACGCTCCTGACTTGGACATTCACAAAATGGGCCCTAAGTCACTCCTGTGTTACCTGTGCTGTGTGCTTTAGGTCATTATCATGTTGGAAGGTGAACCTTCAGCCCAGTCAAATGTCCTGAGCACTGTGAAAAGGTTTTTCATGGGGGATATCTTATTACTTTGCTCCATTCAGCTTTCCCTCAACCCTGACCAGTCCCAAAACATGATGCTGCCACCACCATGCTTCACTGTTGGGATGGTATTGGACAGTTGATGAGCGGTGTCTGTTTTCCTCCAGACATAAAGTTTAGAATTGAGGCTAAACAGTGTCTTGTTTTCATCAGACCATCAGGCTGCAACATCACAAAATTGAAAAAGGGAAGGGTTTTGAATACTTTCTGATGCCATTATATATTTCAGCAAACCACATTCAACAAAATATCCACTAATTGTTTCCAGCATATCCAATCAATTTTTAATAACATTTCAGGAACCTGCTTTGTAAGTCATTGGTCATGATACTATTATATTTTAAAGTGAACCTGTTCCCAAGCTTTAGAATTTTCAATCTTTAGAAAATAAAACATTAAATACACTTTAAAACAAACCCTAATTGATGTATGCAGGAACAATTGAACAATTCATCCTCACATTTTATAATAAAGGCATCATGGCGAAGTTCCAGCTGTTTACTCTTAGCACTTTTTATGCCACTTTGCTCTTTCCCCCACAGCCTATGAGGGTGGCATTGGTGGCAAGTAAAGTTCTAGACACTCTGTGCCAGAGTCACAACTCACAGCCCACTGATAGTGTTGTGCAGGCCCTGGCTGACAGTGACATCTGAGAAAGAAGAGTTTTTAAAATACTTCCTTTTTATCCTGGTTGGCAGTTGTTACTGTACAGTATGATTATTGAGTGTGGGTCTGTAGGTAAAGGATCATCACATTCCTTTTCTTTATGTTGTATTTGCATGAGCTTGTTATTCATAAGCCTAGTAAGGAAAATTTAAGGAATATAGGGTATATCACAGTTAGAAATCACTGTGGATTGGGGCTACTTGAGTTGTTTTTCTGGCTCATGTAGGAGGGGGCAATTTCGGAGGAGAGTGGCCATTGCCAGGGTAAAACAAAATGGAAGGAAAATGATTCTCACATATTTGCATGCGTTGCTGCTACAAAATGTGTAACACGTTTCTGTAAAGATTTGGACTTTGCTGGCACAACATAAATAAAGTTAAAAAGAAAAATAACACGTCAAGCAAATAATCAATGCTTTAATCATAGAGCAACCATCATGTCTGCTCAATGATTCCCACTGAAATAATCCCAGATCCCAAAACAAGTGCATTCTAGGCATATATCTCATCAATAGTGGGAAGAACCAATTCATAAAAATAGAACATGGGTGCTAAAGTATTAATTAAAATGAATTACTATTTTGTCAGTAACCTTAATAAATGTTGATGATTCTGAGCAATCCTTTATTCTAGGTGCAAAGATGCAGATAATTATACTTAATTACATACTGTTGGTAAAGAAAGCAATCCTGCCCTATTTGGTGGCTACATAACGCTCCCTTTGTTATAGATGCGCTTATCCAACACTGGAGTAATGGTATGCTGATAATAGTGAAATTAATACACACACGAGGCCATCTCTTTATTCTTGGTGTGTGTTTTTATACATCTTAGGACAGGTGGCCACCATGGTCCAAAAAAGCCCACAACATTTACTGTAAAGTAAAACATAGAAGATTGAGTTTTGGTACAATGCTAAGTACTTCATTATTGCAAAGCTAATTAATAACAATCAAACCTGATTTATACAATTAGACAATTACACCAACTAATGCAAAAACAGGGTGTTTAGAATGCTAGAGCTGTTAGTTTATAACTTTGATATGTATTTATCTGCCTGGTAAAAGGCTTTTCTCTGTAGAGGTAAATGCTTTATTATATATTGATTTTTATATCAAATAAGCAACTGAAATATTTAAATATATGATAGTAATATATATATATATATATATATATATATATATATATATATATATATATATATATATTTTAATATTGAAAAGGAGGCAACAATTACACTGATTGACAAACCAACAACTGATATAGATAAGATAATATTCTAAAGTAGCAGGTCAGGTGATGTGCCCTTCACTTCAATACAGACTCAACAGAATATTATGTTCAACCTGATCCTATATAAAGGATGGGCAGTTGGAGTGTAACAACCTATACCGATATATGACAGCTCGACAACTTTGACCATGTCTGTCTCCAATTAGATCTACCAGCCTGTCAGGGTTGAAGCACATAAACTTAATTTTCAAAAAAGCCACCTGTTGAATAGCTTTTCACTATACAATCATAGTCTTCCTATCAGATCTAATAGTCATGGTCTGAATCAAGGCCTAAAGATGAAGTACAAATTGGAACCTGAGACTTCAAATTGCACACCACTGTCAATGCCAAGAGGAGGCCAGACCACCATTTCTAATGCAGAGATAGGAAAGTCAATGAAGCTCATTCAGGGGCCAAATGCAACATGCATCTTTAAAGGTAAAAAGGAAACACCTTGGGCCCTACAGGGAACCCTTTTTACCAGGTGGGCTACAAGGTGACCAGCACCCTTCATTCCATGGATCTTGCAATGGCAAGGCCTAGCCAGGGAACTAGCAATGACTATTCAAAATGATTGGACTGCCATTGGACCCCAACATCCCTATAGATTTTTTTTAAACAGTTTAGATGTTTGTATTCTTTATGTAAGATCTTTCCCAAAATTCAAGTATAATGCATTTCAGTATAAATTGTGATTACAATTCTTAGAGTATATTATATAATTACAGCAGTTTTCCTCAATGAATGGATACTGATAAAAGCAGAAGATGTAGAAATTTGACCCTCTGTTTTGTTTTGTCCCACATTCTCATAAAACTGTATGTATAGGCAACATTTATTGCAGTTTTGGTTAAAGTGGGGGTGATTTAAAAACATTCCTGTTTTTTTTTTTCCTCTTTCTTTAGTTTTTTTACAGCATGCAGATTGTCTAGCTCTACTGGATGCACCCTAAATAAATTGCACGTTTTTCCAGCTTACAAAACTGTTGAATTAAAATGGAATTCAAAATTTGTGAATGTTAACAACACAGGAAATTGTCAATAAAGATTTGCCAAACTGACATGCATTGCATCCATTACATTACATGTCTATATTTTTATTAATTGGAGGAAGGTGTTGCATTTAGAGCTTTTAGTTGTTTTCAGGTTTTGTAATTAGGATACTTTCTTCACACTGACAACACATTTCTACAGAAGCTAAATCATTGTAGATTACTTCTAGAAGACTTCTTGGCAATATCAAATTCAGGAAATGTTTATAAAAAAAAAGTTTAGTCTATTGAAATAAACTATTTGTTTTTTAAGAGGCAAACATAAAAACAGTTGTTACAGCTCTGGGATCATTCTAATAAAATTACATGTCTTGTATGCTACTAGAGTAAGTATCTGAATTATTTTGTGATCCAGTGTACAGCAACTCTGAGAATGGTAGATGGCGGTCCACTCCATCTTTCACTAGGATCCAGTCAGTTATGATGTACTTAACATCAGCTAAAAGGAAACTTTGTGATGGGGGAAGAGAAGAATGAGCAGTAGGATGACTGTACTATAGCTTTTCCTTCACTGTCAAATCCCAAATTGGAAGCAGTGAGGTGACAAGCTATAAGAACCATCTTATAAATCCGTGTTTAATCAGGGCCCTATATCTTGCTTGATCATTTAGATTTTAATGTGTGATGTTAGCCTTCTTCAAGGTTTTTTGTAAAAATAAACTTTCTAGCTTGAGAACAACAAAGGAAAGAAAAGTCATTAAATATTCCCGTTTAATCCCATGCCTTGTGTTTTGCTTCCCATACCACTAACCATCTATATTTTAGTTCTCTAGGAAAATGTTTGCATTTTTTTGTGAACATACCATATTTATCCCAATATTTAGTGCTTAAGCTAGAATGGGGGGTCGGCAAAGTTTTATAGCCACTAGGCCATTTATAGGGTGAATAGGAACACAATAAGCCGGACCCACCCTAATAGCTCCACCCACCACCAGGGAAACGCCCCTCTGAAGTGAAATCCCTCTCCTCCGTTTGCATTGCGGAGGAGACGGATTTACCTTTAGGGAGCTTTCCCTATTTACCGTGGTGGCGGAAGTATCAACGCCGGCCGCGGTAAATAGGGGAGCGACTGCAAGAGGGCAGCTCTGGAGCTCCAGCGGCTCCAGTTCCGGTAGATCCTAATGCCTCCTGGTTGATCCGCCGGCAACCCGCAGCTCCAGAGCCACAGGTTGCCGTCCGGATCGGCCAGGGGGCGTTAGGCCGGAATGAACTTCCGGCTAGGCCATATCTGGCCTAAATGCCGGAGTTTGCCGACCCCTGAGCTAGAATATGTGAAGTGAAGCTTATCTGAATATTATGTTATGATTACAAGTGCTAATTATGTCAGATATTTAATACTATGCTTGTATCTTGGCTTTTTTGTCAATATGAATTACATTTTTAAATAATGTTTTGGACAGACAAAACATACAAGGTTCTCTCCCTCTTGCAATTTTGTACTAGCAGACTTCTCCTTTTTAAAATATGTATTGCGAGTAGCGACTTGTACTTTCAATAACATTTTTTTCTTTAAGAAATGGTGGTGGTAATACATTTGAATAGACACATGATAACTGGGAATAGATAGCAGTATTGTGTAGTGTTTTGAGCACTCACACGGGAGCACATGGAAATGGACCTGGGGTAAAGGTGGTTAAACATAAGCATTATTAACGAGGCTTGTTTGTTATGGGTGATAGCACAGTTAATAAGTATTCGTGTGCTGGATACTGAACGGAAGAATGGGAAGCCAGATGAGAGTCTCTTCATGCTCTGAAATGTCTGACGAGAGACGTCTATGTACAGTCAGTTCTGTATTTGTTAATCCACTTGAGGTTTTTCTCCTTCACTAGTCCAGGTGTGAAATGCATACAAGTGTCAATGCAGTGGGTGTTTCCTTTATATAATACTACAAAGCTTAGGGATTTGAAATGTGGTTTTTAACTAGCCTTTATCACTTCAATAGGCGTGTAAGTTATTTTTTTTTTTTTTATGTATTTTCTTTTTGGCAGTTGACATTGGTAAAGTGCAGAGCAGGTGTCTTAGTTACGTAGCTCCTCGGAGTGCATTAACCTGGCACATATGCCCAGTACACTTTAGCATCTGAGTATTTTATTCTGTATAACATTCTATCAACGTAGAGATTTGTCCTCTGGATAAATGAGTCACACTAGCTTAGTTATATTTTAATGTATTATACAAGCAAGCAAATACATATAGTTTGTTATAGTCTGCTCTGCCAGTTTATTGTTCCTGTTAATACTTTTGTCTGAAGATAATTCTAGGTTTATCCCAGGCAGGTTCAAATTCAATTAGTGTTGATTTTGCCACAATACACTTTAATAATACATATGTACCAAATGCTTACTGTCCAGTCATTAACAAATTTATTGCTTAGCAATCGTGGTTTAGAACCATGGGCATGTTTTTTATTTATTTCACAGAAAGTATACAATATTTGTATAAATTACTAATGGTTAAAAATACTTTTTTTTCTCACATTTTGTGTGTATATGTGTGTGCAATATATACGTTGGTTGTTTTTTGTTTTTTTTACAAACTATAGTTGGGAGGTAAAAGGTGCATGACATTTATAGCTTTTACCAAATCCTGCCAAATGAAGTAAACTTAATTAAAAAAAGAAAAAACTTGTCTTTTTCTTAAAATATGTGACCTATATAATGCAGTTAAATGATAGCCAAGAGGTTGCAGTGATTGTATCTAAGATTATGGCTGAGCCGTGTCATGGGTCATGTGGTTCAGCATGTGAACAGGAAGGTGAGAATTGGTGAACTTTTGCCTGAGCTGTGCAGTCCATCAGGGAATAAATGTACCAAATCAACTCTGCAGCTGTATAAGGAGGTAAACGGCTGAGTAGCTCTCACACAGAGGCCTTTGTGCTCTGGACATGATCTAGCATTATGATGGGGTTCAATATTCCTTGGCTATATAGCAATTACTAACCCATTATCACACTAAAACACTGGCTCATTTATCTTCTAATTCCAAATGTCACCTGTTCTTCATTTACGTCTCAATAACCATTAATTATACTCAGTGGAATTTAAACAAAGTTTTTCTCCTCTGTTAAGACTAGTAAAAGATCCAGTAATGATAAATAAATCAGCCACTATGCAGCTCTCATTTCTCCTTTTCAGACTAAGGTCTGGTACAATGTGAACTATTAAAGGAAATGCCTAGAAATTGGTAGGTCAGGGGCCTGGGAGAGTCTGTCTGACCATTGTTGTAACTGCAGATTTCTGGCATACGTTCCAGACAAGAAACTTGTACGCTATGCAAATTTCAGACGCAGCATAAGCAGTGAAAACAGACATTAGCCAATGAGGGCTTGCAAACTGTTTGACTGTTTCCTTTTTATGAGAAACAAAGAAAATTGTTTTCTTTTTTACCTTTTAGTTTGTTAACAGATTGTTTTGGAAAAGTCAGGAAATTGTTGTAGTTCTAGCTATATTTAAAACGCCCCAAACCGTTAAATACTGGATGTAAAATACGATGACTTTGCAGTTGTGTTGAGTGATATGCTTTTATTCTTTAATGTCATTTTTAGTCTTCTAAAAATACAAATAAAACTGTAACAATATAGCAACAAAGAGAATTTTGTATTTTTTACAATATTAGTGGTCAGTTTCTTTTGAGGTTAATTACCTAAATGGCCATACAACATACAAGGTCTAACCAAGTATAATGGGCAATAAGACATCTGTCTGTCCACCTATGCAGTTTTCAGCAGTTCAGCAATGAATGCTTTATTCCTAATGCTTTTATTTTTCTTGTACCTAAAATATTAGGACAAAGCAACCTCAGATACCAATTATGAGAAACTGAGGAGGAATAGCAGAATCTGTAATGAATAATATATAAAATATTATTGTACAAAAAAAAATATTTTTTTTTGTGTGTGTTGCCTGTGGTAATGAGCCATATCTAATTTTCTCATTTCCAATTAATTTATAGTAAAAGTTTTATTTATATATATATATATATATATATATATATATATATTATTATTATACAGTATTTATATAGCGCCATCATATTACGCAGCGCTGTACATAGTCCATAGTCGTGTCACTAACTGTCCCTCAAAGGAGCTCACAATCTATTGTCCCTATCATAGTCATATGTCATTAAGTCTAAGGGAATTAGTCAATTGTTAGGGAGAAGCCAATTAACCTCACTGCATGTTTTTTTGGGGATGTGGGAGGAAACCGGAGTACCCGGAGGAAACCCACGCAGACACAGGGAGAACCTGCAAACTCCATGCAGATAATGTCCTGGCTGGGGATCAAACCTGGGACCTAGTAGCGCTGCAAAGGCCGGAGTGCTAACCCCTGAGCAACCGTGCTGCCCATATATAATCTTTCTTTCCTTTATTTACACTCACACAGTAGAAATAAATGGAACAGAAAAGTGTGTATAAAAACTTTAAAAACAATTCCAATTCTTTCTGTTCTTCATAAAATAGCTTATAAAATACATTTAATTTTAATTATGTTAATTTAAGTTTATTTTTACTTCTCAAACTGCTTGTCCACAGTATGGCAGCTACTGGTCTGTGAACCTCTGATAAAGAAACTTTGTCAGGACTTCTGATAAAGATTTAGACAGTATAGGTCTATCGCTCTTGCCTGTTTTAACACAAACTCAACTGTGCATACATTCCATAACTGTCATGTGTGGGTCGCTGTATGACTGCAGTGATCCTTCTTTGAGCTGGATGCCAAACAACATTTCCGGGATCAGCGAGAACTGTACATTGGCTCGTTTCTGAGCCATCATGCAGCAATCCAAGATAAATATCAGGTTTGATACAGTCTTTTGTTATGTGATTATGTTTGATTGCTATGTGCATCATGGGGATGATTAGTTACAAGGTATTTAATGGAAAAAAAAAACTGTTCCTTACCAATCTAGTGACACCTAAAAGAACAATATTTTAGTGGTTGCTTCAGGAGTAGTGTTCAGATCTAACCACAATGCTATCTATTTATCTCCTTGGATACATTTTCATTGCATAGGTAATGATGCATTTTAGAGATGTGTGTTGCCTGACAAATGACATTAGTCTGAGGAACCATTTTAAGAAATTTCTTCTCAAATTGCCATTATTATAAGTTTTTTGTTCTTTCTTTTGCCCCTTTTAGAATGACCAATCACTTTTATTGATGACAGAAAACATTTCCCAACACTCCATATGATAATGCCCATTTGAATCATAGGGTCGTAAGGACCCACTGATGGTCTTTTGTATGTATGTTTATAGTTGTTATGTAATATTTCAACAAATCTCAATTATTTCAGGTGTCAGACAAGGTTTTATGGATCTGGTATGGATTTTGCTTGCACTGCAATCTGCTTTATACTCTGCTCCACAAGTCTGTGTGAATGGATTTTCAGCTGTGTTTTTCACTTTATTGAATATATAGTATATTAGATACCCTACTTAATTATTGTTCTTTTTAGTGGAAATACCTTAACACTACATGTAGTTGTTGGAAGTAAAAAGATCATTTAAGGGTCTTACCTTAAAGGAATAGTCATTTTTTTCTACTTAACAACCTTTATTAAGGTAGGCAATTTGAGTATACAAGTCTAGGTATACTGTGTTTGCCTGTTAGCATCTGGATGGGTTGGTATTGCCTGTGGTGCACACAGACAAGTTCTCCAGCAATTCCTGCACAAAAAAGCATAACTTAGTGTGAATATATCTATTAAACATGTCATTTTTATGTGTGTGTGTGTGTGTGTGTTTTACAAAGTCTATAGTCATGTCAGATGGGCTCACAATCTCATCTCTCTGTTGTAATCATATGTCTATCTAGGGCTAGTTTTCGAGGGAAAACCACTTAACCTAGTTGTAAGTCTTTGGGACACAGGAACTGCTTTATTTGCCAGAAGTAATATACATACTATTCCACTCACCTCTGTTTGCTGTATAATGTTGCAAAAGGGGATGAAAAACACTTTTGAAAATTTCTGACCTCTCTGCTTTTTGGACTAAATGCAAAGATTTTACACAATGGTAAAGTAACCCTGAGCTTTCTTCCTGTTACAATTCTATCCAAGTACTTATCCTCATTCCCATATGTTACAGTGCAGACACCCATGCTAGTAAAAAGCAGGTAAGCATTATGCAGTGTTAGTTTACTTTATGTTGTAAATGACGGGAACATTTTCAGTAGAACCTTTTGTTTGTCTATATAGTAAGTACATGCAATACAAATATATTTACAACACATTGGTGGGCACAAGATTGTTGCTGTGTGTACAGCGTTTGCCTTTCAATGTTCCAGAAACATAAACAACATTTATGCCCATAACTAACTGATCTTCAACCATGAAGGACCTAGCTGCCATAAAGCTCTGGGAATCTGATGTCCATGATAGCTAAACTTGTCTAGTTGTTCTTTCTGAGGGTAGTTGGACTTTTTTTTATTATTAAAAAAAGTTCAAACATTTTTCAGTTTATTGCAAATCAAAAGGCATACTAAAGGTTTATATTTTAAGGTGAATATCTCTTCAGAGTATGGACAATTGATTTATTTGTAGTTTATTTTTAACAAGCAGTTGGGAATTATAAGTAAGCGGTTTGATTACCACTTCCTCACTTCAGGTAACTGCATGCGCTCCTTTTACAGAGCACTTTCCCTTTTCACAATAAAACTGAGAACGACTTAGTGTCAGTATTTTGTCTGCAAATATGCAATAAATATTTTCGCATATCATTTCCTGCTCTTGCTCTCTTTAATGGTCAGTTGATGGATTCCATTGAAAATTGTGTAAATCCATGGGTGAAATTTGTGTGAAGTCCTTTGTAAAGGGACCCAAATATCTTTTATAAACTGCAATTTTATTATACTGTAGTTCATGTAATACTCTACCGACTTCCTGAATGCATTATGTGCCTTGGAAACAAGAAACCTAGTAGGCTGTACTAACCCAGTCCTATGTTTATTTACTTTGCAGGCTATGTGGCTGATGCTGCAAATAGATGAACCTGAAGACTTTGTGATATCTACTGGGGAGGTCCACAGTGTTCGTGAATTTGTCGAGAAAGCTTTCAAGCATATCGGGAAAACCATTGTGTAAGCAAATGACACAAACATGCACCATTAATAATATTATTGTAACTCTAGTGCAATTTATGTAACAACATTTGTTAAACTGTTACAATTCGTTGGCATGCTTAGTGGCTCTAAATAACTATAAAAAAATACAATTTACGAACAAATGCCATACTTACATTTAATGAGGAAGGTACCTTGAAATGATTTCTGCATATTTACTACCAAATACACGCTTTTACATTGTCCTAAAAGAGTGCAGTATCTACTGGGAAGTTTATCACAGACACAATTTTGTTAAGTCCAAAAGTTACTTTTACATCTGATGAAACATAACTTACCTTGATTGCAGAGTTGCCCTTGCCGTGCCATCCACATTGTTCTGTTAGCTTCGCCAACATACAAGTGCACTCACAGTAAAAATCTCATTTGAGCTGGAATTTCCCTTTACAGTTAGAAACTTTTCAGGACATCAAGAACAGTTTGTGCAGAATACCTTAAACCTCAATCTATTTAAAGTAGTCATTATGTAAGGTGCTCTAATATTGATGTGTTTGCAGGTCGGAGGGAAAGAGATGGGAAGGAGTAAAACATCTGGCATATAAGGATTATTTGGATTTTTAATAGTAGACTAAATAATGGCTCATTTCCATCATCATTAAAGCTACATAAGGAAAGTCATAAGTCAATTATTAGCGAATACCCATTGCAACTCACACACTGACCTGATGACAATGACCTTACCCCTTTGCAATTTAGAAAAGTTTCAAGTATACGTGGCCTATGCGTTAATTGAAAATAATGTATGTTGTCACAAATAAAAAAAAATGTTTTATTGTTTTTTTTTTTCAGCTTGCCAAATATTTTTTTTTCAAACCTTTATTTTATATTGTCTTAAAACATTTGAAGCAGATCTAAACACGTTGGGTGGTAATCTGCCATAATCAAAAAGTATGCACAACATACTTGCTGAATATGACACATAACTTTTCCTAACCAGTCCCCCTAGAGCAATGACAGGGCCAGGATCTGTCATTGCTACATGAGGTATAGCTCTGTCCTCACAGCTTACTGCACAGCGGACTTCTGTGAATATGGCGATCCTTTTCTGTCATTGGATGATATAACCCCTGCGCGTGGTCAGGATCTACATTATTCCTGGCAGCTGGTCTGTGTCTGGCAACGTGCACTGGCTCTGTGTCTGGCGACGTGCAGGTACTGTACAATTTAGAGCTTAAACAAAAAGCCACCAGGATCCAGGGAGTGAATTTTTTGACAAAAGAGATATTGCCTTTTTGTCAAATAGTACTACCTTTGTTTTTTCATTTTAGGTCTGCTTTAAATGTTTGTGCAGTAGGAGGTCTGTTTATAAAGCATTGCCTGCATAGCATGCAAATTCAAGTCAAAGTCAAATTCCAAGACATATAATAAACTTATTATAGTTCATTAATTATTTTCTAATTTTGATTGGACCACTGTTAACTTGACCAGGATCAAGATAAGTTAAAATAAATCTTTCATGGGGGAAAAATACCCCAGCATTATCAGTTTGAGAAAGGTATGACTCCGCATTAGTGGGCAGTAGGAGGTAAATATTCCCCATTGCTGGTGGTCAGTGAGAAAAAAAAATTGTAGGAGAAAATTATTGTGGTGTGGAAAAATATTGGTGTGCTGGAGGCTCTGGGGGTGCAGCATGCTCTTCAGCAGGCCTAGTGGCACTGTGGGATGAGGAGTTTGAGGGGCTTTGTTGCAGGGTGAGGGTTCTATGGGGTAAAGAGGTTACTGAGGCTGGTGGGCACTGTGAGGGATCAGGGCTCCAAAGGTACCATGGTGGGGAAATAAGGAGGGTACTGCAGCTGACTGGATGTAAAAAAAATGAGATTAGGGACTCTGCAACAGGCTGAAAAGTACTGGTTGGGGACCTGTGAAGAAGCAGAAAGGCGCAGCGGGGGCTAAAGATTACTCCCTGAGACTGGGAGCCCCATAGGTGGCTGTGTGGACAGGTGGGCAATGTGGTAAAATGAGAGCACTGTGGGTGTTGGTTTGCAATGTAGTAGGCTAGGGGCATTATGGGGCTGGTGTTTACTGCAGTAGCTTGGAGGCTAATTTTTTTTACACACTGCTTCTGCATTTTTACTTTGTTAAACATCAATATGTGACATTACACAGTGTCAATATTTATTCATCTGAACTTTTATTTACCTAATTTAAGGCCTAATACCCAAATCCTTAGAACTGAAAAGATGTATTTTCTTCATGACTCTTTGTGTGTGTATCTATATAGATATCTCTATCTATATTTTTGCACATTTGTTACAAAACAAAGCTGTGTAAAAGAAGGGTGTGACATTACTAAATTTTTAAATAGCTCTCCATTGAGTGACAGGTGAAGCCTTTAAGCTATGAAAGTTTTCTAATGGAAGTGTTACTATATTAGAGACTGAGTCTTGCTGCTAATGCAGTGCTGTCACTGGAAATTAGTACTGTAATTTAGTTTAGACAGATTACACTACCAAATTCAGTGACTCATTTTTTGTTACACATCTAAACAGCATTGGCATATTAATGGCACCTCCATGGTATAAATATTGTTTAAATACACAATCTGCCATTTTATTGCTTTATTGATGATTATTATTTTTTCAGTTTATGTACCATTAAATGCATTTTTACAAAAGAAGGCATTTGAACATGTGACATACATTACATTAGATTACTGTTAAATATGAAGATGGGCTTTATTTCTGTGTCAGAAAAAGTTTTTCAACTGCAGTGAATACTGAATACATAATTCATCATGCCTCATATTCAAAAATCTGCACTACAGTTTTACCTCTTCTCCCCTAATGTCAATTAGTTTTCATAAAGATTCTAATACTGGGGGAGTTTTTGGAATTTCTATATCCTTGATAGTGGGGGTCAGATAGGTCTGATGAGTTAATTACAACTTCAGATTCCAAGTTTGAATATCTTGTGGGCAGACAAAGTGCCCAAGCTCTGGATTACCCATGGCAAGCTGTAACTGACTATAAATGTAGTGATTTCACTTGGTTAACAGTTACAGTATAAGAAAACAGGCAAATGTAATTATTATTATTTATTATTATTAAACAGGATTTATATAGCGCCAACATATTACGCAGTGCTGTACATTAAATGTAATGTGCCTTTCAGCATGTATCCGGTTACCAACAACTAATTAAGCATTTCTGCAATCTCCTGTTGCATTTCTCCAGTGTCAGAAAGCATTCTGTACCATTTAAATCACTTAATGTCACGTTTGGCCCATTTGGTAATGGCAGGGGTCGCACTTAAGTTATATCAGTGATATCAAGAAAGTTAAGTCCTGTGAGGAGGAGACAGCGGTAGATGTTTTGTTCCTGCATCACCAAATCAATGTCCTATCACTGTTGTTATTTTATTTTTATTTTTTTGCACGCTTGTGGTCTTACCAGAGTAATAATTTGCATTGGAATCATGTAGTACTGAATTCTGACATTAAAAGGATCTGGAAAGAGTTGTTTATTAACTTTTTTCTATTTGCTTTCACTCTATGCTCATTATTCTACTCACTTCTAAATATGTTTCACATTTTTCTGGTAAACTTTTCATTACAAGTTTTCCATCGTTTAAAAAGAAATAATTTGCACTTCTTTGTGAACTGTGCTTATTTCTTTGTTGTAAGTACAGTGTGCATTTGTTTGCCTTATAACAATGGTTTGTGCCAAATTAAGTGTAGAATGTGCATTATGATATAGGACATACACATCACAAATGTGACAATTTGGTAAATTATTCTTGTGGTGAGTGGTCTTCTTTGTTCTATGTGTTAATGAGTTTACACTCACCTAGGGAGAAAGGATTGACACCAGGATTTGAAGGTGAAAAATGGCAACCAAATGTTTCTAGCCTAGTGTTTGAAGGTTGTCTTGTGTTCATCATTTGTTTGTCTACTTTACAGGTGGGAGGGCAAGAATGAAAATGAAGTAGGACGCTGCAGTGAGACTGGAAAGATTCATGTGAAAGTTGATCTCAAGTACTACAGGCCAACTGAAGTGGTAAGTAGTAATGTCCACATCTCCCCTGCTGCTAGGTAATTACTTGCACTGTTGCTGCCAGTATTTGGCCAGCTGTCCAGGCCTTAAGTAACCCCCTGCCACCAGCCTCTGATAAGTCAAGCAGTGTGCAGTCTCACACATATGACCATTGTAAGGTTAAAATAGAACAACATGTTTTGTTTTTTTCTGGCATTATTCCATACTGATGTACCTACCTCTTCCTCTGTTTTATATATGTAAAATTTACATTCAAAAAGAAATAGAGCAACATTTTAGTGCTAGGAAACTAAACTAAATATTTTAATCACGTAGCTGAGAAAAATCATGTAATACCCACCAAATTACCTAATATAACATGAAGTTATCAATAATATTCTTCATTCAACTGAATAGTTCTTGTGTGGTGGCTTCTAATTTGTCCCAATCCCAGCACCCTAACAAATGATGTGCTAACAACACTGAAGAAACAACAAGTAAGCATATGCACCAAAACTTAGGAATTTTGGGGGGGATTATTAAAAATACAATTTATTGTTTATGTACAATTCAATATTATACAACCACTATCTAAACTCTAGGTTTTTAGATATTGGTTGTGTGTTATGTATTGTGTATATAAACAATTAATTGTATAAATCCTCTATTTTTTGAGCATTTCCTTGCTTGTTCAATTAATTTATCATGAAAATGAGAAACAAACTTCACTTGCTTTCAGTAATGACTGTAAAATTCATGAATGCAGTTATATTCTAGAAAATATTATTATTCTTTGCTTTACTGTTAATTTGAATGTTTATTCTTATCCTCCCCCAGCCTTTATTTAGGGAATTTAAAGAGCACTCCTAGTTTTTATAATATATATATTGAATCTATGCAGTGATATATATTATGTATATATATATATATATATATATATATATATATATATATATATATATATATATGGAAACTATACAGTGACAAAATCTTTGTATATTCTTTGATGTGCTGTTTCTACAAACTATATTACATTGGAAAATCGGCAGCAGCTTGTAAAATGATGGTTTATGAGAAATACCCAGAATTAAACTGTCTCAGACAAACATCAACATGTTCCCATGCTAAAATCAGAAAAAAAACAAGCAATTTGCATAGATTTCTCATAAGACCGTCTTCCAATCATCCCTCTGACTTTTCATTTCATAATATTTCCAACGCATTTGTTGGCTGAGGTTAGTGTGATATCATCTACTTCAGTGACAGAGATTTATATAGCTTTAATATTACATTCAATCATTTGTACTGTAGTGTTGTCAATCCAGCAGATAAAAAAAACTTTTCAAAACTTTTTAAAAGTTTTGTATAGCGTTGGAAATTGTTAGATCCTTACTGTTACTTTATATTTGGTTTGGTCTCTCCCATGTTTACTTTTTTTTTAGTATGTATAATAGTTTGATTTTTTGCCAGAACTGTGTAACAGCAGGGTCAGGTCTCTACTTCTAGGGACATTTAATAGCTGTTAGTGTATCGTTATTTGAGCTGTTTTGAAAGTTTTGACAATTCCTTGTACTTGAACCGGTAGACAAAATGGGACGCTTCCTTAAAGGTGTTCCAAGTGTCTTTAGTTTCAATGAAAGTAGGCCAAGAAATCTAAGACACGGTTGCTGTGGATGAAGTTATTGTAAGTAGTGCTTGCTGTTAAGTAAATGTTGGGTTTGTTAGAGTAGATGAGAAGACACGATGAAACAAGAGGGAGTTCTTTGAGGATTCCATGATTGATTCTGACATCAGAGAATGGTTTGACCCCTCCCCTGCTGAACAAGCCAGGTCTGCAGGCCCTTCCATTGCGATTAATGGATTTTGTAGAGGAGGTAAAGACTCTGCTTTATGCCAAAAGAAATAAGAATGGATATATTTTACCCTCCAGGAAAGTTGAAAGTACTGGAAAGTTGGAATACATAAATCAGAAGTGGAGTTTGTACTTCTAAGGTCACTGCTGGTTCTCTGTTGGTATTTATAACTCACCCTTCCCCTGAAGCAATGCAAAAGTGACCACATGCTGAAAAATGCTTGCTTAAAATAATAATTCTGTTATTTCTGTTGAACATTTTAGAAAATCACCAGCATGTCAAGTAAATTGCAAATGGTTTTAATTTACTGCTTTTGAAACTGTCTTCAACAACAAATAATATTCACAAATTGTACACAGACTTCTACAGAATCTAGAAGATAAACTCTCATATGGCTTAAAATTCAGATTATTCAGAAAAAGCCAGAAAATTGGAAGACTTCCTATGCTGAGCTAATAATAAAAGGCTGGTAGATAATATAAATGGCTTTTACTTTTTGTAAACAAAATAATTGAACTTCTCAAAAGGGGTATATAACATGATATCACAGCTTTATGTAAGAGGCCCCAGTTTTTGTTTTGACAGCTTTATGTAGCTTTATGTACACTGTCTTGAACTAAACTCAAGGTCCTTTATATCGGTTTAGGTTGATAACCGCTTCCCTGGTAAGGCATGGGTTGAGACCTTTCAGACATCTGTGGTTTCCTAATTGTTCCAGGTTAGGTTCTCACTAGGTCCTGAAGCCCTTTTCAGGGTGACATTTTTTCTCATATATGTCCTCTTCTAAAAGGTAAATAATTTATTTTTATTTCCTTACTAGTATTTATATAGCGCCAGCTATAGTGATAAGTCCATAGTCATATCACTTACTGCCTCTCAAAGGGGCTCACAATCTCATGTCCCTATCATAGTCATATGTCTTTAACATAGCATATGGCCAATTTATAGGGTGTGTTTTTTAACCTAACTCCATGTTTTTGTGATGTGGGAGGAGACCTGAGCACTTGGAGGAAACCCACGTTTCAAACACATGTAGAACATTAAAACTCCTTCTTCTATATAGGTGTGTGTTGGTAGTGTGTGCTGGCCAATTGACATGTCAGATACCTGCCGTGTTTATCCTTTATCATCAGTCATGTGTAAAGCCTACACTTTATTCTGTTGGTGCTACGTGATTACTGCAATTTTGAATATAGTGCCCAAGTAAGCATCAAAAGTTCTTAGTATTAATATTAACCTTTCCTTTTGTTGCTAATTTCTGCTCAAATTCTTTTTACAGCATTTCATATGGGTCAGGAATTTTATAGATGGTATTTTTTTTTATTATAAGTTTACTTTTTCAGTTAAATAAATTGAATGCAAGTAATAAAGGGCCCCTTTGGAACAGGCCAAATAGCTAATACAGCGTCATTTCTCAGGAGATTAAATGATTTTTCAGGGGCAGTCAACTTGTCCAGACTTTTATAATTTAGGCAGCATAGGTGTAATTAATATAGCAAATGAGACGTCCAAAACAGCTGCGTCTGCAATTTTAGAATAGTATTCCACTTGTTCTGCTACATATTTGGGAAGAAGCAAAATGTGAAGATTCTGCAGTATTTTAGTCCTGGTGGACATGCCTATGACAACCCTATGTTTAAAGAGTATTTAAAAAATATATTTACTTTAAACAATCATTTCTTTTTTTTCACATTCTGAAAAAGATTTTTTAAAGATGTTCCCATTATTGAGTCAAATTCTACACAAAATACTGTAGCTTCTGGGTTAGAATGTGTACATACAAATGACAAGCAAATAAGCAGTGTCTTAAATTGTTTTAGGATTTTGTTAAACATCTTTTCCGGTGATAAACAAATGTTATTGCCAAAATGCTTTTACTATTTTTACATTACGTATGCATTTTATCTTAGAATGCTCTTGCTAATAATTGACCTTAATCTCTTCCCATCTCCTGACCTTAAATATTTTTAGGTTTTATTATTCTAAAGTCTGTGTGGTCTTTTTTGTTCTCTCCTTTGGGATTTATTGAAATATTCCTTTTTTCTGCCTTTTGGGTTTTAGAAAAATTTAATCGGTTATTTTATATTTTACCTGACCTCATTTGCCCTTTTTTTCCCCCCACCATTTACTGGACTTACATTAATGCATTACTGTCCAAGAATTTTGTTAGGCATAGTTTTGTTTTTTACTTTAGGAATGCCTAAATTTAGCACTTTTTTGCTATTTCTTAGGATACCATGCATAATAAGTAAAATATGTAAAAACAAAATTAAAGCGTTTTGAGCCATTAAGGGTAAATGGTTTCCATTTTTTGTTAAAATCTTTTATACAGGGCAGGATTTGCCATTAGAAATATTGGGAATATGTGTTTTTCCACTGTGTATATGGCGTAAGCAAAGTAGCATTATTTTCCTGCACAGTTACTAACCACACATTTCTTATTGCATCAACAGAAATAAAGTTGTCTCCTATAATATACAATTGGCCTGATTTAATAATTAAAGCTCCCCAAGGCTACAAGGGATACAGTTTTATCAGTGAACCTGGGTGATCCAGCAAACCTGGAATGAATTTCTTAAGTCATTTGCTATTTGTTAGCAAATGTTTTTAATCCTGGACTAGATTCATTCCAGGTTTGCTGTAAGTTTCACTGATAAAAGTGTATCCTCCCCAGCCTTGGAGAGCTTTAATAAATCAGGCCCAATGTACTAAGCGAAGTTAGGACTAGTAAGATAAATTGATCACACAGTTCTGTTTTGTCACTAAATGTCCCCGCCCCATTCTCATAAAATCCCAAAAAGACAGCAGGGTGAAAGGTATTACAATATTCACAGTAAGGTTGTTTCTGGTCATCTTCAGTCGTTCAAGAAAAAATGCAACTCCACCACAAGCCATGTCTGGTGGCAGAAAATAAAAGTAAATTTACCCAAAGCACATGAAAAAATATAATCCTTTCATCTTATCTTTTTTGTATAAAAAGCAAATTGTGACCCTAGTTCCGTAATATAGAAAATGAGCAGGCAATAATACATTTTAACACTGATCACAGGGTTCCACCTCCAACACCCTCCCCTCATCTCCGTTCTAAATGATGGCATAGAAAAACAAAGAAAAACAAAGCCCCTCTTTCAGCAGTTTTATGATGTTCCAATCTCAAGTCTTCTCTGCTGCGTGGAGGGGTCCTTCTTCTAAAATCCAAGACACTGCCTGAGTCATTTAGTCGTCAGACTTCGACAAATATAAAACGCTCCACAAGGTTAAAAAGAAACTACTGAATGGGTGAGAAGGGAGTAAGCTTGGCCTAGAGATGGGCTTTGAAACAGTATTTCTTAGCTCTTTAGCTGCAGGCTGTGTTCACAAATTCATCCTTAAAGTTCAGAGCAGAGCCACTTTAAGTTCCTTTTGTTACTTTTGGGTATAAATTACAAGTAGTTCCCGAGTTAAGGACATCTAACATACAGACGACTCCTAGATACTAACAGGGCTTCCCTGCTCGTTCGTGTGCAGGACAGAGGCTTGATGGGAGAGGCTGTTGGCATGACTTGCAGAAGAAGTCTTTTGCTAAACACAACTGAGACCGAGCAAGCTCTTGTAACTCTTTGATGACCAAGACAAACTCTGCAGTTGTTTCTTTTTGCATATCAAAGCACAGCTTGCTCCAGAAGTTAATGAATGTCTTTTTTTTTTTGTTTGTTTTTTCTTTTGTTTTGTTTTTTTGCTTTGTTTGTGATTAACTCACAGTGAGGATTTTATACGGTAACTGACACCACGCTGCCTAATAATATGAGTGAAACATCTGTCCTTATTGCATTTATTAAAATAATGTACCTGTTACAACTGAAATACCATACAAATTCAACTTAATTTTTATTTATAGCTTGCCAAGATGAATACAATTGTGAAACCTCATTACATTTTAAAACACTTTAGCCATCTAATGTGTTTCCAATGTAAATATTCTATATAGTTATCTATTATCTATAGGAAAGAACAGCTGGTATCATACTAGACTAATACCAGTACATCTGTGTAATAAATTTAGGGTCTAACAAAAGAAATATTTTCTTTCATCCATAATGTTTTGCCGTTTTACCTGTGCTTTTCTCCAGATGATAGAAAATACATCCTGGATGTGATCATAAAATGTATTGATGCGTTAAATGCTGTATTCTCAAGTACCCTGTCATTTCTTAGCATTTGTCATTATTCAGCAAACTGCAATTTTCCTGCTTGTAGAACACAAACCATTGCACTGTTACACAAATTACATGTGTTTAGTGTGTGTGTATGACTGTATGTATATACACATATTATACAGTTATGTATTTACTAAAATAAAACACTGCAATAAGTACCTGAATCCTTCATGAACTAGAACTATGAAGAGAGGAAGAATCGGCACAAAAAGACAACCTGCACCACTGCATACATGTGCTAAAAGGGTAGAGAAAAACTTTAATGTTTTACTTTCATTCATTAGTCATAGGCTGGATTTACAATTAGCAAATTTATCAGAAGTATGTCCTCATCCTTTTTTTAAAAGACTGGAAAATAGAAGGGTTTTCATTGCTATTATTTTTCAGAAATGTATAGCTGTTCTAGCTATTTAGACTGCTTTGTTGTGCACGTAATTAATTCAGAACTGGCAGCTAGAAGTATAACTGTTGTTTGTGTCCTGTAGCCTCATTAACCTACACACCAGTCACCTTCCCCTTCTCTTGTTACACCATAGGGTTTATTCCTACGCAAAAAAAAAAATATTGCATAAAAAGATTTGCAAAAATATTGCAACCACATTCTGCTGATCAGACTGAAAGTGTTCTGCACTAATTTTAAACATTTTTAATAATGGACTACTCACTGAAACTATTCAGAGAAAACTGGCTTCCAGTTCTGTATAATAAACAAGTTAATATTCTTGGAAATCGACTCCTAAAATGTCAGTATACACTTCTGTTATACAGCACAGCCCTCACTCTTAGTAGAGTGATTAATCAGAGTAGATTGTGATTATATAGTTTAAGATTTAATGACTTTTTCAATTTGGATAATTCGGTATTCTGCCATGTACAGAGAGGTATGTCCAATATTTAGTCTAAGAAAGGATAGGAAAAAAAATGTTCATGTTCTGCTCTATTGAAATTGATTGTCTGTAGTATGTAGGCAATCTGCTGAAACATACCACTGTGGTCTAGCTCAGATTTCATGAAAGCCAATTAGAACATTAGTTTAACAACTTGGTTAGGATTTCTATTTAAATTCTTAAATATTTCTTTGACTTACTACTAAATGGCCCATCCCAGCAAATGAAGCTGTTACAACAAAATGTATAGCATAGTCATATTACTGAATTGTGATAAACAGTATATGAGAGCGTTATACCAGAGGCATTGTATTATTACTTTACATACACTTACCTACTTACTAAACTTAGATTCTATTTTTTTTTTTTTTTTTTGGGTGGGGGGTTTCTTAGTTTATGTACCAAAAGTGTGTTTATGGTGTATTTGGTACAATCATTTCTGGCTGATTCTTACTTTTTGGCAGTTTTTTACATGATTAGTTTTGCTGTGAGTTTTTTTTTTTTTTTTAGTTTAAAGGATGCTTAACAGTTTAGTCTGATCATTTCTAATATTGTGTTATCCATTTTGAGTTTGCAAAGGTTTAGTACAGTACCAATTTGTGATATTCTCATATCCATGTTTCATCAACACTGGGATGTGTACAAAATGGAAAATTGAAAGCAAGTCATACCTAGAGGCAACAATTGAGTATGCAGTTGTTACATGCTATTTTTGTTTATTTCTTTTGGTTAGGTTAGAAAGGTATAACAGATTTTACATACATCTGTCATGTAGGGGACTACTATCCTTTTTAGCTATCATTGGTCCCCTTCTGAAAATGCTAACTGCTTGGCTGCCTGTAGTGAATGCTTCCTAGTCACAAAATATACAAAATTTGAACACCTTTACTGGGTTGGACACAAAGGCTTTGCTTAGGTAGTGTTTAGTGCGATAATGATTATATTTTTATTTACTTCATATTTATATAGCACTGGCTTCTTCCACAAAGCCTTACAGAATTCAAGTCACTGTCTGTCTTAGAGAGGCTCACATTCTAATCTAAGATCCAGTGCCAAGTATAGCATTTATTTCGTAAGGCTAAGAATTTTTAAAGAGTTTTATTACTACCAAAGGCTACTACAAGGACCTGTTCTGTTTACTTGTCCAGAATTAGTGAACTGATATATTGATATATTTTTTATAGCCAAAGCGTCAGCATGATAGCCAGATAGTTATTTCAGGATGACAGGTTCACAATTGCAGCATACAATACCACTGCAGGTTTGAAATTTGGGCCCTGTCTTGATATTAAACATTCAGGCCCCAGGGCTATCAAGTATATAGTCAAAGTATAAATGTCTAAAATATCTAAAATGTCATCCAGTATGGATAAGGATGACAACCTAGTCAGTAAGTTCACCTCTGCTATTTCTATTGCCACTGGATATACCTTAACAGTGGCAATAGAAATAGCAGAGGTGGACTTACTGACTAGGTATAACATAATATACCTTGATAAAACTCAGAGCCAGGTGTAACTTTCTAAGTTTATTTCCCTCTAACATCCTTCTTGGAAAAGAGTAACTGGCACAAAACAAATTCTCTGATGCTGAAAATTCCCCTTCAGATTATAATAGTGAAATATTAGACACATTTCACAAAAAGTATTTGAGTTACAGGTAAACAAACAAAGAAATAAATGAAATTTAAACCCATGAGTATGATTCATATTGAGAACCGGATAGCTCTCTAAATACATCAGATATGTGCAAGTCCATCCAGCTCATAAATTAATACAGTTTAAAAAATCAATTTCTTTTATCCAAAGTAAACAGACTGCAGTCAGATTCTCTGTCTTTGCGATTGAGCTGTCGCTTACTATAAGAACATTTCAAACTGTGGCAGTTTTGGCAATCACAATTGAAACATGCAAAGCAAATATGTTGGCTTTGTTACCATTTACATTTTCTGCGGGAAATAAAAATGTTCTTTAATAATTGACATAAATAAGACTTTTATCCAGCTGTGATGGGCACGTGAGCAGGATTCAACAATGCCGCCAGATCCAAGCCAAACCTTGTAAAGCTCTGTTTTATGGGGTAAATAACTTACGTTAAAGCTCTGCTGTGGGCAAAAATTTTAAATTAAATCTACAGTTACATAGCAAACATCAGCACCCCCCTCCCCCTGGGTTTTCATAGGGAGATTTACCTTCTGTGTGACTTTCCTATCTGCCATGGAATGTCAGTCTCCCAATCAATTAAATACTATGAATAATACAGTTAGGTCCATAAATATTTGGACGGACAACTTTTTTCTAATTTTGGTTCTGTACATTACCACAATTCATTTTAAATTAAACAACTCAGATGCAGTTGAACTTTCAGCTTTAATTCAGTGGGTTGAACAAAACAATTGCATTAAAATGTGAGGAACTAAAGCCTTTTTTAGCACAATCACTTCATTTCAGGGGCTCAAAAGTAAATTAAAAAGCTGAAAATAAAATGTTCAATTCTAATACTTGGTTGAAAACCCTTTGCTGGTAATGTCAGCCTGTAGTTCTGAACTCATGGACATCCCCAGATGCCGGGTTTCCTCCTTTTTAATGCTCTGCCAGGCCTTTACTGCAGCGGCTTTCAGTTGCTGTTTGTGGGCCTTTCTGTCCGAAGTTTAGTCTTCAACAAGTGGAATGCATGCTCATCTGGGTTCAGATCAGGTGACTGACTTGGCCATTCAAGAATATTCCACTTCTTTGCGTTAATAAACTCCTGGGTTGCTTTGGCTGTATATTTTGTGTCATTGTCCATCTGTATTATGAAACGCCTCCCAATCAAAGGAAATTATTCTGTGATCATCCACTACTGTTGTCTTCCGTGGACGTCCAGGTCTTTTGGCGTTGCTGAGTTCACCAGTGCTTTGTTTCTTTCTCATGATGTACCAAACTGTAGATTTGCCACTCCTAATATTGTAGCAATTTCTCAGATGGTTTTTTTTCTGATTTTGCAGCTTAAGGATGGCTTGTTACACCTGCATGGAGAGCTCCTTTGACAGCAAAATCTTCCACATACAAGCGCTCCCCCCCCCCCCCCCAAAAAAAAAAAATCAACTCCAGGCCTTTTATCTGCTTAATTGATAATGACATAACAAAAGGAATTGCCCACACCAGCCCATGAAATAGCCTTTGAGTCAATTGTCAAAAAAGGCTTTAGTTTCTCACATTTTTATTCAATCTTTTTGTTCAACCCACTGAATTAAAGCTGAAAGTCTGCAGTTCAACTGCATCTGAGTTGTTTCATTTAAAGTTAATTGTGGTAATGTACAGAACCAAAATTAGAAAAAAGTTGTTCCTGTCCAAATATTTATGGACCTAACTGTATATCTTTATATTTATTTACACATAGAATTCTTTTAAATCTAAATCTCTTTTGTCCTGATGATTAACACCAATAGCTTCATTCAAACCTGGCAGTTGAGAAGCCTTTATTACGCTTTTTCATTTTGTGTCAGTCCCAAGTATGTATTTTTCAGATTTCCCACCTCTAGCTTTGGATTAAGAACTGGGATTTAGTTACCATGATGTGCAATATTTTGACCTATAAGGGTCTGTCTAGTTCTTTTTTAGCCCGCAAACATCAGCTAAAATAGCCTAGGTTGGACTTACTTGAATACATATCCAGCTATATCAATATGTATTGATTGCTACTTCTCAGTAAAGTTTATGCTGTCATCAGTTAAATAGTCATCCTTACCCTGGTGGATCTTTAAGAGGAAACACTTGAGAGTTTTTAATTTTCATAATGTTATAAAGTAGTAACTGTTAGCAGTCATGCTACAAAAGGACAATATTACTGTACAAGTTGCATATACATAAACTGCTGTGTAGAAAATAATCCTGTTCTACCTGGTAAAGCATTCAATACAATATAATCTTCCATATATACCAAATGACAATTTAGGTTTTGGTAAACAGTCAAAAGAAACCAGGATTCATTTGGCAACAGGAATGCACCTCACAAAGGGTGAGAACTGTTAGTGTACAGATGATTGACTACATTCCCAGGTTCATTAGTGAAGCTAATTAGATGTTGATTAGGAAACAGTTTGGCCAGCTGATTATCCTTGCACTGGATTCTGTAGAGCAAAGGGCCACCATCTACCATTTGCCTGAGGTCATTGTGCTCTTAGCAGGGCTGTTGACATGTAATGGATGATCCAAGTCTACTCCTTGGTTTCCTGTCTCATTGTGGTATTTTAAATATGATGCAGCAACTCGCCAATACTTATCCTCTGACCTCTTGATGTATTAGGAGCCCCAAGCCAACAGAATCCAGAGAGAAGACCAAGTAATGATCTGTCAAGAAGTCACAATATAACAATAACCTAGAAGTTATTAGAGGAAGCTACATTTTCCTCTAGTAACAATGTTTTGTCAAGTAATCAGAACTGGCCTTTCCAGTGACTTGTTAACATGCTTTAGGCAAATTCTAGGTAGGTGGGGCATTGTGAGATATACATATGCTTGTTTTTTTCACTTGGAAATTTAATGAATCTTTCATTGAAGGTCTGCAGTATCAGTAGGACATGAGTGAGTAATGAATTAAAGTCCACCAGCTGATCTTACTAAACAACCCTCTATAGAAAGTTTTGTACAAAGCTTCATCAGAATTGTTTATATAAAGAATATCTCATACTTCAAAGATATTTTACTGCATACAGCTATGCCCACAGAATCTCTACCTTTACAACTTAAAGTAGAGCAGATTGTAAGGCAAAACAAATTCAAATGGGCTACATTTGTTGATGTACTCTCATAACACACAAGGATTTCAGTGTAAATTACTAGCCACAGTATAATATAAAAACACCACAAATGGAGATTTGCTCAACATTATTTAGCGATGCAAAGGAAATGGATGCTGACTAGTTATACTTTCACAGCATTATATGAAGCCTGATTGAGTCCTGAAACCAGTAAAAATGGGCATTTGGTGCATCCTTTTTTCCTCCCCATAGACATCTGTTAAGAAGTTTCACTTTGCATAGGAGAAACAAGTATTATATCTATTGCATGTTATGTACAATGTAATACAATGTAAAAATCACAGATACAGTAACACTTCTGTTAAAAAGTCAGCAGTAGAATATAATTGGAGATGATGTTTCGTTCCTGACCATACCCTCTCATGCTTATGACATTACTTGTTTGATGAACATGGAAGGTATTTGTCTACAAGGCAATGCTCACAATTTAAAATTATTACAGACACCTAACAGGTTAGCGTGGGTGTTCTTTATCCATCTAAGTTACGTTGGTGTGCATCTGGGTCAATTATATTCTAGGTCTGTCATTACCAAGCAGGAATAACATGTTAATGGCTTAAATATAGCAAATTTTATTTTTTTATTTATTACTTTTGTTCAGTTGTTTGTGTACAGTATTTTTGTAGGTGTTATGTTTTTTCTTTTTTGCTTTGATAGTGTAAAAAGACTTAAAACTGACGTTACCATGTAAGAAATATTTTGGTAAAAGTAACTTCTCCTCCAACTCTTATGCAAGCAAAGCCTGATCCATGCCACATGGGGCTACACTGAATGGCACTGATATGTATTTTGTGCGTGTCCAAATGATTGATGCTTTTAAAACACCATTGGGGATTTTGTAGACTTTCAATAGGGGTAATTGTCAATGCTCTTGGCTGCATCCCAGTGATAAGATAATCAGATCTAAAAACTTTTCTTACTCATTAGAAGAATTCCACTAGGACAAGAGAGAAAAGGTGAATATGAGGACAGAAAAGCCTAACTAGAACTTCAGGTTACATTGATCACTTAGTTTGCTTTCAGGAACAGAGTCTTTGACATGCCTGAGCTACTTTCAGTCTGTTAGAGCTATCAGGAGTAACTATAAACATGTAAGGCAGCACTCATACAGTCAAACGTTTTAATATGTTTTTGGTATGCATTATGGAATATTTTAAAACTAATACAGTCCTAAGCAAGGCACGTTTTGTTCTCTAGGTACAAAAATACATATCTGCAACAGTCAAATGTAGATAAACCCCAATATAGTGAGGAAAACCTGTTCCTTGACAGAGGCACAAAGTAAAAAGATTATTTTTTTTGTGCTTGACATATTGACAGAGCGAAGCTTACCCTTTGCCATTAAAGACAACCAGCAACAGCACTATATATGACTTTACCCCTACAAAATCCTCCCATCTAAGTGCTGACATCACCACTCTTGTAAAGAAAACAATACATTAGCATAATGACATGTCAACTTCTGAAGAAGTCAACATTTGCAGCATGTGTATGTTTATTTTCACACTAGTTCCTTATAACAATTTAATCTGGTTCTTGCGTGTCTTATATGGTTCTGTGCATGCAATTCTAGGATTTAATTATCCGGTTCTTAGAACTATACCACACTGCTCGGGATTTTAACATATGTCAATATATTCTTTTGATGACCAAATTCCCAGCCACACATGTGTTTCAGCAACATGTGGTACAATACATACATTAACGTACATTCCTGCAACACAAACCAAAGCTCTTCTGGGCAGGGTCCTCTCTTCCTCCTCTGTCACTCTCTGTATCTGTCTGTCATTTGTAACCCCTATTTAACCTCCCAACCGTTAAGCCCGTACTTTTTCGTATTAAAAAAAGTTGCAATTATCGATAACCCTGTACTTTTCTCACTCCCCACTTACCTGGTCCCGCTGTGCTCATCCAGCGTCATGTCCGTGTTCCAGCGTTGTCCTCCAGCGTCGATCTCCCTCTCCAGCGTCGGGTGCCGTCTCCTGGTCCCGCTGATCGTCCCGCGTCGTTCTCCTTCCAGCGCCGGGTGCTCTCTGAAACAAGAAGCCGGCCCGCGGGAGGAAAAAAAAAGCCGGCCGGCTTCTTGTGTGTGCATGCGTGAGCGATGACGTCGGCGCGTGTGCGGGAAATTCAAATTGAAACTCATTCATTCATTTTGTATTGGATTGAATACAGGAGTTTGTATTCAATCAAATACAAAATGAATGAATGAGTTTCAATTAAAAATAAATACAAAGTATGTATTTTGTATTGGATTGGATACAGGAATTTGTATTCAATCCAATACATAATGAGAGTTTGAATTTTGTTCTCATTTTGTATTGGATTGAATACAAAGTCCTGTATCCAATCCAATACAAAATAATAGAAAATATATTTATGTGGTTTTGTCT
The DNA here is from genome assembly GCF_032062135.1 of Pyxicephalus adspersus. NCBI lineage: Eukaryota > Metazoa > Chordata > Amphibia > Anura > Pyxicephalidae > Pyxicephalus > Pyxicephalus adspersus. Next base: position 65,937,779 of record NC_092862.1, on the reverse strand, counting down.
ATAGGTATGTGACGTTGGACACTAGGGAGGTGTTTTAGAAAAATATATTACTGTACATTATACCGAATTATCGCATTTTCAGTATTTTTCATTTGTTTATGTATTCTTGTTTAAGCTGAATTTTGTGTTTTTCCTTTAATTTTATTAAAAGTAATTTTTTTTTTACATGATTGTGTGTTTCAAACATTTTTTCTATTCATTATATCTACTAGACCCCTATTCGGACATATTTCTGTAAGTTACAGGTCTACAATTTAAAAAAAAAAAATTTCATGAAAACCTGTAACGCTTTTGGTACAGAAATCTAGACATCAGTGTAACGCCCAGGTGGTTAATGTACAACGCTGTTTAATATGTTGGTGCTATATAAGTCCTGTTTAATAATAGTAGTATTACAAAAACCTTTATTGTAAATGGCACACGAATGCACTGCTTCCTTGCCTCGCCTCAGTGCAGAGCCATTGGCTTGGAATATGCATGTTAATATATACATTTGTTCCAGAACAGAGCAGAGCAAAAAAGAAAGGGTAACCCTAGCATTACCACCTTAAAAAAAAACAATAGTAGGTAACACATTTCTGTTGTGACAAGTTCCCTCAGAGTTAAACTCTAGCCTTAGTCTATAGCCCTGCACAGCTGTCAGGCTGTTCTCCTTTATTCAGATAGCTTATTCTAATTTCACTGTACAATCTCTCACAGAGTTCCTTAGAAGCTGTAGCAAGCTAGCATACTTAAGCCCTTTCATCTCCTGCTAAATGCTTGGAGTCAGTGGGCCTGTTTTATTAAAGCTCTCAAAGGCTGGAGAGGACACACTTTCCACAGTGAAGCTGGGTGATCTAACAAACCTGGAATGGATTTCCTAAAAGTCACTTGCTAGTTGTTAGCAAATGTTTTCAATTGTGGACCAGGTCTATTCCAGGTTTGCTGGATCACTCAGCTTCACTGACAAAAGTGGAGAGATTTCAAGATTTCAACCTTGGAGAGATTTCATAAATCAGGCCCACTGACTGAGTAGGTAACATATAAACAAATTGGATGATTTTGCTAGTTGACTGTTTCCCAGGTCACTGATTTAAAGGCTACACACAGCCAGCCAACTAGCATTTCAAGAAGGAACAATGACAACCAATATCTTTCAGTAATTTCGTTTTTTTTAATAGTTTGGCAATAGCACACATTATTTTATTAGAAACCCTTCTTTGAAATTTCAGATGTATTCAAGTATTTGTGGTAAAGACCTGAAAAGAGAACTATACTAGTTTTTTGATGGCGGCAGTTTGTGTTATTTATTTGCCTTTTTAATTACATTTGATTAAATCTAGAAAAATAGCAGAGGTTGGAAAAGGCACAACAGGTCAGAGTGGACGTGAGTGTCTGAACTTGTGAACTCTGCCCAGGAGTTTAGGATTACTGGGAAATAAATTTAATTAAAAGAGTATTTAGATCTGTTTATTTGCTTCTACAATTGCCTAGAAGTATAACAAACTATTAGATTGTTTTGGTTAAATTAATCTCTGGTTAAGCATAGCCATGATACTTAACAAGTATCAAAGGATGGCGGTAAATCAATACCCCAGTGGTTAGGGATTTTGCAGTTCCAAAAAATTGGTGAAGTAAGTGTCATATGCCAGATGCAAGGTCCCTTATATGTTTGATCAAGAGAACATGGCTATACATATTTTTCATTGTTTAAATATGAAGTAATCTTTTAGAACACAGAACAAAGTGAACTCCTGTGTGTTCTTGGCCAGGCGGAATGCTTCCACTCCCTTCAGTACTAATAGTACATGACCCATCTTTAGCCTCATAAAATTTGGTGCCAGACTCACACAGGCTTACCCTCCTTGCACATTAAATATTTTGTGGCTGTTTGAATATCTGTTGAATAAATCTCTCACTGTATTTGAAAAAGATGCTAGCAAGCTTTGGAGTAATTAGAAATAAATATGCTTATCCGTGTGTATATATATATATATATTATATATATATTGTGTGTATACAGTGCTGTGTAAACAGTGCTATGCATAAATATTTTTCATCTCCACGCCATTAGTATTTGCCATATGTTTTGCATTACAACCTGGGATTAAAATGGAAATGTAGGGACCTAGCACCTTTTGATATTCACAGCATGCCTACTACTATGAAGGTAGAATAAAATTTTTATTTATTGTGACACAAACAATATTTGTGAGAAATTGGGTTTTGACAAGATGTTTAATTGTGTCTAGGACCACCATCAGAAATTTCTGGGCCCCATAATAGGCAAGCTTTTAGGGTCCCCCCTGCTTTGTCTAAATGTTGAATTGCTCTTTTTGAACGTGGCTCAGTACAGAAATACCCTTTGTCTCCCTCCCTTATGGCAGCCCTGATTGTGTTCTATGAACCACTCCAGTGTAGTTTTATCAGCATGTTTAGAGTAATTGTCCTGATGGAAAGTGAAACATCATCCAGAGTCTATGACAAGCAAAAGCAAGTTTTCCTCAGAAATTGACTTGTCTTAAATGCCAGGCACGTCTCTTTTTTGTTTAGCTTTGCCCATGCCAACAAAAAACATCCTCACAGCATAATACTTCCAGCAGTATATTTTTTTTAAGTGGCATATTTGTCCATGAATTAATAGACAGAATAAACACCATATTTCATTGTGTGAGTGGTGTTCTTGGGGTGATGGGAAGTGTTTTCTTTGTCCATCTGACCAAAGAACCTTCTTCTGTTGCTACCGGGCAAACTACAAATGTGTTTTCTATTTTTTTCTTTTAAGCGATGATATTTTTCTGGCCTCTATTCCATAAATCTTTGATGTGAAATATACAGCTTAAAACTGTATATTGGATATCTGAAGCACCTTCAGTCTTATCTTTGGTGTCTTTGTTGTTTTTTAGTCTCTAAATATTGCCCACTTTGCCTTGAGTTTGTTTTTTGTGATTGGCCTTCTCTTGCCAGGTTTGTAGTGGTCCCATATTCCCTCCATTTTGGATGTAATGATTCTCCATAAGATATTGAAAGCTTGTGATATTTTTACCCTAACATTGGTCTATACTTTTCTACCACTTCATTTCTGACTTTTTTGGGGTGCTCATTGGTCTTTATGTTCCCTACTTAGCAACATACTTAGAATGTATGAAGACATCATGTGATGGATGATATGACATTTTTATTATATAAAGGTGTGGACAGTAATGAACTAATTATCTTACTAATTTTTTTTTTATTTAACATAACCATAGGAAAAAAAACACATGGACCCTTAATTTTAGCTAACTAGCATAGCTAGGTAGTTTGTGTGTTTTTGTATTCATCTGCTATGTGATGTGATTTTTCTAGGTCATAACAACAAACTGCTTTATTTTATGATTGACCAACAAACATATATTACGATAACTTAACAAATAGTTTTAAAGAAACAGACCACTAATACAGGAAGCATCTGAACTAGTGCTACCTGCTTGATTACTAGTAAGCAAAATCAAACAGCAAGTGCTTGAAACAGAAAGCGGGCCAAAAAAATTACATTGATGAAGCAGGTTGTCATTCGCATTGTTGCATAGCAGTTTCTTCCACAGCTTCCAGACTTCCACAACCCACACTATGCCCTGTCTAACCAAGAGCACAGCATTGTTGGTTGTAGGGATTCCAGTTGAGTATGAATTTCTTTAAAGCTTTTTCATTGAGCTTGCAGGAAGTTTATTAGTTGATCTGAATACATAGTAAGTTTTAAAAAATGATAAATGCAATATTTATTTTGCACAGCGTTTATCCCTGTTAAGTTCAGAAAACCTAATAATGTGGTGTTTTGTTTATGTGCTGTATGCAGATAATATTGGGCAGTAGCACATGCTTTATAACGGCTAATAAGACAGATTAGTTGTTCTTAGGAAAGAAAAAGTTCTTTGTTGATCGTAAATGTGAAAATTATTGCCAAAAGAAGCAGTCTTGATGTGGCTTCCCTCAACTGGGATTTCTCCTACAAGTAATCCTGTTGTACATATAACATATTCCATCACCATCATTTCCAGAAAATCTTTCTTCAGCCTTACTTTCTCGGAACTCCATGCATTTTTACCCACTGAAACTAGCAATATTGTGACAGTCATGCATTTACATTCCTATAGTGCATACATGTACATGTTCCCAGTGTAATGTTTTGTACAAAATAAGTACATAAATACAACTTCATTATCTGCTTAGTAGAAAGTATGTTCACACCACATTATAAAAGCTATAAAAATAGATGTATTACAGATAAGTCACATCCATTCATCTGCCTGATTTATCTCCCCTACGTATTAACATCTTTTCTACTGAATATGTTGGCTGCTAAAGACAGAATTTCAATTGCACTTCTCTTCCTCTTCTTTCAATGAAGAGGTGCTTTTAACAGTGATGTAGGGCAGAATATTTGGCTTTGTATGTTTGCACTTATGGTGCACAATATTTGGTTGGCACATTGGAAATGGACATGGAAACCCTTTTCAGTTACAAACTCATGAAAGAAGTTGGAGACTTTGAGTAACAAAAATACCAAGGGTATACTTTATTCAGAGCTTCAAAAATATGCCTACTAAAGATGGTGATCACATACTAATAAATATTTCTTCTCCCTTGCAATGAATAATATAGCGGTTTGAATGTGTATCAGGTAAAGTACAATGAAAAACTGTTGCAGAAGATGTGTCATGTTTACTGGCAATTAGCATTTTGTCATAAAAGAAGTGTGTCAGCTTTTGGTATGTCGCTTTTTAAAACTACATGAGGCAATTAAAGCTCCTAGGAAGCAGAATGGTAAGTGAATAGCAGGCTCATTAATCCAAAACCCAGAAAATCAATGATTAGTGGGAAATACCCACATATACCAAATATGGAAAGATTGGTTACAATTTGAAGGTTAATAGATGAAGGTATAGATGAATACCCAAAATATTTCTAAATACCACAGAAGCAAACCTTCCAAAATTACAGTATTTTGTGTCTCATCCTAAGTTACCACAAATTGTGAAAGGAGGACCTTGGCATATCCTTTAGTACTTAGAGACTCTAAACCTAAGCCAGAGATACAGATATCTTGTGTACAATACTCAGTGTGGGTAGGTAATAAACTCCTCCATTGGTGAAAGGGTCATTCCACCCTTAAAAAAAATCAACCTGGAGACCCTGTCAGAGATAAAACAAAGTAGTAGATTCCTTTTAACAGTTTCCTATCCTAAAAGGGTTTTTGGGATTGCTTATTCACTTATGAATAACTGGTTGATTACTTTGCTCCTTCTCTATCCTCTATATTAAAAGTGTCCCAGTACAGTTCTTGTGGGCCAGGATCTGCATACATTTTACCATTCTTCTAACATGTTTTCAAAGCGTTAGAAAAAATTATATTATATATGTAAATGTTCACCAGTCAAGATGACAATTCAATTTTTGGAGGTGAAATACTGTATCAACAACAGTATAATCAACAAAAATACTGAAGGAATGTAAAAGATTTTAAATTCTAGCCATAACTAATTCCTCAAGATTTGGTAACCATGTCCCCAGTATCCCCTATTTCATCTCTGTTTAGAGTGATAGAGGTGGAAAGACCTTGCTTGCTTTGTGATAGAAAAAGCTTCCCCATAATCATTTTACTACCTGTGATGGACCCCACCTCTCCCTCAACTCCTACCTATTTCCCATTCACATCTTGCAGAGTATATTGTTAGACCCCAGGGTGGATAAACTACCAATCAAAAATACACAATAATTATTGTGATTTTGAAAAAACATTTCTAACATGTAAAATGCTTTACAGGTATTTCTACCATTACTTCTGTACAATCTTTTATTTTCACATGTACATTTAACAGGTCTCTGTGACTTTGATATGTAACCATGTATTGTTAATCAATCTCATGTCTAGCTTCTTACATGTTTAAAAAAAACAAAAAACCTTCTTTTACCTTCCCAATCATCAAATCCATACAGCCGTAAACTTTTATCTAAAATCATACATGTAGATAATAAACTTAAAATACATTTTCTTTCTATTTGGCATGAATGGTATTCAGAGGATTACAAAATAAGGAAAATCCTATTCATATCTAGGGTGAGAATTTCCCAGTTGGTCACTGTTACGTCTGTTACCTATGATGTTTTCTCTGCCTGCCTTTTTTATTAGACACACAAGTGTGTGCTATAGGGCTAATGGTATGGTGAATAACTGTGCTATTACATATACACCTAAGCACATACTCAAGTACTGCATGAGTGGATAATGGGAGTGTGTTCTAGAAATTTTTCATAGGGCATAGGCCAGTCTAGTGTAAAAACAAGAAGAAGCAAGACAGATGCCTGAGGGGAGGGAAAAGAACAATTTTATACAGTTAGATAAAGTTGTCATACTACCTAAAAACTATCAATTATTGTGTACGTTGCTTAGAGGCAGACAGCAATTTTTAGCTGCTGATTGACATTTAAGAGCCTGGCTTTCACACACTACCATGCATCAATTACTGAGATTCTGTGTTTATCAGACTAAATGCTAATGGTAATTTATCACCCAAACTGTGCAGGAAAAGTAAAAAATGGCTACTTCAGGGTCAGCAACTTGATTTTTTGGTTTCCAAAAAATAATATTTTAAATATTCAGTCTAGTAAAAATACAAAATGATATAAGCTAAGAATTAAAAACACTCAACAGAAGTGCTAAACATATTTGAAAACTACATGTAAAAGAGTTCTAACTACACAAATGTGACTAAAGTTCTGTGGCTAACATCATCCCTTTCCTACCATGGTCCTTTTGTAGCTAGTGTCACACAGGGGTCAGAACAACCTATAAATCTTTGGTTTTAGTAGTTCTTATCAATATAACCTAATACTAGCTACATACATGGCAGCTTTATTTTTTTTTTCAACTGGATTGTGATTGCAGAAAGGTAGGCTACTAGGTAGGTTGCACTGATTCATTGTCATATTTCTGTGATTGAAAGGATTTTACAGTAAAACATTCCTTAAATTGTATGTATAGCCACAATCTTTTTCACCCATACATTCTGTCCTGCTGCCAGGTTTTTACCAGACAGGACAGAAAGTTTTTTTTTTTCAACAGCTAAAGCAATAAAAATGCATTTTTTTAAGGTGAGAACTCCTGCCAGGTTTTTATTTCTGTCTTTGTGTCTGTAGCAAAATTTTCTATCACTTCCCTTAAGTGAAAATGGTGTTACCAGGACAGAAAGTTTAAATCTAATGGAACCCCAGATAGTTGTAAGAACTATCTGGGGTTCCATTAGATAGTTGTAAACTGTCCCCACTTTATCAAAAACTAGAAATAAAAACATTTTAGCTTAACATTCACAAAAGTTTGTTTCAAAGGTTGGAAAGAACATTTGCTGGATAAGGTTTTTGTCTAAGGACCAGTTTCAAAGTGAATATTGGTGTTCCTTAAGTGTACAATGTTTAAATGTAGGCTGAATCCCTAAACAAATCCCAGTGCAATTTTAGAAAACAACATTCTCTGTGTAAACATGTATTGTTTTAGGATTCACCTCATTGAACAGCCACTGGGACACAGAAGAGTTCATATATGCAGCATGCTTGTGTTGTTTTCCCTCCTCCTCTTCAAGTCACTGGGGACATCTTTAAGTTCTTAATCTGCAGAATCAGTAGAACATAAACAGCCTAGATATGCTAGATCTCACAATTCCCATGATTTATCTTCTTAAATCACATGTAGGCAATTGTTGTCAAGAAGTATTGGCCCTTTGAAGTCTTCCAGCAGGTCCAAAAAATATTCTTCTTTACACCCAGGCAATTAGAATTCTATATAATGAGTTCAACATTGGTAGCTTCCATATGATATTGGCCTTCTAATCCTTTCTATTGCTCCTTGAATTTACTGCCCATTGGAAAGGCGGATCAAAGCACAACTGTACATTGTAAAATTGTAAAAAAGTTTTATTTGCAGCAACTGTTATATTTGCATTTCTTATTCATTTGACATGCAGTTTTCACAACAGACTACTTTGGTTTGTATCCTTTTTCATTTTGAATTGTCCAGGTTTGTGACAGGAATAAATTACATTAGGAAAAAAACCCATAAGGCTATAAAATTGATGTATTCCCATGGCTGATCATGGGCAACAATTTATTTTACTGCTTGGGTCGCACTATAAATAAGCTCCAACAAAGGGGTGAAAAATGTTGGGGTGTGGCTATACTAGGTTTTGGCACTGTCCACTTTTAATCAATAAAATTGTCAAGCTTTTGGATTCTGTAGACTGCAGTTTGGGAATGTTCTTTTCTCACATTGCTTAGTGTGTCAGTGTGTTTGCTGCGTGTAACCATTTCAATATGTTACTGTCCTTTGAGTAGAGCTGTGTCTTTTAAACAAAGTATCATCAGTTTAAAAAGATTGAGGCAGATCGGAAAAAATATGATCTCTGAGAATCTGACTGAGATAAGGTAAACCTAGGCAAGTTTTGCAGGAGGGGAAAATGTATTCTTCATAGAAAAAAATGTTTAGGTTTTACCCCAGGCAACAGTTTGACCTACACATGACTTTTTCATCTAGCATTGTGGTATGCAGAGTAAAGAAGCGAAAGAAACTAAAGTGAAAAAATTTCTCAGATTATTATCTCCAGCTTGTTCTGAAGGCCACGCCATCCTTTTTGCAAAGCCAAATTGTTATGTAAAGTAATGGCTTTCTGACATTTTACATAAAAGAAGTGTATGTTTTTTTCCTGCATCCAAATAAAATATAGAGGCCATCTTCAGGCAAATATTAACCCCCTCCCTTCACTCTCATCAACTGTTTTCATTGTGGGGAACTAGGAACTACTAATCCAGCACTGTGGATGTGCCCATAATGGACAGTCCCATACAGTTCCCTTACACTGACATTACTGCTGCAGACTCCTCTTCTATATCCTGAGAGGTTCACTGCAAAACCATTAGGAAATATCTATGCTACACATTTCATGGTGGGTTTAATTTTTCCTGGAGATCAGCTGCAACTTTTGTGTTTTAATACCAACCAGTTTGGATGAAACTGAAATGGTCAGTCAATGGTCAATGGTATGTTAACATTTTTATTTTATTTTAGGGAAATACCCCAAGATGCATGGCTCCCACTGAATCATACTTAACTCTTTATTTTATTCTTTTCATGATTCTGCCATGACTGTCTTTGTTTTTGGAGGAATTGCGCTGGACCTTTTCTCGATTGGGTCCTGCTCCATTCTGGAATTCTTCTTTATCCTGGCACGAAGAAAGCATCGGGCACTGACAACGTCAGTCGTCTCCTTCCTTCTGCTGCCTACGTCACTCAATCTCGACCTGCATAGGCACAAGATCAGGTGATGTAGCCCACTGTAAAATGGAAAAAAGAGTGCTGATCTCACAGCACATGAGTGAGATCAGCATCTTTTACCCCTCAGTGCAGGAAAATGCCTGATATCAGACATGCGCAGAAGGAGCAGCCAGGAGCCTACCAGGATGCCTAACATAGGTATTCTGGGAGGCTCTGTGCACCTGGTCTGTCAAGACAGAAAGGGAAGTTGTTTCACCTTTTTTTTTATTTTTTTTTTATAGAGGGTGTTGACTTTAAAAAAAAAAAAAAAAAAATCAGAAACATAGGAGCCACTGATGCTGACTCTAAGGTATACATATGAACTGTATATTGATATGAAATGCACACAATATTACCGTTTTTTCTCAATATTAATTTGTCATTAAAATATATTTTTTAATCCAGTCTAAGAACCAGAATCGGAGTAAAAAACAGTATAGGAACACCTTGCAAACTTTGCATAGCAGATCCAGGACTATTACAGGGCACTTTAGCACAATGAGCTAATCGGTATAAGCAAGAGAATTACATTGTAGGGACTCTTAAGTAGTGGGTAATGCTGGGGCTTTGGGTGACAACTCTGTGACAACACAGCGTCCTAGAGTTATTAAAGAATGATTAAAAACCCATTTACAGTATAGCGAGGTGGTGTAAAAATATTACCATCTTCCCATTTGAAATATTTGTAACAGTTGTAGTCCCACTCTCACAAACTCTATAGATTTATATTTACTTATATATACTGTGTATATATATATATATATATATATATATATATATGTAACACAGTTCATTAATAACTTTGTATGGCATGCTCACTACCTTTCTTGTTACTTAACAGCTCCCATTCTTGGGGATTTCAACATTGCAGGCAATAAAATTAATTCCTGTGTAACATTCCATCTGCTCTCAGTGGGGCAACTCTCATAAACAGGGCACACTTTAACTCAAATTATTGCAATGTTTCTTTACTGCATGGTGGTAAAGCAAAGTAGTTGTCTAACATTTATATTCTGTATGGATAGTTCTCTCATACTAAAGAGGTCTCTATAGCAAAGTGAGCATTGTGTACTGTGCTTTATTCTGTGCTGCAGAGTATGCTTAGAAAACCCTGCAATATTCACACTTATCTGCCACTGAAAAGCTTTGATTTTCATCTATGCAAAATGACTTCATTTTTACCCAAATAATTATCAAGTAGCTATTATTTATGGAAGATTGTATTGTATGTTTTTACATTTAATTCTGAAAAATCCCTATGGTAGGTTAGAACATTATTCTTTTCACTGCTGTTCATAATCCTTTTTGTGAGTAGTAATAGTAGTAGTAAAAGTAATAACATTGGCTTTCACTTATACCTTCACTATTAACATTTGACATTTTTTGGCTCTGTTTGTGTAAAACTAAATTTTACTATTTTTTTTAATTTAAAATATATGTAACCCAACCTTTGAATTTCACCTTTTTATTTTCGTTTTGTTTTTTGATATACCATTGTAAGAATGTATTATATTTGTTCAAAAAGTGCCACAAAAGTTACCTGTTGGTCATGCCAGAAATCTGGTGTTGTCCTGTACGCTCATCAGTGCTAGATAAAATGTTAACAAAGTGTTAGGGCTGTGGAAAATTTTGCTAGAAGAGAGAGAAGTATACTGCAGTCTTAACAGATAACTGGTTGGCTGCATTATAATAAATGTTTTTGTTTGGTTTAGATGCAGTTGAAAACTCCAGGTCTATAAAAAAAAAAACGCCAAAGAAAAGCAGCTCCCAGTATACATGTTATGCAATCAAATGGGCCAAAGTATCTGACTTGGCCAACACCCTCCTGTTTTTTTTTTTTTTTTTGCGTAGCAGCAAGCAGACTGGGACACAAAGGGGCAACACAAGACGCAAATCGGGTATTCTGAATGTACTGATGAAGAAACATATTCAAAGAGTGCAAAAGTAGAATGTATGATCTTATCAGTCTTCTGCTGCTCCCTTGTTTTTCAGTCACTCAGCTGTATTGTATGGCTGCAGTAGAGAAGATGCAGGCTAGAAGTCTTTCTGTGAGGTCTTTCAGGGTTGTATAAATATCATTGTTGCCTGGGCAGCATTACAAATTCTTTACCAGGTAAACCTATACCATGAATGCATTTAAACTGTGTATGTAGTGCAGATTAATTTGATAGGGTAATTGAACATTTCAGGCATTTAAAATGATCATTTGAAACATGCTGTTAAAGTGTAGAAAGTGAATCCTTGAAATATATTGCTTGATAAATATCAGTGTCTGCTATAAAACTCAATCATTAAGGGCTACCCCTGCATGTCCAGCAAGTTGCATATTTATTGCTCACTTTGTTATTGTGTCTACATTCCTTAATTCCCTGCTGTACAAACATGTTCAGGAAAAGTCAGGTTATTACCATGAGAGAGCAATACTTTTAGCGATCATTTCTGTCAAAAAATGTTCTGGTTTAAGAAGACAGATTATCCATTCTGAAACTCCTTGAGGTCATTACTCTTGGAAGTGACAGAACGTAGGAAGGATTTCCATGTCAGATTGTTTGCTTGATTGTTTCTTACAGTGACTGAACTTTCTCTGTTGTTACTTGAGAGACCCAGAAATTATTTTAGCTTCTTTCATACTATAATGTAATGTTTCCTTTAACACAAAAAAAAAATGAAATCATTCCATTATTGTTTGGGCACTTCAAGTTTTTGCAAGGGGACATTACCTGGGGATCAGTTTCTATGTTTTGCCCTATGTCTTCTTCTTTGGCATTTCTCCACCACGTGTCATTTTTTAATGACCAAAGGTAGCGATGAGTTGTATGTAACATTCACAAATGTTTTAGCTATATATATATTGCTGATTGCGTTTCTGTAATATAGAAATCAAACCATATTTTCCTATAGATCCTCACACTATATGACACGTAGGCATGTTTTTTGTTTTTTTGTGTTTTACAGTCAGTGGGTCCGATTTTTTAAAGCTCTCCACGGCTGGAGAAGATACTTTCTATGGTGAACCTGGGTGATCCAGCAAACCTTGAATATTATCACCCCCACCGATTCCTAGGCTTGAGCACTTAAATTGCATACAGTCTACTTTGGTTGGTTCCTTAGAGACTATTGCAGCATCAGCCAATAACATTCCTTTGCCTGCATATTAAAAAAAAATCCAATGCAGATGAGGGTTTGCTCGCTCACCCTCCCCATAATACGACTATCCAAAATAAGATAAGAAAGTTAATTTCATGGTACCAGCACTGCAGTCCAAAGAATGATGGGCTATATAAAATTTTTTACATACAGTGCAGTAGATGTGGGATGCTTACTGGCCATAAAAGCCATTATTTTTATTATTATTAAAATGTATTAATAAAGTTACACTTTAAAAGTATATTTATAGTTTTCTACCACTCAGACTTAAGTAACTGACTGCTGAAGACTAAACTGACAAACCCCAGCAAACCAGAACATCAAAAATATACATTTTCTGGTTGTACATTTTAAAAATCTTTACCGAATATTCTTATGCTAAAACCACCAGTTTAGCATGGAGGTCTGTGAACGTACAGCTGTACAGTGGCAATTATATATATGTGTGTTCTAACATGTTCATTTAGTGTATTGATTTATCATGTTACAACCTTTCTATTTTAAGATCGGCTAAAATCTGGAGTCTATTATCATGAAAAAAGTGACAGTGTCACTGGTGAAACATAAGGCTCCAATCAGTGGCTTTAATAAACTGCAGTAGGCTGATGTGAAATGTACCCTGGAGTGACTGACTTTTAAACTGTTTGTATATGTCAGCCTAGGGATGGTATGCATCACCTTAAATTAAACACAAAAGTTCTTTTGTTTTGCTGGGTGTCAGCTGGGGGAGGTAGATGCTAGAAATGGCTGTTTCTCCTGCACAAGTTATTTTGCAGACTGCAGCGTTAATCAGTTGGCAGGCAGTGTACTTATTCATATTGAGCAGAGATATGTTTGATAGGAAAGGCATTTTGTCAGAGTGGCCTCTTGCTGTCAGTCATAAACTTCACGCTTTGCACTTGCAGTATGGACAGTATGCGTCATGTGCTGGGCTACGGGCTGAATGACTTCAGGAACTGATTTTATTCATGATAATACACCACACATATTTTTATGTTATATCTTGCTTGTTTTTTATTTTGTTTTTATTAATAAAACTAAGATTTATAGTAGTTATTTTTCTTCTAAAATGTAATGATAAAGATGGGTTTTGGATTTTTTTTTATTATAAATCATATCATATTACTGTGTTTCCCCGATGATAAGGCATCCCCATCAAATAAGCCACCCCCCGATTTTTGCTCAAACAATTTAAATAAAGCACCCCCCGCAAATAAGACATCCTCCGATACCTGATACTGTGTGCCTCTGTGTGACTCCTCGATGCTGGCTGCAGTGCAGAGTGAAACTGAAAGTAACTTCAAAGGACAAGCAAGCTGCTGATCCCTGCCCTAACGGAGTCTGTTACCTGGCGAGTCAGTGATCAGAAGGGGACAATGAATGGCACAGAGTGATCAGAAGGGGACGATGAATGGCACATACGGTAGTGATCAGAAGGGGACAATCAATGGCACAGAGTGATCAGAAGGGGACAATCAATGGCACATACGGTAGTGATCAGAAGGGGACAATCAATGGCACAGAGTGATCAGAAGGGGACAATCAATGGCACGAAGTGATCAGAAGGGGACAATCAATGGCACATACGGTAGTGATCAGAAGGGGACAATCAATGGCACAGAGNNNNAGTGATCAGAAGGGGACAATCAATGGCACATAAGTGATCAGAAGGGGACAATCAATGGCACATAAGTGATCAGAAAGGGGACAATCAATGGCACATGAGTGATCAGAAAGGGGACAAATCAATGGCACATGAGTGATCAGAAGGGGACAATTAATGGCACATGAGTGATTTTCAACAATAAATGTGTACTGTAGTCTTCTTCATGGAAAAATAAGACATCCCCCAGAAAATAAGACCTAGGGCATATTTTGGCATTTCAAAAAATATAAGACAGTGCCTTATTATAGGGGAAACAGGGTAGGAGTTATGTTGCACAGAAGGCAACACTGGAGAGAAAATAAGGACTCTTAAGAAAATGTTTTTTACGAAAATGTTAGAAACCCATGTATGGGCTGGAACTACACTTTACAGCAACGCGATTTGGTGTACTGTGGGCCATTCACTCTATGTGGCATCTCAATGCAGCTTTTCAAAGTTCTTACATTGTGGTGTGCTGCATTAAATAATACACCTTTTTGTGTTTTTGTTGCTTATATTTTGTTATGTAAACAGCCCATTCAAGGCAATTTTGTGTGATAGCAGTGACAGGTTCACTCTGTGTCTCCTCTACTAATAGGACAAAACGGATCAAGGACAGAGAACCTCTATTTGCTTATTTACTCAGCATGTGTATCTGAAGTTTGACAGTTCAGAACCTAGAATTGCTCTAAGCACTTCTATAGAAGCACAAGTAGGCAAGGTTAAGGACCAGAAGTAGAATGATTACAGAAACAAAGTTAGGCAATAAATCAAGTTTTATTTCTTTATCAAGTTTTATAAATCTTAACATCTCCTGCATCACTACTGCAACACACAGAAGATTTTCTGCTAAAGACCTGGAGAATTTAGAGGCAGGTCAACAGAAAAACATTGAGTTCTGCCGAATTTTCCTGCAGTTTTAGGTGGTGATTTGGTGCTCCCTTAGTGTTTGTTTCTGCAATGAAATTCTTAGATGGCCTGATATTATCAGTTAGCCAGTCTGGGTTTCTATATTTTTCTCTTTACCTTAATCACATTAAACTTGAAATAAAAATAAATTTAAAATTAAATGTTTTTCCTTTGTAAAAGAAGTGATACCTCCTCCTTTCAAAATCCCTTGTTAGCCTTCAAGTGTGGTAGGAGGCCTAAAAGATTTAGAAGCCAGAGCGGTCATGTTAAAATAGGGTGTCACAAACTTTATATAAGTTTTCCTGCTTGAAACTCGCATGCAATCATAATGGTCTGTAGCCAGTGACTTTTTGTGATTTACAATATAGAAATCTTTATATGTTTTATCCAGCTCTGAACTGCATATACATATATATTTAAATAGATGAAGGCAACCTAGCACTATTTTTGCCATATGGAGATTAAACATAAATGTATAAATTGTTTTTTTTTCATTTTGCAATGAATATGACCAGCAACATTGCCCAACATATAATCAACATATTTACCTTTTTTCAAATCACAACTTTAAATCTTTTTTACAGTTTTTGCCTAACGGCTCTTTTTACAAATATATGCAAAAAAGTTATTATTTACTAACTCTATCCCCTGGATATTAAGTCAGTTAAGTTCATGTTACCTCCTTTACACTGATAGATCAAATGTTTTGCTATTACTACTAGAGGCATATTTTCTTATATTTGCTTTATCAGAAAAATATTCTGCTGTTCATGTTTCATGTATGATATTATTGAATTCAGTATTGAGTGGATATCAACGAGTAATGGTCTCTATAAATCATACTTCGTTGTTTTAGATTTATTGTTTCTATATAACGCCAAAAATGATATGTAAAGCTTCGTTAGGAACTGATGATCTATGTTCAAAATGTCTTTTGTATATTGTGGATTTTTAAACATATGATTTGTAGTTGTCCCAAGTTGTATAGATATTAGGAAGAAGTTAGGTTCTTTTTAGTTTGTTACATTATGTCCTCATCCCTTACCTTGTTTTTTAGGCTTTAACAATCTTTAAACTTTTAGCGTGCTATTAGGTTGATTTTTTTCTTAATATTAAAGTGTTCACATATACATAATCAAAGCTATGAAATAAAGTACCCGTGTGCTGGCTATTAGGTCCCTTATTTCCTTCTCATGCGCTTCTGTTCAGGTCAAGCAAAAAAAAGGATCGTTTGGAGTGCCAGAATCTGTAGGGCCTCATTCATTACCAGAAATGACAATGGGTGTTGCATTATTTTACTTCAGCAATTCATTTTTACTGCTATTACCTAAGCTAACTGATTACACATATTTACATACAATTTTGCCACTTATGGTTTTTGACACATGGCTTTCTTTAGGAGCTGAAAGACCTCATTGCACATCCGCCTCAGAAACACAAATAATTTATAGATGCAACAGTAAATAGTGGGCCTGAATAAAATCAATAAGTCAATATAAAAGAAAAATCATCAATCACTGTCTACCAATTTTTAGAGGGGCAAAAATGTACACTGGGGGCTCACTGATCTGTAGCTATGCCACTGAGAAAGACATATTTTGTTTTGTTTTGTTTCCATTTCATCTCACTTCCACTTTTTAGGCTGCAAAAATGAAAAGACAGAGAACATACATAATTATTTTTACTGTAGAACTGACATACTATGTAGCAAAAAGGGCCTGTATGCACACATTTTTTGTTTTTGCATAGAAGAACTTGGAGTTTAAAAATAAATTAAATAGTATTATTTCTTTTTTTTTTTAGCTATGAATTGCCTTCTTTTTTCCTGTCCATTGCATTTTCCATTCAGTGTATTGCAATAATATGACTGCTACAGTCACTTCTGTATAGGATTGTATGCCTGTCAGTCTGTGTTCAGTAGCACAAACAGCTATAGTGCTAATTTTATCAGGTTTTGGGTTGCTGTTTTCTTACAGTTAAGTTTGTTATACTTGGGATACTTTTAGCATTCTATTAACTGTTTTGTTCTTTTGATTATATTATATTAGGATGGATTTTCAGCTCTTGGGACTAAACCTTTGCCTGTACTGGGCTTTGTGCCATATCATAAGCAGCAGCCTTCTAGGGGTAGCTGTTGTAAATTGGAAAGTGTTAGGAAGAGCAGTCCGGATGGTAGCTTTTAAAGTACCATTTTGAAAGAATTAATTCTACAGGTAATACACATGCTGGCGCGCACAGCACAATATGTTTATTAATGTGTTGATATATTATTTTGCTTGCGTTGTACTGTTGGCAAGACAGGCAATGTAAAGAAATGACTGTCACCATCAATATATTTGTTATGGAAGACTAATTCTTTCAGCATGTTCATATGGTTTCATACAGCCCCTGATGCAAGCTAAATCCCCCTGGTGTTGTAAGACAAGATTGCTGCCTGAAAATGTTTAGGCTTAGCCCGTTTCTTCTCACCACTGGAACCATAAGGGACTATCGGAAACAGTGTTTATACTAAGCTTAAATTGATTGGGCAAGTTTAATGCAAGCAGGTCAAAGGTACAACTGCTTAGCTAGACTCATCAACCACTCAGGTTTCAGCTTCAGTTTATAAGCAGAGGCCAGGGAAAGATAACATCTGGCTGGGAGTACATGTGCAGCAATTTCATATATGATTGAATTGCTATTAATGGCAGGGAGGAGCAAACTGAGAGCAGCTTCATTTGACTTATGTTGCTTCACAGATAAGATGAACAGTCAAACTTTGATCACATTTGGCTCTCTTATCAAAGCGTTTGATGGAAAACTTTTCCCCAGCATAACCCTGAACAAAATGTCCTTGTTGACTGAAGAAGAGCAGACAAGTTACTAGTGGCAAAGTCAAGTGCATGTCCTAATGTGTCCCCTCTCAAGGCTGTTTGACAATGTTAGCCAAAGCCCATGCTAATGGATCCAGTTTGTATGACTACTACAAATGTATACAAAATGGCTTTATACCTTCAGTGCAACTTTTACCTTAAATTATGTATGCTATTGTTAGTTATTCATATGTAGCTTTGTAGATTATTTTTGTCATCTGCATGCTTTTTAATAACTGTATATGTAATATTAATAGAATATTTTGACATTTTATCTTACACTGGTCAACTCTTGTTTGCCAGCAAATTATTATTGACAAATTGTTTATTCGCGAAAGTATTTTCTTTGGCTAAATGCAAAAATGGAGCAGTTATCTACGACAACAAAATATCATATGCTTCATTGAAAGGCAACTGTGCTACTTTAGTTACATTTCTAGTTTTTAGTTTCATTTTTTTTTTTCCAAATCAGGCCAAACAGTTTCCTCAAGTAATAACATGCTTTCCTCTTACCGTTTTGTTTTTATGTGTAGTAGGAAAAACAAAGATAAATACCAACAGCTGAATTTTTATTCCCCTCCTTTTTTTTATCAGAAAATGTTTTTTAGTTCTCCTAACTAAAAATCTTCTGGAGGTATAAGCGGCACACAATGCGTGCAGTGATTGGACAGCATATTGATGTATACTCATAGCTTTTCACCCTGCACAAAGGAATTAAAAAGTTACATTGATAATTTGTCTCTGGGTTTAAAAAGAATTAAATCATTTTCAAACTTTTCATATCTCTTGGAGAAGTGATATTCCCTAGTATGCTCCCCACATCCTTTACCATAAAGGTCCCCCTCTGTTGCAGCTGAACTCTCTAGTTTTCACTAAATAATGAAACAACAATATAGTAAGGATCTTTGAATCATGGTAGACAACTTACCATTTAAGTTACTAATCCACAATGCCAGCAGCCACATAAAAAGTAACAATATTTTTGATGTTTCAAGTTTTTAAATTTCAGATAATCCACTGGCTGCATAGGCAAGTAAACCTTTATTTGACACATTTTGTTGTGCATTTTCCCATTATAAACTTGGTATATGCCTATATCAAGCTATGTGGGTTTATCTACTGTGTACCAATACTCATGTGTTAATGTTCATCTTACTGGGACAGAAATATCTTTCCTAATGAAGATACCGCTCCATGTGCTGATCATTATAGACGAAAATCTGTGCAGTACTAAATGGATTCTGGAAATGTATTTTCTCCAAGAAATGTTATCATTTTTGCTATTTTTTTTATTTTCTATTAATCAATCCCATTAAAATAAATTCAGGTGGAGTATACTTTAGGTAGTTAAAATGACAAGCCCTAGCCACAATTTAGGCTTTTATTCTGGTGAAACATAAAACAAAAATATTGAACTATCATTTGCTCATTTTGCATCCTCCTTACACATCTTACTAGATACGCTGTTTAGGGTTTTATGTGTATATTATATAAAACTAGGATTTCAATATTCCCCTACTTTACAATTATTACACAGCCTGAACATTCCATAACAAATAATGTATTCTTCTTTGAAAATGTGCTTTTAATTTAAGACTTAGAATGTCATAAGAAGATGTAGATTTCCTTTGTAACCATCACAACAATATGTAAATATTTCCCTGTGGAACTAATTAGTTCTTATAATTATGGGAATGTTTAGGTTACTGGTTTAAAGAAATATATCTGGAGGACAAATAGGAATGATTTAATTGTATTGCAGTGGATTTTGTACTAGAGGTTGGAATATTGCCTTAAACATTTCATTAATTAATATTTGTTAATGTAAATTTATAAGTGTGTATTATATTAGAAATAGAATAGCAAAATGTGGTTTGACTGATCATTTATTGCTAGCCTTACAGAGCTTCCAACTTCCTAAGTATCTGAGGTCTTGGGTCATGTGGAATCCTGGCAGAATGTCAGGAACTATGGGTCTGGGTGGAAAGAGATGAAGTTAAACTTAAGTAAGAACAGGGAGTTGCTGAACCATAATTAACTACTCCCGTGAAATGTAATGGGAGCCCACAACTCAGCCCACTCAGTTTTTGTCATTAAATCACAAATGACACTAAGATCCAAAAATTAATTGGGAATGTTACTTGTAATATAATGGTAAACCATAACTCATCTCCTTCATTCCATTAATCCAATTAGGACATTACACAAATTATTCTCCTGTAGTGAAAGGCTGTGTGAAGATTTTGGAATGACCTCTTCCACTTAATGTCAGAGTCACATTTTTCAGTTCAGCCTTGCATAATTCCAGTTAGGAATAGTCCCTTTTATGAGTTTTTAAAAAAAAATTACCATAGTTACATTTATCTAATACAAAAAGTATCTTTTTAGTAGGTTTGAAGAAATCACATGTACTATTTTTTAACCTGCTTTCGTCAATTGTAAAAGTATGTAGGTTTCTCACTTAACCAAAAGCAGGCTATTTGCTGAATCCTTGTTATTGTCAAAATTGTTGATTATGCATTAAGGAAATACATGTATAATGATATTCCTAGTTTAATATATTTCTTAGAATGTTATAAAAATATGAAATTTCGATTTATTTATTTTCTTCTTGAGAACCTTTTACACTTCTGTTCATAAGACACTTGGACACAATGGGCCTGATTTATTGAAGCTCTCCAAGGTTGGAGAAGATACACTTTCATCAGTGAACCTGGGTGATCCAGGAAACCTGGAATTGATCTGGTCCAGGGTTCAAAACATTTGCTAGCAAATAGCAAATGACTTTGAAGAAATCAATTCCAGGTTTGCTGGATCACCCGGGTTCACTGATGAAAGTGTATCCGCTCCAGCCTTGGAGAGCTTTAATAAATCAATCCCACTTTGTTAAATTGCTGTTGAGGCTCTATGTTCTGCTGTATACTTTGGTCACTTACATTTTGCTTTGTGGAATTATTCTATTTTAAATTTTTACATAGACAACAAAAATATAACAGCCTTAGTGCTTATTTCAGCACCTGAATTTCTTGGTGTATCCCTCATCTTTTATTCCTAAATAGTTACCAAAAACAGAAAGACAAGTCACTTGTATAGGGACAGATCACCTCTCCAGGGCACCACTGACAAACACAACTATCTGGCCATGGGAACAGTGGGCACAGCCCTTTACACATTCTGCAGTTGTATGCTGTAGCATGTTAAGGTGCAAGCTGTCCGTAGGCAGCAATAGCTTATATTGTTTGGTACTACGGGTTCAAAAGTGCCACCTTTTCCAGAATTTCATTAGCAGTGCATGGACATAAAACAACAGTCTTAACAAAACAGTGTTCGTTTTGGCTGGATTGGATGATGATTTCACGTTTGTGGGGACAAGCAGGGACCCCTTGCCAGCTCTTAAAGCAACATCTTTTAGGCATGGTATAAAATCTGTTACAATGTCCACTGGGATTGTCCCTTCATCGTCCTCTATAGTGGGCAACTATTGGATACATTTTACATTTCCTCTGTCAAAATGATATCATAGTTTCCTGCTATATGCCTGTGTTCATCTTCTCCTAATTATTATTTTTTTTATTTCTACTTTTCATAAAGCTTCCCATAGTTTGCTTTGTGGCATAAAATTTTACATAGTCAACTCAATTTGTATAAAAGTCAGAATAGCAGTACAGGTCTGCAGTGACATGGGAAATGTGTCCTTGTCTAACACCATTCTGTTTTCATCCTTGTTTCTTGAAATGTCCAGCACAAAATCATGTACTCACAATCTTATTGGATCAGTCTAATGTTACCTCTTCCAATTTCTATGATAAGTGTTTGCCTATGAAGATTTTCAAGAGTCCCTTGTGCTTAATTGTTACTGGCCTTGATCATACATTTCATGCTCTTTCATAAAGAATTCAGCAAATCCATCTTTCTATTCTCCAGAGAAAAGAAGTTTTGAGTAAAACTTGCTGGATCAATGAGAACATACTTTTATTTGGAACCATTGCAAAACGGTTTAATTATACATGCTCATAATTCTTGTTCAGTCTTATGGTATTAACTCTTTTACGGTGCCACTGACTAGAGAGAAAACACACCAAAGATACAGAAAACATTATAGGATAACGCCTTTAGCAGAGGTCACCAAACTCTGGCCTTTAGGCCCGTTACAGCCTAGCCAGTAGTCTGTTCCGGCTTATCGCCCCCTGGCCGATGCGGCCTATTCCCCGCCAACAACCACCTGGAGCTCCGGAGCCGCATGTGGCTCTTAAGCCTCCCTGTTGTGGCTCCCTTTCTATTTACCGGGGCCGGCGTTAACACTTCCGCCACCGGGGTAAATAGGGAACGTTCCCTCTCCTCCGTATGCATTGCGGAGGAGAGATTTCCTTTCAGGGGACGTTCCTGGTAGGGGGCAGAGCCATATAAATATATATATACATATACACACACACACACCAATAAATCATTAAAGTAAAAACAAGGAAACCCACAAATTAGCATTCGCACAGTTGTCACATGGAGTATGTAATACAGTCTATAGCAGAAAATAGGAGCAAATCTTAATAGGTTTATTGTCTCCTTCCTGTGATAAGAGCATTATGGTATTTCAGGAAATATATATCAGAGTAAGTCCTTCTGGGTTCCTGAAGTGTCACATTCTAAGCAGCGAAAATGAGTGTTTCTTTAATTGTTTTTAGTACAGTAATTACTTGACAGTCAAGCTTGTAAATGTCACATCATTGTTTGAATGAAAATGAAGGCTTTAGTTGGAAGCATAAAGCAAAAACTCCAAGCAGTGGCACAATCATTATTAATTGGGATTGTCTAAGGATCCCTGAGACTGATTTGCTGGCAACTTGTTAAGGAGTTGCTCATTTTGGCAACAAATTGTGTCAGTGTACAGATGTGAAGAAGTGTATGACCTTCTTCATATGGCATCCATCAGGCTGTATTTTAACATTGTTGCTGTTGGAGTTGTAAAATGACTATTTTGTATACTATATAGTCATTAAATCTAAAATGTAGTATGGTAATTTACTAAACATACTCAGCTTTTTACAAAGAGTTCATTACAATATAGAGGTTCTAAACTTAGGTTGGGCTAGATGATGCAAAAGTAATATAGAAATATTTCTCAAAGATGATGTGCCAAGTCTGGATAGATATTTCAAATGATACTGAGCTTGATAGAATTTTTGCTATTGTGTACCCATGTATCAGTGCTGCATATTATGTTGGCTCTATATAAATCCTGTTTAAAAATGATAATAATAATAATTGTATTGAATTATAGAATGTTGAGGGTTGCCAGTCACCTGTCTTGCAGCAGACTAATGTGGAAAGTATTGATATTTGTGTCAAATGTATTTAAAGCTGAAAACAAAACATGTTAGTGCAGACTAGCAGTTTTATTAAAAAACAAAACAACAAAAAAACCTCTTACTAGTGCCATGCTGTAATATCTTGTTGTGAACTGCTGAACTATAATCCCAAGTGATTCTCCCCTCCAAGCCCTAAGCCACCCCCTTCTATTAGGGATGAAGTTCAAGAGAAATCAGGAGAGCAGTCCAGACTTTGACATTGCTCTCCCCACAGATGCAGTGAAGAAGTAAACATGGCCACCCATGGATAGAAAATGCATTATTGGAAAGATTATCAGTTAACAATTGAGGAATTGGTAAAAGCTGTAATTGTGTTTTTTTGTAAATGATTAAACATTATAATATAGATAACAGGACACTGAACTGTTTCCAGTTTCCTCTATGTTGCTTTTAACGTGTTAATTTTTTTGGTAAGGAGATATTCCAGTGCTTTTAGGTTCATTTGCAATTTTGGCAGAAATGTGCAATTCACATGCAATACTTCAAAAGGAAAAAATGGAATGAGGAAAGATTAGCTCTGAGGCTTTTCTGATGCCAGTGAATATATGTTGCTGTTGTACATTTAAACACTGTTTTTATTGAACAATGTACATGTTCAGTCACATAAACATGTATATGGTATTTTTTTAATGTTTGCATTGCTTTCTCCTCTCGTGATTGCAGAGGTTTTCGGAGTATCAAATAATAGTAAACTGACATTTTTATGCAAATAAAGGCACTCGTGGGGATACCATATGCTGAAACCATCTCAGATTAAAACCACACAACCACCACAAGCGGAATGGATTCTGCTTTATCTTCGAGGCTGGATTTCTAAAAAAAAAAAGTTGCTTTTTGAGGAAGAATTTAAATATACTGAACCCTTTTAACTCTGCATGAGTTTGCACTTTAAAAATATTTATAAAGCATCATGGTTCATTTACAATAATCAAAGTCAAATACATTTTTCTGATTGTGATATTCACAATACATTCAGAGGATATTTCTGCTTTTACAACAAACTATAGTCTTTGTATTTCTGTCATTCTTCTTCCTGTATATCAGGAACAAGGTGAATGACATAAACATTGAATACTACAGAAATACAGCCATATACTGTATATCTGATTTTTTAAAGCAATATTCATTTTTGTCATATATGTTTTTCATCATAATAATAATATGTTTTTAGGATTTTAGGTTGCATTCATTGTAAGGTTACATGTGGAGCTCCATTGAGTTCAAGGGTTAGGATAAGGTCAACAGTTCTGTTGATGGTTACATTTGGAGGTTCTCTTTAAATTTAAAGGTCTAATACATTTTTGGGTTTACCATTTTAGGTGTCTGGTGCACACCAAAAATATTGGGATTAAAAAATTAAATAAACTTATAATGCTATGACAAAGAAAAACAAATATTATATATGTGAAACAAATCATTGAGCAGTCAGTACAGCATTAATGGATGTGCATGTTAGTCTGAAAAAAGTACTGTTGGCTCTATCGCCTGTCTTACTTGATTTGCATAGTTTGCAAGTTTCTGCCTTACAACCAGCTTTAGGAACTAGTAATCCTACTTATTAAGTAAGCAAATAGACAGCAATACACTGCTCTATGTTGAGCAGGAAGAAGTGTGTGATTTAGGGAGGTGCTCTAAATGCTTTCTGGATTATCACTTTTTTTTCTTGTTGTTGTATTAATCATGCTTTCTTAACCTGTGTGACAGGTGTGATGTCAAGATGAGTAGCAGTGTAAAAAGTCAGGGCAGTGCCAGGTATTGCCTACGTGCAGAAGCAGACACTGCCACAATCACTTCAGCGTTTTTAATAAGATTTTTTTTTTTTTACTTTTACATTAGTGAAAAACATGAGTATAATTATTTGAAAGTGCCAAAGGCACGGCTGAGCGCCAGGAAACTGTAACTTAGCAACCTATATATCTGTATTTATTTATCTCTTATTACACAGTCCTTTTCACCTTATAGGTGGGCAGCGTTGTTTGTCATTTTCACTGACATGCACAATTTAGTACAGATTATAAACATTTTAACAAATACTTTTGCATATACAGGTAGTCCCCGAGTTAAGGACAGTTTGCATGACTTGCAGAAAAAAGTTTTTGCTAAATACAGCTGAGGTTGTGGGTGATCTTAAGGACTAAGCTCTTTCTGCAACCTCTTGTGATTTTTTAATGACTGAGACAAACTCCGCAATTTTCCTTTTGCATATCAAAGCAGCGCTTGATCCAGAAGGTGTTGAAAGTCTAGGCTCCTTAAAGTTTTTTTTTTTTTGCTTTGTTTGTGAATAATTCACAGTGAGGATTTTATACAGTAACTGACACCACGCTGCCTAATAATATGTTGAGACAAACATCTGTCCTAATAGCATTTATTAAAATAATGTACCTGTTCTGACTTACATACAAATTCAGCTTAAGAATAAACTTACAGTCCTTATCTCGTATGTAACCCGGGGACCTGTATACTGACATCTGCCTAATTTTATTGTATATAATATACTATTTTTACCCTAAACCAAATTATAAATTGCTAGATATAAATCTGAGGTTCGTCAAACCTGTAGCAGCCTCTAAATCCCCCCTATCATGGCTGAATCTCTAGTTTACACAGGTAACACTATTGCAGTTTATGGTAAATCTGGAACATGGGCATCCCATCCTTTATTCTACACATTTCTCTTGGCCATTGCCGCAGCCATTCAAAGTGATGAGTCAGTTAGAATTTGTGTGGGGAAGCATTGCCTGTCAGAATAGAAAGAAGTTAGCAAGGTGTTTTTCACTAAACATTATTGTCAGAATAAAACTAAATAAAATGGCATGGTTTAATGGTCAGCATGCCTGTTCAGGAACATTCACTATGGATTCTAGATTCATCTACTTCAAAAATCCTGCACAGTATGAAAATACAATGATTGGTCCTTTAGAAGCTTCTGAGATTGGTTTTGGATTATTTTATCTTTTGAATTTTTAAAAAGGCATGTTTCCATTTTACGCAGTCAGCAGAGCATATTTAGCAACACACTGATCCGAGTGCTCCTACAGTGAATGGGATTCTTTGTGGGATTCTCTATCACACAGGGTATGGAGAAACTGTATATCAGAAAATGGGGAACCGCATAAATGTTTAATAATTGAATGATATATTGTACCTTTGAAGTGGTTTTTCAGTGTGCTATATAAAATGTGATGGGGGCATTATATTAGCAAGGACTGTTACAGGATCACATGGTAATGTGACATAACTATGGACTGTGTAAAGTGATGCGTAATATGTTGGTGCTATATAAATACTAGATAAAAATAATAATGTTTTATCATTACCAAATGATACCTTGCACCACCTTGATATGTGTTCTGTTCATATATTATATAGGCCTGCTGTTTTACATTTGTGTTATTCATTTGTGTTGAGGAGATTTCTTAGTCGACTTGTGAATCACATTTTTTGGTTATGTTGGTAGTCCTTTTTTTTTTTTCAATCTTTGCCATGTAAGGCTACATAAAACAGTAGTTCACTGAGCAGACATGGATCTCTTGTACCCAAAAACCCCGGAAGAAACAAGGGCCAAAAAGGACCTAAAGAAGCATGCTGACTTGAGTCTCCCAGGAGACCTGGTCTTGGAAACAGAAATATCCTTCTTTAAAATACTTTTCTTTTGGTTTCTTAGGCCATTTTCAAATTTGTGGTTGTTTGCCTCATCAACTACTCTTCCAACCACTTTGTCACGGGGTTGAGGTGCGGTTCTTCTTCCAAAGAAGGAAAAGCAACTGTGCAGCCAGTAGCGACTTATGAATTTCAGGAACCACACTGCCAATGCGTATATTCAGTTGCCTGGGAGCGGTTGGGAGTGTGATTGAACCTACATAGGGGGATGGGTAGTTAGAAGGATTCCACTAATAAATCATCAAGGATAGTATTTTAGGTTGCCTAGCCTGGAAGAGATAATTATGTGATCAGGTGGAGGGATACGCAGGCTTTTATAGGCAGAATTTTTTTTTAAAAAGTAAATATTTTTTTTTTAATGTTATATAGTATATTCCTGTACCATACATAGATCAACTAGCTAATGATATACAATCAATCGAAGTCTGTAATTACATGCACTTATTTTCACATTTCAAGTACAAATAACTTCAGTTTTTTTAAAAGGTCTCAAGTTCCTGACGCGTTTCGCCCTTAGGCTTCTTCAGGGGGGATTGAGATTGAAGTTTAACTTTAATAATAAAGATTTATATAGTCATAGTGATACAGAGTTGATAAAAACATCTGCAAGACTTCAATGCCAAATGATCCCAATGAGGGAAAAGGGGGAGATTATGTATGGTAACTTAACTAAAATATGGCATCATTAAGTCATTGAGATCATATTTGAATCGGGTGAACCCATTTGGATTAGTTTCAGGTGAAGGTAGACAACACGGAGGCATCGGCAGCAAGCCGCAAGAGGGGGTGTGATTGAGCCTGCAGTACAATAGCCCTCATTTTCTACTTGACATTGAAGAGATAGAAAATACTAAGTGGCCAGATTACATAGGTTCATAGATTGATGTCAAAATGACGGATGAAGAAGCAGTCAGCCAAGAAAGATATTGGAGTCTTGGGGATTTTCTTAGAATTGCAGTTGACTGCAGCATTTTACTGCAGGCTTAACTGCGCTCCCAATCACTGCCATTTTGTGCACATGTTTGATTGCAGTTGCAGTGGATCGGCAGTTTCTAAAAGAAAGTAGCAAGTCCCTTCTGGACTCGCATTTGCTTCTCTTTCTCTGGAGGAAGAACCGCATCTCTTTCTCATCGGCACTCAACCACATGACAAGGGGGTTATGAAATGCTGCAGTTGACACACAAAAAAAGCAAAACTGCTTTGTTTTTGACAGCTTGTCTGAAAAGGCTTTATAGTTCAGTAACTGCTAAAGCATATGTATATTGCATTTAATCTGAGGTACATGTGCCATTTTTTTGCTAAGTTAGCATTCCTGTGCACACAATTAACTGGCATTTTTCCAGAATATTTATTTTTATATATATTAAGGCGTTTCCTCACACAGTTCAAATGAAAGTCAGGTTTGAGTTTTAACATTCTGCTTGAGGTAGTCAAGTATGTATGCAGTCACAGAGTTCTCTTTATGTGAGCGGGTAAATGACATTTTTCTTCAGGTTTAATAGATGATAGTTAAATTGCTGGAGCGCTAATGTTGTGTCGTTAGCACTAGCTCTTACAGGTCCTGCTCTCATGACCATGCAGCAATATTATGAAAATTAAGGTAAATTATCAGGCATTATTTTTTATAAACATAAATGTCCTCATTGAATGTATATACAGATTGTTTTTATTTACTATCTTTACTTTACATGCAGTGTTTTTTGAAAACATTCTGTAAGTCTTTTTCCCAAAGAACTTTATCAGTTTGATGTTTTTAAAGTTTAGATCTAAGCAAAACAGCTGAAATGTTTTATTACCATTAACTTACATTATTCTACAGTTCAGTAAAATAATGCACCTTAGGTGCCTCTCTGCTCCCATCCTGTGATTGGACAATGAAGGAGTATCAGAAGAAATATGTCGAGATCATCTAATTCCTGGCTCCTTATGTTAGCATGTTCCCAGTCATTTAATGTACATATAGCATATCCTGATTAGTTACTGAAACTGATGCTTCTCTTATTCCAGAGTTATTTTCTGCATTGATTGTCATTTAATTAGATAATACGCACTCAGTCTGCCATCTAGTTTACTGATAAGCTTGCAGTGCCTTCTGTGTGGCCTGTGTAATTTCTGTTTCCAAGCCATTTTGGGTGAGAATTTCTTTTTTTCCTTGTGATTCTGTGTGACTTGGTTCCTTGGTTTTCATGAAATAGACTTATTTTCGCTGTGAACAGGGAAATCCATTGCCATGTGTGGCTTTCAGGAAAGAGGCACCGGCTAACAGAGTAACAAATGTTATCTAAATATTTTAACAATCAAGTGCAACCAAACACAGGGAAAATATATTGCGAGAATTATAAACCATCCTTAGAGTAGACCGTTTCATAGGTGCAGAAGAGTTACACACACAAATCCCAAAAAGGAGGTGGTTCTGCTGCCACACAGTGTCTCTACAGAGCAATGTGATCTGGATTTTCCATATTTTGTAAAAGTTTAGAGACACTTCTAAGAGCAGCTGTCTCCTCTATAAAGAAAAGCCACAGCATCATAATGAGCCTTGAACCATGGTTGAAGCCATGTACAACATAACTATTCCTAGGCATTCTGTCCTTTTCATCGCTTGGTACAAACCTTGAAATTAGGTGCAGTTTACTACTCGTATAAGGTATTGTAAAACTTGAACTTAGAAATTCCCTCCTTCCATAGACATGAGGATCACAATTTATACACGTTATGTCTTTGGGTACATTTAAAGAGTGAGCAGCTGAACTAAAAAAACCTAAGGTAGTAGATTTCCAATTGAGTGAACAAGGAATTATTTGTTCATTATTAGGTATTGGGTTCCCTACATAACGTGGGAGGTGGGGATTCAACATATGATCTTATCCCGATGAGCATCCTAAAGTATTAGTCCAAAAAGCATAATTACTAAATCAATTCAGCCTAACATGTCATGGCCATTAATGAACATTTTGGTTCCTGGAATGCTCCATATCAAAGAAGTGCTTGAAGGTTGAGCAGGACTCCATCATCAAATCACATAGACCCTGTATGCACTTAGACATCCATCAAAATGTGCCCATGACCATTATGAACCATTCACAGCCTCCAAGAAACCTTATGATTATACTGAACTTATGTCCACTAAATGCATCTTTCTAAATGGGTATGTCATTTTTTTCACTATAGCGTTCAGTAGAAATAACATTTACCTTGGAAGGGACTTATATACTATTTATATACTATTTTGTGTTAATTTTTCAGTCTATGAGAGGCTCAGGGAAATTAAAATGTGTATTCTGGACAAAGTGTATTAAAGTTAGAGCTTCTCACTTGAACTCATGTTAGATTTTTAATTCTGTCTGTGTCCCTGGTGAAACAATAGTCACAAGGGAGTAACTTCTTGCACACTATATATGTATGTATACTCCATCATATATCTTATACATGGTTAACAGGATTGTAAGGATATTAAATCTCCAAATTCTACCTGTACAGCTCTTACCAATTCTAGGATTTTGACCAAGAATTTACAGTGTCCTTTTCCACATTTATTTTTTGAAGTTACAATGTTATTGTTTGGCTTATACTGGTATTTATTATTATTATTAAACAGGATTTATATAGCGCCAACATATTACGCAGCGCTGTACATTAAAAAAGGATTGCAAATGACAGACTGATACAGACAAGTGATATAGGAGGAGAGAACCCTGCCCCGAAGAGCTTACAATCTATGTAGACCATTTTCCTCTACAATTAAAATGTCTTTGTAAATTTATAAAAATAACTTTCTTTACATTTTTGTATTTATACAAAAAGCCTTATAATGTCTCTTACAGCATTTCACCTTTTTAATGAAGCTGCTTACAATAGATATTAAATGCTGCTTGTTAATGTTATAGGTTTATAGCTTTAAGTTATTTCATGTCTACTAATAATAAACTAGATCCTACTAAAGATCCTAGAGAAGTCATAGATTTGCTTGTTAACTAAAGTAGAAAGTCTTTTTAGTGAGTACCTGTTGATGATGTTTGTTTGCATCAAGCATAAAAAGGACTAATATACATATGATCTGCTCATATGTCCTGGGCCTTAGGTTATATATTTAGTATGTGACCCTATATAGGATAATTTATTTTCCTGTTCTGCCTGACCCCTATCTCTAGAACTGTAAGTGAGGGTAATCTTCCCTAGTGGGAACTTAACCAGCAATAAAGATATGACAAATGCCCTAAGCCTTTCCACAAAAAAAATGTATTGCTGTTCTGTCTGACAGCCATCAGACTATACAGCCATCAGCCATCCCTGTACATAATGCACATTTTCTAACTAGCTTACCACATTTAAAGCCAATGTGCTTCTCTGCTCATTGTACAGGGAAAATGCAGGAAATAATATGCCGTCAGAATTAAAGACAATAATTATCCATGTGCTTCCCATTCTTCAACCTCATTGCTAATGTCAGGGAACTTGTATTGTTTGAATTGCAGACGTGGGCATCAAAGTGATAAACAGAATTTTTTTTTCTGTAATCCTAAACTGTGCAAAGACGTATCTTTTTATTATTTAGTGCTCTTAGAAGCATAAATTGGCAACAATGCCAAGAAACAATAATAATAAATTGGTAAGGATGACATTTTAGCCTGTGGATTTCCACTGAGTAACCTTTTAAAATCTTTCTGCAAGTTTGAAGGTATGCTTTAAATAGTGTAGTTCATGAGCCAGTGTTGCACATTCATTAACTTATTACTGTAGATTACTCTGGAATTGAATGTATCTTATTTCCAAAATGTTTTAGAAGTATGCTATGCTTTATTATTTATATTACCTGTGTCTCACAGAAAACAATTCTATATCCATACTATTCAAAGTCACTAGCTTATTCCCAGCTTTGTACAGTCATTTATAATTATCAGTAGGTAGTTGTAAATTAGAGAGCAGTTCCAGGGAGAACAGACTGCAGAAAATGATTGAGGAGGTGTAATTGTTTACCATTACACATTTGTACAATTAGTTTCTCATTACAACCTATTAAATTAGATATCTTTTTCTGCTGAGAATCTGGTACAGTTGTACAACAACCAGTCAAATACAAGATTAACTTTGTGGCTTGATTTACTTAACATACTCCGCACTAAAGTTGTGATTTGGCTTAGGTTCTGGTAGTGTGTGCTGTTTTTTATAAAGAGGTTTCAGTGGTTAATAGTAATTATTCAGTGTCTGCTTCCAAAAACTACCTGAAGAGAAGCCGGCTTCTACTCACACTAACTGTAAAGGGTTACTGTGTAAAGTGTCAGGCTTGGATGTATAATAAAGCTTTCATCAAAGTAAATCTGATTATTTTCCACACGGTTTTCCTGAGAGGATGTTATGATTTTCTAGATGTTTGGTGGCTGGTGATAAATTAGACTTTTATGATGTCATGTGAAAGGCCACAGCTTGGACTTCCTCCATTGGGCATGCTGCATATAAAAATACAAATTTGGACATGTGCCTATAGCATATTATGAGCTGTTTAACTAATAAAGGACCCAACACCTGTGCACTAAACAGAAATATATTTTAAAGGATAGTTGTAACCTTGAAACTAAACTTCCTAGTAGGCTTCTCTCGTCTTGCTAATCACACTGGGTCGTATATTATACAGATCTCAGATGTAGACTATGCAGATGCACAGTATATGTTGGCCAGAGCGTGCCCATTTCTTTGCATAATTCTGATTCCATCAGAACATATGAGCTGTAAAGCCAAAGAGAATAGATATTTGTAGCAGAAGCAGTATGTTGTGTGTGCCGTGTATGAAGCAAAAACCCTATGAAAAAATGAGGAATGTGTATGTGATCAGATTTTATATCTGTGTAAAAAAACTTTTTTTCCCCTCCCTAAAAGTGATTTTTAAATGACTAGTTTTTACATCCTTGCTTCCTTTTTTTTTAATGTGTTCCATACACAGATTGGCAGGTTCTTTACAGGCATGCATGTCTGATGAATACCTTGGTGATATCAAAGCTCAGCAATGGTAAAATTGGTAGTTTTTAATGTGTCTTTGTACACTTGATCTGAGAAGGAGCATTAAACTTATATATTTCAAAACATTTTTATTTGCTGAGCTTATTGTAATAAATGCTAATAGTCTGGATATAATACTGATCTTTTCATGTCAGTAGTCCCAAAGACATACCTGTAACAACTGTGTGATAAGTTGTGACATTTACACTAATACCTGAGCTGTATACTCATTCCAGTTCAGTGAATAGAAGTCATTTTTTTAGAACCAGGTCAGAAATGGCAGCTTACATAATCTTACTGGAAGGTCTGCTTTCAGGCGCTTTCTATTTTATGGTAAAAGTGTTCTTAATATTGGTCATCCACTCAAGGCAGCTCATTTTTCCTGGACTCAAGGAGGATCCTACCGAGGGCATTTGTTCCACTTTTTTTGTTAAGATTTGATTCTTTTTCCAGTTTTTACAGTTACTGGCTGCATGTGGGTTGAGCTGTATTGGCTCACTTGTCCCAAGGCAGCCTGTGATACTTAGAGATGTATATTGCTGGTTAGACCTAACTTGCATGTTACAGAATTACCTCTGGCTGTCAGCTTAAAGACTGTTGTCAATTTTGTGTGACAAATTGGGTTGCAACAACACGGGTGCCTAGCAACCTTGATGGACACATTGCATGCCATTGTCCCCTTGTTAGCTGCCTGGACTGCCAGGGACTCGTCCCTACACTTAAAAACTTCAAAACAGTCATGAGGGTCCTTATGGTGCTGCATTAAGCAGGTCATGCTGCACAGGCCCCTTATGCAAGTGTTCCCCTCCAATTCCTGTTGAAGACCTGCCATCTAATATGGACCCAGATAAAGTGGAACTAAAGTTAAAATGAAAGAAAATGTGACCAGACAGGTCCCTTATTGTGGAAAGGACAAGCAGTGTTCTTCAATAAAATAAACTTACCTGCTTGATCAAAATTTTTCAAATAAACTCACCTGTCCTCATTCCTTTGTAGAGGCTGCCATTTTCACACAGTCCTCATAAGGATTTTTGGCCATCTTGATTGGCCAGGCCAGAATGACATTACTCCCTTGCATGCAAAGGTACAAATAAGTTAAAAGTAGGAAAGACTAAATACCAAAATGAGGAAAAAATAAAGTCATCTTGGGGGCCAGGTAGGTGAGTGGACATAGCTGCTTGATTCACCTCATCAACCCAAAATGACACAAACAGATAAAAAAGCACAGCAACTACTCGTGTTAAGCTGGGTAGCAGGACTCAAGTTACTATAGCAGATTGTTTCTGGGTTGGTATTACAAAAGCAAATGAGAGTGCTTGATACTGAAAAGTAGAACGCTACACTTACACCTCTAGCTGGAAGAAGCCTACGATCTGGAAAACAACCTAAAGCAGAAATCCAGCCAATTAAATAAAAAGAAATTCACTTGTTAGGGATAACAAATCTAGGCTTTGCGGCAATATTCAGATCCAATCCAGAGATCTCCCCAGAAGTACCCTTTTTTGCCACTAGATGTCCTTGGTCTGATGACCAGCATCATTTCACCAACTTTCACTGAGTCCAGGTTAGCATGATTCTTGTCAGCATATAAAAATTTTAGTTTCTTTAGCTGCCATTTCCCCTCACACTCCAGCTCTGCAATACAGGGACTGATACCAGGTAAAAGTGGTGCACTAACTTGTACTGATGGCATTGAAATTTACGTATTATTGTAGCTGCACTGACTTGTGTCCTTTAGAACTGCGCTTAGCTTTAAAGAATATTTAAATCCTAACAATGAAGTGCTCCTATTTGGTTCCTTTAAATTTGATAAACAGTTTTGTTATATCTGAGCATTAGTGCAAAAAAACTATTGATTTTGCCAAGAATCTTGTCAACTGATAACTTCCTGTTTTGTAGTTCCATTAGTTCTGTTGTTCACAGTCTCTGCAAACTGTTTGTGGAGTTTTCTGTAGTCCTTGTCTAGACTGATGAGTTTGCATTTACAGTGAGTGACCGTGTCAGTCTAGCAAAGGAAGTGTGTTACTGGCAAAATCACCAGATGAAAAAAAAAGAAATCTAATGCATCCACTAAATCTAAGGACTGATATGGTGCATAATAATAAATCTTTGTTAGGTTGATTACACATTATGAATCTGACATGAGGTACAATTATTGGGCAAGAAAAAAAAAATTGGGTGGCAATTTTATTTTATTATCAGCTCCTGCTGCCCCTAATGCTATCTGTAAAGTCTTTGTGTGAATATATAAATATATATTTTTTTATTTTTTTTAATGATGACTATATATAGCTTTTGTGTATAGACAAGAGTTATTATGTTCTTATAGTTACAGATGCAGTAGCTACAAATGAGACAGATTACCCATTTATACAAAAATAAGACTTTGAAACTGATATGAAATGAAAATAAGTATGACTTGACACTATTAGGCCAAAGAGCCTTGGTTAAATCATTGACAATTTACACCAATGTTTAATTGCAGCTCTAGTATTTTGCAACACATAAAGTGAAGGGATGTGTTTTCTGTTCAATATTGTTTGTACTTGATAAGCCGAGTTGCTACTGTTCCTACATTACTGTTATAGTACAGGCTGAGCGGGGTATTGAATGGGGTGTTGTATTGTGGTGTTGTGTTGATTAATGTGTATGTTGCATCCTTAGCACTGGCAGTGTGGAACATGCAGTGGAGGGGCCAGCTTGCTCCATTTACTGTTTTATCTCCAGTGTCAGTATGCTTGTCAGAGGCAGTGCTGACTGACTCCATTTCCCTGAGGTTGAGCTGAAGCATTGTTTGAGCACTGACGGAATTCTCTTGGCCCCCTCTGACGGACAATACCGCTGATTCCTAACTTCCTGAGCAGACCAGACAGCTTTCTGTTTTCTTGCCTTCTCTTATCACCTCTGTCATTAAAATACAGAGCAGTTTTCTGCTTTAATTTGTACGGATATTCACAATTCTAGATTCACAAATACAGATTCTAAGAGGGCGCTCTGTATGTGTTATTACTGTCCAATGCTATCAACATTTTCCAGTTTGCAGTTTTCTGTTTCCTCTCCTGTGCGTTAAAGAAAATAGTGATTCCCATTCAGTGATAAGGATTTTTTTTAACATCTCTGGAGACGGAAATGCCTGTCTGTTGTCTTTTTTTTCCTAAAGCCGAGAACTGTAGGACACTTCAGGCAGTTGGTTTTTTTAAATGTAAATGTGATTTGGGCTACATAGCATTTGTCTATCCAGTCTGTAGTTACTAGTTTATAGTAGAGGCTAAATCCCCTAACATTCTTTCATTCCCTTGATACCTTGTCTGTTCCACTGCTTGAAATTTCTAGGAATGCTGAAAGAGCAATAGACGTCCTCCTCTTCTCCAGTCTGCAGTATTGTATATTCTGCATATTCTCTCAATCATCATTGGAGGGTAAAGAATCCCATATATCATAAACTTTGCATTACATAAGTGTAGAGACTAAATAGCATGACATGACTGTCAGATGTGTGTACTTTCTCCTAACTGCCTGTCATTGTGCATTGCCATCTGTTTATTAGATTGGTTTCTTGTTTTTAGTTTTATATCAGCAAAAGAACTCCAAGAAGGCCAATTGCCGACACTTGTTTTCAGAAACTTTGTGGCAAGAATATAAATTAAGTTAGCATTTTCTTAAGTTTCCTGGGCCTCGATCCACCTTCCTAAACATTGCAATACACAGTTATAATACTTCTTTAGCTTTTACTTTACCATCTACTGCTGGTGTCAGGGTTTTATGTTTGATTTTTATATATCCAAGTAATTTTTATCGAAATGGGCCCACTCCCTGAGAGTTTAATAGGGAGATACAAAGAAAGAGACTTATCTGATGTGCTAATTCAATTGACTATATCCCCATATTGCACCTCTCCCAGATCATCTACCTAACTTGAGTTCTTCACATTTCCCCATAGAGACAAGCAATTTATTAATCATTGACCATTTACTAATATTCTTACCCCATTACACACAATACATATACACTCATTCGTTTATTTGTGTTGGTGACCGAGATCAGGTTTTTCTTGTGACGTGTCAGGCATAGACAGGCATTAATAAAAACCTGAGGCCATAAAGGGTAAATAAACTTTTTAAAAATGAAATTCATATCTTTCCCCCTTTAAAATTAGCACCAGGAATGGACCACAATTTTCCATAAATGTTTCAGAATACTGGTAAACATAGCTAAAACTATCATTCTGGCAGAGGCAGAGGCAGCCATAAATAAGAAAGTTAACACACTAAACTAAACCTGTTAAACGGTTCTCGCAATATTTTAAGCTTGGTTTGGACCAGTAAATAAAAATTGCCTTGTGTAAAGGAGGGTATTCTAGCAGAGGATTGTTCATTTGTACAGTAAATGTTGTGTTTAGTAGACATCTATGTAATTTTTTATTAACAGTCAATTGAAGTACATTTTGTCATTTCAGTGCAGTTTTATATTATAGGGATTGTATAATCTATGGTTTTGGTGCTGTGTGAGGAGCTGTATATGATCCTGCGGTATTGTAATATCTCTCGATTGCTCTGAACTTCACAAACTTTTTTGCGTGTGACACTACAGGGGACTCACATTGCGACCACCAACATTTTATTTAGGTTCATACAATAAAATGTAAACAGAAAGCAGGGTGATGACACTGATGCAAATACAGAGAAAGCCTTTAGATGATATTTTTTTCAGTTCTAGTACCAAGACTTTGCAAAGTTGTTCTGACTGCAACAGCTTATTGAACAAAAAAAACGTAAAACTATTTTCTGTGTTGTTACATACAAATTTGTTAAATTTTTTTTTATTGTTTGTTATGAAGATACCCTTTTTTAATTCCTATTTTTTGTTATCCCTAAGTGATTTGAAAGAATAAGGAAATTTCCTATATGAATATATGTGTTCCCATGCAGTAGTAAGGTGTAATGGATTGGTGCACACAGTGTTTGCCTGGCATTATAAGTTCCATGCTGTGTTAATAATCTATATGTAGTAATAGCAGTCTATAGATTGCACAGTTTAGCTTTTCATCACTTACAACCTAAACAGAGATGTCCCTATTTTTGCTGTAATTTACTGTACTGCCTATCTGCACTTACTATGTATTGTTGCCTAATTTTCACTGAACGGGAAAGAGGCTCAAAGTGGGAGCGAAGTTTTCAGTACCTCCTAAGTTCTCAGAGGCAGGATAGTCCAATTGAATGGCGTTCTTCTACATTTGTCAGGTGTGTAAACATTGCCTAACGGCAATTGGGATCTGTTATGTTTTTTAACAAAGCTATATGTGAACAACATGACGATGTGCAGGTAAAATCTATACTGTTGAAAAATTTGTTACAAAAAACATGTTTGCTTTGATTGTCCAAACATATACATTAATGCCTATGGTGAAAGGAAGGTGATTGTAATATAGTAAGAAGACATCTGTTATGTTGCCAGATCACAAAAAATGTGCAAACTGTAAAATTCCAATCTGAATGATAAGTTTCTGTTAGGCCCTCTTCGCACTCACATCTCACATTTGTTTGTGATCTGCAAAAGTTACCAATAGAATACAGTTAGGAGCTATGAGCAACAAAAAATTCTCTTCTTGTATCGAACATCAAGTGTATAAAACAAAACTCCTCAAATACAATTGTCAAGATTTCTATCAGCTTTCATCCACAGCAATACGCCATGATTCATGTACATATGTACAAACTGCCAAAGCCATTTTATTTTAAATAGGATGTATAACATTACTGTTTTTTAATAATATTAATATTATTATTATTTTACAACTGTCTTGATGGTTTATACTACAATAAACCTGCTATTGACATAACATGCACTTAAAACCAAATGTATAATAAAATAAGGTAAACAATAAATTATAGCGCCCTTATAGAAGAGGTTAACTATATTCTGTGTGCTTGTAAAAAAAAAAAAGAGGTTTTGATATCCATAGGTTATCCCCTGACAAGAAAATATATATAGAGTTATATAGAGATATAGAGTTTCTTGAAAAGGCGAATGAAATTGGGAAAGTCCACCTAGAAGATGAAAAAATGTCCAGAGTAGCATTCAGCCCTGAGCTATACATGGCAAAATTTTACTTTTTGGTTAATCTCCTGGCAAGTGGGCTCAAAAGTTTAATCTTTAGTGTAATATGACTGGAGAAGAAATGTGTACTGAGTCTGCATTTTTCTTAGGCAAATTTTGTTATGGGTTTCTATTGACTTATTGGCCTTCTCTCCTGAACATCATTTACAGAGTGTCCCTCTATGGCCACCTTAAAGTGTTAAACCTAAGTTGAAAAACATATAATCTTGTGGCCACATTTACTTTATTTGTTGTTCAGAGTACCATCTAGAGCGCTCAAGATGCATTTGATAGACTGATGCAAAAGACTTTTGTTTTTCAAATGCTAGGTTTACTTGTGACCCTTTATGAAGCCATAGTCGCCACTTTGTATGCTTTGTGCCAAAACTACAGAGGTTTATAAAGGTGTTAAAGGAATGGCCAACAAAAAATATTTCAAAGATCAGGGCACATCGGCCAGCAGTACAACACGTATACTGGGTACAATGCGCACTTCAACACGTGTAGTAGAATGTTTGCTCTACATGCCCATGTATAAGTTCTCATGGGACATGTAGTCCTGACATTAGGGCTTGAGCTTGTGATTGTGTGTGCTCCATGAACTTCTGGTCAGAGAGCACACAAGTGCTGGGACAGAGAAAGAAATCCAAGCAGGTAAAGATTTACAAATAGGAAATTCTGGAATTTATTTTATGTATTTAAAGAGAGAATTTTATTTATTATGAGCACATACAAAAACTCTCTGGCAAAACACATCTGGGGTAGGGAAGGGGAATAATTTGACCTCCATGATTTCCTCAAATTATCATTTCCCAAAAAAAAACCTTTCTTGCCCTCACCAGATAAAGTCCAGCTAGCTTAATGTCAAGTCAGCTTTTTTTTTTAATTCATTATTAAATTATTATGTATTAATAATTTATAAATTAATAATTTATTAATTTTTAATTGTTTGCTTATACCTCATTTACTTCTCCATAGGGATAAAAATGGTCGCTCAGCCAAGCCAAGTGTTATGTATGCTGACAGCTCCTCTTATGTCTACAGCTTTAATGTTTCTAAACCTTATCACAGATTTTACCTAATCCCTCCAATTTGGGTGTGCACAGTCCTGATGGCATACCCCACACATATTTCCACCTTTCCTGTGTGTCATTTCAGCATGAAGCCAGTGGTGCAATAGTAGAAAAAATACACAAAAAACACTTTCAAAAAGAGATCTAGCCTACAACAGATAAGGAAAACTGTTAGATGCTCACACAGAATCTGTAACTCCATTATAAAGGAGGTGTTTTATATACCCAACCAGATATACAAGAAAACATTTAGAAATCATTCAGTTTCTTGAAGAAAAAAAATCCCATATATTGCATATATTTATCACACGAGGATTTAGAGATCATTACAATTTATTATTTCAGCCAGGCTCTGCCAGCAAGGATTAACTCTCCGCAAGCTGAGCTTGTTAACTGTGCTGTTTTTATTTGCGGTCGTAACATTTTAAAAATATCAATTACAATGATTAAATTAACCCAAATTCATTTTTTGGCCATATCTTTCACCTAAGCAGGCAGAGTGAAGGCAGCACTCACACCCTGAAGCGGTGCTCAGGAAGTAGGGTATTTACATTTAAATGCTTTACATTTTTTACTGAGTTTAAAAAAAATATTTCAAAAGGTAGTGGCAGAACCATACAATATGTCTCTTTGTCCTTGGCTGTAAGGGGTATTTTAATGTATTCCCTGGTTATGCAAAATGATTTTTTTAATAACTGTATGGGTTTATTTAACAGGTATGTATCTACAGCTACCCTGCTGCAATACCCCCTAACAATGTATGCCAATGGAACAGTAGACATTTTGTTAGCCTTTGGTGCTTAAACGTATGTACGCAGAACATTCCCTATAAACTTCTGGTGTGCAGGGGGATTTTTTAAGGAAAAATTAAGGTTGTTGTTAAATCTGTAACTAGAGTAAAAAGAAAGTCCTTGCCTGCATGCATTCCCAGTTCCACTGATTTGCATGAACATTTAGCAAACAACTCTAATTCATTATTCTTTTGGGAATTATTTTATTCCCCAAACTGAATTATTGTGAAGGATAGACGAATACCTTCATATAAAAGGAGCGTCAGAGGCATCTGTAGTGCACATACACAGGTATATTGCAGTATACAAATTTGTAAATCCATAAATTAATCTTACAGGTTGTTCCACATTTGGATCATGTATATAATGATATATGTATAATAATGTTAATATAATGATATAATGATGTAATGATATATCTACCTTCTTATCCTGCAAATTCTGGGGGAAAAATAATTTTATAGTAAAACTCAACACAGCCTATCCACTTTAACTACAAAGAGAAAACTAAAATAGATGTGTTAGACCCTCTGACTAGTAATAGGATAAGTAATAAAGTTAGGGGAAATCCAACTGATTGAAAACCCTGCAAAGGAGATACATGTTCAGAAATTTTGTTCACTTTGGAGAGATTTCCGCTAATTTACTGTTGTATTTTTAGGACAGGAAAGGAGAAGAAATCTCCCTTGCAGACTGCACCAAAAAAGTGTTACCCCTTACCTGACTAGAAAGAAACGAAGCTAATTTTCTGGTGATATAGTTTCAGGCATGGGGAATTAGGCATATTTGTTTTCCTGGTACAGCTTAGGTCTATCCACCAGTTCAGCAGACAACAGGTTACACGTTAGAGGCATATAAAACTCAACCTTTTGGCATTAGTGAAAATCTAAGGTCTTAACAGTTTCAGCTTTTTGTTTTGACCACATGTTTCTATTTAAGGTTGGGCATTTCATTTGTTATTGTGTTTGCTTTGTGATTTACTCCTGTTTTAAACAGAACAAGACAATAATTTAAACCAGTCGATAGAGAAACCTGACCACTGCGCGGCACAATTGAATTTCTAGTGCGTCTCCACTGTTCTTTTAGAATGTGGTTTAGTAATAGAACTAGAAATGTGAACAGATTTATCTGTCTGCCGTTCCGATAAACTTAGACCATGAACTGTAACCAAAGTAATTTCATGTCTACAGAGTGGGATGTGTGTATGTATTTGGGTTTTCAGCAATGGCACATAGTGATTTGTGGTTGGGACCATGGCGGTTGTTGAGTAATCAGTTTCAGGAACCTAACCCTGACATTACCTTTCACCCTAAACTGAACATTGTCCCTGAAGGGACCTTCTGTTGCCTCAGGGTTTAGCTTGACCTCATTGTTTAGGAGAAATTGGTGCTACTGAAGAACCCTGAAGTGCTTTTTATAAAGGAATTCTGAATCTGTGTAGAGAGCAATCTAAATGCCAAGGTGATATTTAATTCCATGAAGATTTTAAATGGAATTACACCCATACTTACTGACATGAAATTTCACTTGTGCAGAGGTACACAGTGGTATCTTAAGCTCCTGTTTCATGATTGTTTCTTCCTGAGAAAATCTCATGTTTATATTTTTCTAACCATCTGAACTTGCATGCATACAGGGAGAATAATATTCTGACTTGCTCTGTTCGTTTTTCATTTCTGTCTTATTCAACTTGAACATGATTGTATACAAATTGTGTAACACTCATTTATCTTGGGGAAGTGGGTGGGGGTAGCAATGTGTTTGTACATTTTCAAAAAAAGAAGTTTATACTAATGTAAACTTGTGAGTGTATTGGTGTTTTCTTGCCTTTTGTTTTGTTGGTTGAGTTTGTTGATCCTACCAACACCACCCAAATGGACAAGCTGGAAAATATATTAGTATATATAGCAGCCAAAAAGTGCAGTGTTAAAGTTTTTTGTTAAATCAGCAGTAAAAGAAGTGGTATGAATGTTTTTATATTTACAATAATTAAAATATATCTGTATACCTGTACATATTAGATAAATAAGTAGAATGAATATCTGTATGATGCAGAACAGGTGTGTCGCTATAAAAGCCCCTAAAACATTCCTGGTCTTTTAGTTTGAAGGTATGTTTTACCAAAAATAGGACACATAAAGAACATACTTTTAATTGTATGCCTGGATTTGCCACATTTAGCTGTTCCCAAGTGGCATCTCTACAGAGAAAGCCATTCACCAATTCTGTACAAAATTAATTCTAATGCATAGGCTCCCTTAAGAAGCTGAAGCTGTAATGCTGATGATCTGTCGGTAAGTGGACTTTGAGAGTCTCTATCTGCTGTCCTTTGCCAAAATGTGCTTTAGAAAGTATCGAATGCAAAGATGGCTTGCTCAGCTTGTTATATATCCAGGTCTTTTTTGTTCCTTTTATGTCTTAGTACCTTTTAGGAATGTCATGCAACTGTCTCTCACTAATGCTATTTTTTTTACATTTTACACAGAAAAACTCAGATATTTAATTCTAAGTTGTTCCAATATTAGCTGTACAGGCCAATGGTACAAATTATTTGCTTACATTTGCTACAAAGCAGTTTAAATATACGTGTTATGTTTGAGTTCAAAAGCCCATTGCTATATTTTCTCTTGCTCTAGGACTTTCTCCAAGGAGACTGCAGCAAAGCCAAACAGAAGTTGAACTGGGCACCCAAAGTCTCATTTGACGTAAGTATTTCACTTTCTATTTAATTTTAAGCTGATAACAAATTGAAATTATGCATATGAATGTCATTCAGATATTTAGATACCATCTTTATCTTACTACTAGTTTTTTACGTTAAAACTGATTTTTTAGTTTAGTCTACCATTCACTTCCAGATTTGAGTTTGACAATAATACTAAATGAAATAAATCATGTGAAAAGCTGCATTGCAACACCGAGCTGTAACAGAATGAAACATGATTACAAGTGATACTTTCATTCATCAGTTTCAACATGCTTACACTTGTTATTCAGAAGTAATAATCTTTATCAGTGGTTACTTAAAGGCTATTTATAATAGAAATATGCAAATTAAGAAAAATATTCTGGGTATTATACCGCTGTGTAATATGTTGGTGCTATATAAATCCCGTTTATTAATACAAAGTTAACATAAAATGATGACTTTATATATATATTTATATAATATAAATGGACAGGGCTGTGGAAGGGCAACAAACCATCAGCAGGAATCGAATCTGCATTTTTGTCCGGGAAACAGGACAAACACTGTCAAACCCATACAAGATGACTTCCAGCAGTCAACTGTATTCATGAGAGTGGCAGTGGGACCTGTGTGCAGGCATTTGCCAAAGAACATCATAATTGTCTGGTTTGCCCTAGGTGCCCAGTTCATTCCACAGATGAGATGAGCAACACTAACAATTCATTTAATTTGAAGTTAAACAACTAAAATATTTAAAAACAACCATTTTGTAAATAAAATTGTAGCAGATATTTTACCACCTAAAGTGCATCACAATAGTGTCCAAATTTGCAATGCAGGTGCATGTGACCTGTCTGTAGCCATACTTTCTTTTCAGCTTCGAATAGCTCTGTCCATTGACTAGTGGTTGTCAGAAGCAGGAATGCTTTGTGACAAACAGAGGCCAATAGGAGCGTTCTCTAAT
This sequence comes from Pyxicephalus adspersus, assembly GCF_032062135.1. Lineage (NCBI taxonomy): Eukaryota > Metazoa > Chordata > Amphibia > Anura > Pyxicephalidae > Pyxicephalus > Pyxicephalus adspersus. The sequence goes on along the minus strand of NC_092862.1, from coordinate 65,893,274 downwards.
ATTTACTGCAATCTCCTAATTCTTGTCAAGCATGTTCCAAGTCGCTGATTTACTTGTGGTGTCATCTCCAAGAATGTCTTTTCTGCAGTCTGACATTCAGATGATGGCCATCCTTGTAAAAGTGGCTAATGTGTGGATGTAAGAGAGACATTTAGTGGGCTAACATTCCCGTTCTCTCTCTTCTTTTATTTCAGGAACTGGTAAAGGAGATGGTGGAAGCAGATATTCATCTAATGAAAACCAATCCCAATGCCTAAAAAGGAGAAATTCTGCCACTCCAGTCTCAGAGAAGCCAGTGGTTGCTTACACCACCCAATCACTCCTCTACAAAATGATTTCTAATGATATCTATTATTACATATATACTTGTGTGCATGAATGCACAATGTTTGAAGACCTGATGGGAAATGTACTGGGTATTCTGTATTCTTTGTTTTTTTAAGCTTTATTTTGCAATCCATTCCTTGCTGCTGTAATATGGGAGATTTTTGTATTTGCTCGTACTTCGTTCTAATAAAATAATTAAGGTGACCTTTTTCTATACCTTTCATACGCCTTTTTTTTCTCAATAAATAAAAATTTCTATGAAAATTTGCTTCCTGTCAGATTTGATGATATTCACTTAGTTTCAGGCTTACAAAATGTAAAATGTGACCTTTAGTAACACGTTGGTTTTAAACATGAGGTTTAAATTTTTGAGGTTAAATTGAATTTCGCTATTAAAAAAGGGTAAGACTTGCTCACCCCACCTTCAGGTCATTCTACTTAGGTAATGTCCTTTTTTTCAATATTTAGAAATCTGCTGTCCCATGAAAATGTAAGGTCTGCTTTAAAGCAAACCTTTACTTTTGCCCCACTGGGCAAAATGAATGGTTCACTTTATATTAGACACAATAATGTTTTGGACTGAGGGCTAACCATAATCCATGCCATGGATGCCCCTATGCTTTAGGGACACTTATAGTGAATTTATGCCACCTAAAGCTTCTCTTCTCAGTTGTTGACAATTGTCTTATTCCTTCCTTTATGGAAAGGAAAGAAAGGGAATATTAGGTTGTTCAAAAACCAGCATCTTCATTCTTCTCTACATACTCAAGACTTCATTTACATCACTAAACTAATATTTAGTTATATAATCATTGTTTCTGAGAACAGCCGCACATTTTTGTTGCAACCAACGTCTGACCCCCGTGAACAGGTATTCCAGGCCAGGATGATTGGACTGCATTCCACAATTCTGCATTTCTTGGTTTTGCCTCAGAAACAGCCTTTCTGATGTCACCCCACAACTTTTCTATTGGATTAGTCCGGTGATTGGGCTGGCCACTCCATCATGTCAATCTGGATCTGGAACAAAGATGTTGCTCGTTTACAGGTGTGTTTGGGTTGTTGTCTTGTTGAAACACGCATTTCAAGTGCATTTTCTTCTTACCATAAAGCAACATGACCTCTTCAAGTATTTTGATGTATTAAAACTGATCCATGATCTCTGGTATGCGATAAATTGACCCAACACCATACTATGAGAAACATCCCCATATCATGATGCTTGCACCACCATGCTTCACTGTCTTCACATTGTTCTGTCAGATGACCCCTAAACACTGAATTCAAGCCAAACTATCTGCAGCCCCCAAACCCAAAAAGGACAATCTTGCTTTATCAGTCCACAAAATGTTGTATCATCTCTCTCTAGGTCAGTCAATGTGTTCTTTACAAACTATAACTCTTCAGCACGTTTTTTCAACTTTGGGACTTTGTGCCCGAGTCTTTGCCATTTTTGGTTTTCTTCTATTGATTTGAATGATAGTTTACTGTTTTCTTCCACGTCTTTTAGGTTCTGGTGGCCATTTTAAAGCATTTTAGATCATTTTGGCTGAGAAGGAAGCTTATCATTTTCTGCATTTCTGTTTATGTTTTTGTCCTCTCTCCAATCACCTTTTTAATCAAAGTAAGCTGTTCTTCCTAAAAATTTGTCTGAAATTATCCATTTTACGTTTTCAGAGAGAAATGCACTATAAAATATAACTGGCATGTATATGTACAAATTTTTTTAAAAAGCTGTTACCAGTGACAACGGTCTTGGGGGAATGGAAGTGATAGTGCAGCAAATAGGGGGAGATTTATGTCATATGGTTGTATAAAAAATACAATTTGTATTTGTTATTAGTAATAATAATAATAAAGTGCTACCAAGATTGCTGGAATTCAGATATTTAATGTTTAAAGCGAAGAGTACAGTTCAGCATATAATGTATATGATTCTAATGATTGAAGAGACAGGAGACATCTGAAGGTGTGCTGTAGGATCTGGCACCAAAACAATAGTACAGATCCAGCCTGACTCTTCCCCATACGGCATCCAGCTGTCAGGTGAACTAAGCACTCATCTGGCTAGCCAAGTGTTCTAAAGAAAAAAAAAAAAAAACAAGATTCTGCAGACCAAGCCACCATCTTGTGTTGCTTCCTCGGCCAGTTCTATTGCACATGTACCCATTTTAGATGCATTTCTTGATGAATGGTTTGCCACAAAGCAACTCTATAAAAATGCAAGCTGTGATGTGTTTAGTTTAGTGTGTTCTAGAAATGTCTCTTATGGTCAGAAATATGTTTTGCAGAAATGTGTGCTACAATATTACTTATGTTGGATTATACCAGTACTCCTTCCCCATCCCCAACATGTATCAATGAGCCTTGGGCTCCTATGACACTGTTGCTGGTTCAATTATTGTCCTTCATTTGAAAAACTCCTTGAAACGACTAACCATTGCTTACCATAACACCCCAACCGTAGGGGTGATCAGGCAAAATTGGTAATATACTTTTGCCTAACTTTTTTGAAAAGTTTTCCACCACATTAAAAATACAATTTAAAATAATTCCGGAATATTTTTTTTTATGTGGGTGAAAGAACAAATGACAACGTTTTTAAAAAAATATAAGGTGGAAATGAAGCATAACGCATTTTAAAGGAAGAGTACCATACTTTACCTTCAATATATAGAAAAATAACATAATTTTGGGATATGGGATAAAGCGGGTTCATGACCCCACTGAACAGTAATAGGCCCAAGGGCTTTATCTGTAAATTACCAAAAAGGATACACCTAAAAAAGGCACTTGAGTCATGTTCCCACAGATCCCTCAGATTGCCCTAGCAATTTAGGTGACAGTACTATTATCAGTTGCTTTGCAGTTAAATAGTTTTGTGCTGAAAACTTTCATTTCACTAAAATTTTGGATAAATACAATTCTCAGTTTGTCTTATCAATAACAACCCACAACTTTGAAGATGCTGTAAACCAATCATTCAGGCATGACAACTTGGCCTAATTCAAAGTCACTTAGATCCTAATGCTTGCCCATATCCCACCCTTTGACAATGACTGGTTAGTGATGTTTTGGTTGATCTGTGTATTTGCCTTTTGCACTGTTTTTACCCTTCTATTCTTTAAGCATATTTTGGAATAATCTTACTTTACTGGCTACTGATTTCTTTAGAGAGTCATACCACTATATGATACGTGTGATAGATTTAATTATTGGTAATGAAATCCTTTAATGTACAGCGCTGCGTAATATGTTGGCGCTGTATAAATAATGTTTAATAATAATGATAATAATGAGTGTTTTTTTATTTACAGCATTGTGGGTTTGCAATGAAGCAACTGCAAACAAACATATGGTCTCTATGTCATTTAATAATAAAAAGACTTTAATGCATATTATTCATTAGATTTTATTTTACTATTTATTTCCTACTTTTAAAAAATCCTGAATATTGTTTTTTTTTAATCTTGCCTACAATAGGTATGTTTTGCCGTTTTTGGAACTTTATTCTGGTTTTGTTTCTTACAGATGAAATTGCTACCTAATAGCTTGCTACACATTTACCATGAAAGGTACTTTTTAACTATTATTGCTGGGGGAGGAGAAAACACGCATGTGTTAAAGAGGCAGTAGCTCCAGTCCTTCTTTGCAAGACAAAAATTAGCAGAGTCACAACTGTGTAAAAAGCGGTGTTCTCCTAATATGGCAAATTAAAACAAATCATTTTCTATAGAAAATATATTTCCCATAATTACTGGGGTTTATATCATGGAGCCACTGCCCCAGCAGTCTACTTTGCAGCCTCTACAATAGGTATAGCAAGGCCGTATGCTAGTTTCTAGACAAGCAACACTTAAGTGTAGTAACTGTGTGCATCTATTCATGCCTAAGGCAACAAAAAAAATTCCAGGGTTTGTAAAAAAAAAAAAAAAAAGCTGCATGACCAATATGATGGAAAGGAGTATTGGTGTCATCTAGAAAGAGATGAGATGTCACACTATGGTAATATGAGCCCCTAAATCCATCACTTCATCCATGTTCAGTTTTATGCTGGCTTGCTTAAGCTATCTTCTTAAAATACACAGTTCTGTTGAAGGCTGAGACTGAAAACTACCATGTACTAATGTACAGAATTTTGTTTGCAAAGTGATTTGCTCATCCAGGTCAGTTATTTTACTAGTCATGACATTTTGTATGAGAATCGTATATACTATCAGTTGCAATGTCAGTTTATCAAAAACATTTACTAATATTTCCAAATATACTTGTGTCTGTCTTATCTGGTCCACACATTATGTGCTGATTATAATAATATAATAAATGTTTACATTCTGTATGTCTAGCTTTATTCCCTCCAGTAGCAGTTTTAAACTGATATTTTTATAGAATACCAAGCAGAGATGGGAAAATCATTCACTTCTCTGAGATGTGTGTACAACTGAGATTAGGAAAATAGGATCTGTAAATTGGCCTCTAATATATAGTCCAACAGAGCAGAGTGAGGATACATATTTCTGTAAATATAGAATATATAAACTGCATAATTTTCAGTGGTGTTTAGGTGACAAAAGCAGAATGATTTTTAAAATGGCAATGTTTGAGAGAGCCTTACTTTTTCTCTGATAGATCTAACTATAGTGAAAGATCTGTTTTAAGAAAAGCTAAAAAAAACTGAATAAGAAAAACCCATACACAGAATAACTCATATTAGTCCTATACATGGTGCATAGAAGTGTGCAGAAGAGTCCCAGGAGGGCATAACACTGATATCCATCACTGAGGAACAACAACCTCTGGTTCCTTGGTGGTAGCTAAAGAACAACACCCATCCTATAAATTTCAACTGCTGCCCATCAACAGCTGGAAAAGCAGTGTTTTATTGCACTGACCTAGGCTAGATTTCTACACACTTTGTGCACAAGTCAGCGTTGCAACTTAATCGCTGAAAAGCCTCTTTTGAAAATGTGCTTATGCGTAATATGTGTATGAAGGGAGGTTTGAAGTTGGCTTAAAAGTAGAAGCTCAGTACAGTGTAGGAGTTAGTGACAAAAAGCTCCTCTATGCCCAAGCCCCAGTTCCTTCAGAATAGTGCCATTCATATCCCTTTCCTGTTTCTTCCATCTATAATTAGGCACAGGATCCTGAGGCAGCTGAAAAGATGGCAGACTGAGTAGAAAGACTATACCTACAAAGCTGTAAGTTTAGTAAATGTTGATCAAGATTCTTGCCAAGGCACCTGGGTTACAGAGAGGTCATTAAGCCCGCACTAGGATCTAGGGTTTAGGATCTTCCATCAAACTTTCCCTCTTAAATCCCATTTATTTTTTACTGATGCTAAGGTTAAACATGAGTAGAAAATAAACAGCCAATGTGTGCTCTTCTTATATACTCTTAAAAATGTAAAAATACAAACGCAGTTCCTTAAAAATATAACTGTTTCATGAAGCTCAGCAGAGGAAAAAAACACAAAAGTGGTGAGTGTTTTATTTGGCTTCACTTAGACAGGATTCCTGCTTGAGCACTGCAGAATTATCCAGACCAGAGGATGGACAGACACTTGCAAGACTGGAGACAAAATGTGCATTAGTCACATGGTGAGTGATTAAGTGAAGTGATTTATTTTCTACATAAAGTTTATTATAATTGCAGCCATTTTTAAAAGTAATTTACGTTAGTTATGAAGGAGTCTACCCACCATGGGAGTATATGTTACATTTCTATGAATGCAGTGTGTGCCTGGAATAAGTATAATTATTTTATCTCTTCTATGTTTTTTTTTTCATAAGGTTTTTGCATTTGTCTTGTTGATTTATAGGGAATGTATCTGAACAGAACATTGAGCCCACTGTCTTTTTGTAAAAAAAAAAAAAAAGTTTCCCTGGAGTTTTCTAGTGAGAAGACTTGCTGAGGCAGATAGTTCCATATCACTGACAGTCTACCTTACCCTAGACAGAGCCACAGAGCCTTTTGTAGTAAGTATGACATGACCTCAGGAAAAAAAATAAAGTAAAATTACCATTGGTTAGAATTAACACCTTTCCACAGAGGTCCTGGTCTGGGCATGCTATTATTTAATTGGGGACACCCAAACCTTTCAGTAATTTAGCTGACGAGGGAATAATTTTGCTGGTAGTGCTGGTGTTTTTGAAATGTGTGCCTGGAGTGTGGGGGCTGCGGCTGAGCAGAAAAGAGAGCTCTTTGTGTAGCCCTGAAGGAGAAGGGAGGCTTCCAGAGGTGTGCAGTGGAAAGTCTGGGTCCTGGCCTGAGATGCTGAACACCTGGCCTATGAAGAGTGTGTCCTTAGAGGACACCTTGCTGAAAGTGTTGCAGGACCCTGGGTCAGGAGGCTTTGGCAGTTAATGGGAACCAGATGAGGGGGACCTGTAGTTCCTGATCAAGCAAGACAGAACTACACAAACACTGTTCTCCGTGCCTACAGGTGCACACTCTTTTAGAGTCCTACCTAGAATACCATTCCCCCATCTCTGCCAACCAAGACCTCTGCCAGCTTGACAAACAACCTCAAGTCTGTTCTAGACGACTATAGCCACAGTTAATTTACAAGTTTACCTGTGATGTACCTGATGTTCAGCTTCTATGCAAACCAAATAAGCACAATAAAAGTAAGGCAAATCTCTGCCATTTTTGTCACCTATGAACTATTTATAAAAGTGATCCAGCATATCTCTCAGGGTTGCATGCAATGATCAGGTATATATACCCAGCAATATACAGAATAATGCATGAATGAGTCTTGAAAATATGTTGCTTCAGGAAATCTCTTTTGGGATGTTTGCAGTCATAATATACACATTTGCTTACATTTGCAATATTGCATATTTAGCTTGTTCTGGGCCCTTTAGAATAACAAAGGGACTACTCACTAAATATTTACAGCAACAACAAAGTCATCCATACTATGGTCAGGAGAATGTTTTATTTAAGCAACAATTCGGAAAGCACACAGCCCCGAAGGACACATACTGCAGAACCCAGATACAGAGAAAAGGCACCAAACTGCACATTTCACACATAGATATGTGAATATCTGTAAGTAAATATCTGCCAGCTCAGCATGTTCTCATCCAATAGAATTACCATAAATGTCAGGAGCACCTCGGGTTCATTTATCTAATATCTGTATACTGACTGTATGACAAATGTTCAGTAGAAAACACAAAAAAAACAATTTAATAAAACGATGGACATCCTCCTCCTACCTGCAAGCAACAACTTCGCTTTGTAAATCGGATAATATAATGTCCATCACAAACATTCTATATAGAAAGAAATCACTGACCTCTCCACAGTTTTCTGAGATCTCTGCCGACCTCTCAATACAATCACTACGAGGGATGGAAGTCATAAATCAGGGATTATAAACACTTAGATTAGTGAATAAAGTGAAGTATGTTCACTTCGGTCATATCTTCTTCTTCACCGAATTTATCTGCACATAACTGAACGAATAACACCTCTATCGTATTTAAAAGGGGAAGATTTTAGAGTTCTTTAGGAAATCGAAAATATTACTTGTCATCCAAACTGCTGTAATTTAAATTAGAATTTAAAATGCGCATTTATTTCGCAAAGCATTTGTAAATAATTTTATTGTAGTTATATATTTTTAGTATGCCCTAAAAGAACGAAAAATGTACAATGCGCCGAGTTTATATTGGAGGCTGCTCATCTATAGAACTGACTATACTGGAAGCTGCCGATCTGATCCCTATACACACACTATACTGGAAGCTGCCGATCTGATACACACTATACTGGAAGCTGCCGATCTGATCCCTATACACACACTATACTGAAAGCTGCCGATCCCTACAGGACAGGTTGTATCGGATCCTAGGAATTTGTATAGGGCAGACTGTGCAGCTTGGAAGGTGTGCTGAACAGAAATCCCTGCTGGAAGCTCCAACACTTTGCCTGTGATGTTACCTTGTATGACATTGTATTGCTGTGTAGTGGAGAGATGTACTTCTAGAAGTGTATGTATGAAAACAAGGAGTTATTAGTAGCTAATGTATCTGCAGGCAATCTCTCCTCCTCCACCTTTTATAACTTGTCAGTGCAGGAGGCTGCGGAGAGGGCACAATGTGCAGCAATAATTCATAGCTCAGCCATTCTACATGCCTCTACCTTCATTACAGCGAATACTATCAGAGCCTGCTGGTAATAGATAGAGATCAATATAAATATAAATATAATACACACACATGTACCGACACGTCTATTAGAGATGAATCCAATAAAAGCTCGGTGAGTGATCGGAGCTGCTCTCGGAGGATCTGATCGTCCATGATGATTGCTCCCATCGGGGTGTCCAGCTGTGGCCCCTCTCCGGTCATTGTGTCCCCCGGGCCGCTCCCTGCTCTGATGGCACTGACACAGCAATGGCTGAGCTGAGAATCTCCACAGCACAAATCTGATCACTCTGATCCCCCAGAAAAGCTTTTCATTGTCAGGTCCTGGCTCTGCAATATTCATAGGACATGTGAATAGAGAGGCGATCCGGTGCAGTTTGTTCTCTATAGAGCCGGTCATCCCTGCACGGAAATCATGGGGTGAAAGTCAGCCCAGTACAAACAATTCTGTATTAGCTCACAGCGAACTCTCAGCCCTCCTCGGCCTGTTTTTCTCTCCTTTCTAGTTGCAATAAAGTGGGATGATTTTGTAGTTCCCAGCATATGGCTCATATCTTGGGCAGAATATTATTACAATTATTGGAGGTGATGTGTGACTGCTGGCACCGGGGGACAGCACACAATGGCAGCTCTGTGTACAGCAGGGGTTATATGCAGCTTCCATATATTATATAATATTATTATACCCAGAGCACCTATACAGAACAGCCCCTATAGGGTGGCAACTTACCGCATGGATGGCCACTAAGCTCACAAAGAAATGCTAAGGAAACTCTGGGATTTATTTCTATCTGCTTACATATTGTCTGAAGCAGCAACACCTTTATTCGTGTATTTCTAGAATTCAGTATTACCTGTCCCTGGGCAATCAGCAGGTGAGTCCTAATGTGCTGCATGCCGGGAAAGATGGGAAGATGTGATGTGGCATCTCTGAGAAACACTGGCACCATGCTAAGGGCAGCTGGGAGCCTGGCATGGCCTTCATGTCACAGCTGTATGGAAACCCACTACAACAACACCTGACATACATATTTATATGGATTATACTAGTAGTCTTATTTATATGGGATCACACTACACAGACATACAATTCTGTGCTCTCAAAAAATACACAACTAATTTTGGGGTTAATAAAAGTCGACACAACCCCTCCCCTCATATTCGTTATTGAAGAGTGAAAGTAAAGCATTGGATGCTTTATGCAAACATTTTACTAGTTCACAAAAACTATAATAATATAACTAATACCAATAATAGAAGTGCGAGCTTAACGATTATTCGGAACATTACACGAAATTCTTTACAAGAACTGTATTTTTTCTCATATATATATATAATGTATTATGTAAATTGTGTATTTATAGATAACCTCCAATAAATATATATACAGAAATAAATACATTGAGTAAAAGAGTGAAATATCTGTTGTGTGCACTCTCTCCATACATTCATATCACCGAGATGGTTTTGCTGTACAATCTGACATCGTCTCCCCTGTCTGACCCCAGTCTCTCTCTCTCTAGTCTTCTCTTGCCCTGAAAAATGATTCCCAGCCCATGATTGAATTTTATTCCTTCCTGACCAGGCCTGCTTTTATTACATAGACTCCATCAATCTTGGACTAACGCGACATTTGTTTATAGCTCTGGAATGAAATGAATGGCTTTATGAGGCTGATCATAATTAGGACTAAGGGGCCGGATCCATGTACACCAGCACCAACCCAGCCGATCATACAGCACGAGATGACCCATGAGCTGACATTCGATCACCATCCGAATCAAGGGGAGGTGTAACACCGGCCAAATTCACGTAAATGCTAAGCAATGATCGCCCAATCCCCCTCCCACACACAAGTTTTATTAATGACTGATTTAGGCACCATAAACTATGTGCAAACATTTCATATATTTATCAGGAGAATAAGAAAAGTGGGAATGCCAAGCAAACTGACTTTATTTGTGTCAAGGTACATGCAACATAAAAATAAAATATATAATATTCTGTTATCTAGCGTGTGTAAATATAAATATATATATATATATATATGTGTGTGTGTGTGTGTAAATATATATATATATAATTATTATTATTATTATTATTATTAATAATAATAATAATAATAATAATAATAAAGAATAATAAACAATATCTTGTGTCGTGGAATACCGCACTGAAACTTCTTACCGCAAATGGTGCGATTTTCAGATGAAATTGTGTAAAAATTTGAGAATAATGAATTGCCGAACCTGGTAAAAATGACCTGCACATGAATAGGTATTTAAGGTTTATTGGGAATTTGCGTTTTGCAGAACTAGATAATCAAAGAAACAATGTATACAATTTTTATGTGAACATTCCCAAATCCTTTGCAGTTCACATTTTGCCATGGCGCTTCTTCTAGACTCCCCTCTGATTTTCACCCTATATATATAGTATGTATAATATGTATTTATTGGTAAGGATCAGTGAGCAGTGCCCCACATACGGTGACATTACTGGCAGCACTGCCATGGCACCAGGGTTTCCGCCTGTGCTACAAGCAGGGTGCTTTGTTAGTAATTACTACACAGAGCTGATTATTTGTTCCCGTGCCAGTTTACCTACAAGATTATGCAAACAATTGCGAGAAATGTAACCATGAAAAAAACACGGGGCACAGGTTAACTTCATCGCTCCCAGGTATGCACTGTATATTCGCTGATTGATGATTACTAAATCTCCTGTAGCAAGTGAGGAAATACTGTAACAATAACTACAATATATATGTAATATAATTGTAATATACTTGTAGTACTGTGTTGTATTATACTTCTGTATTTTAGCCACCTGACTCTAGGGCTGTGCTCACCTATGGAAAGGTATGGATGAAGAGAAGCCGCCTTTGTGACTTATTATTGCTGTATGTGATTGCTATAAATCAGAAGAGAAGTTTATCAGCCAGGATTATAGACCGCAGCATAATCCTAGAAGGCAATTGTATATCAGCTCTGACACGCATACCTTCATAACTAGACGTGGCATTTTCCTATCTAATAATGTGAAGTGAATTATACTGGATGAGCTCCTGACAGATTGTCCTTTTCACAAAGTGTCTAATGATCACAGGTATTACACAGTGCCTTGTACATTCACCTATTGTCAGCTCCTCTGTCAGGGGGAATCATTCCCCTCCTGGCTGGTAAAAGGATCATCCGCCCAGCGCTGTGTGTTATTTGGTTATAATTAGTCATGCTCCTCACATGTTTGTCTTGCCTATTTCACACACAGAACATCCCATCCCACTGAATGATGAGAACTATCAGGAGACCCAGGAGAAAACCACAATCCTGTACATTGCCAATCATACAACAACAATTTATAGTTATCCACCGTGTACAGAACACACACATACACACCAGTCTCATCTATCTATCTATCTATCTATCTATCTATCTATCTATCTATCTATCTATCTATCTCCCTAATACATAAAAATACACATCAAATATTCATATTTTATCTCCAAAAAACATCTCTTACAATTATTAGAAACAATTTAATGTTCTGTAAGCTGTACTTATTATTATTCTTATATTTGCTGTGATTTGATTATGAGAAAATATTCAGATTCGTTTGGGTTGGTTAACTAAAAAAATGAGAATATTCACACGATCAGTGGTGTGCATATTCACTTCAGTTATATAATCATGTGCAGATAAAATAAGAACATAGAAATGTGCTATTTTACACGATTGCATATTCGATCTGAATATTCACTCAATTCCTTTAGCAGATAATCTTCTATCTATGTATTAGTAATTGTATGTTTTAGTGGCAGGGAATAATAACTCATTCCTGTAGGCTTCTGTAAATTCTCTTAGATAAAAACACTGGAAAGGACCTGCAAGGATTTATACAAACTCTGTATCTAGTCGCAGCATTTCCAATATTGCTTAGCACAGGAATGGAAGATTTTGTGTCCAAGAAACTACATATATTTTGTACAGACTCTGGAAATAATAAATATATGCTGGAGGCAGGGTACAGAGCAAAACTGTACTTTTTATTCCATTTTATCACCATATAACCCAAATCACAATCTTCCCTGTCATTTCCAGCACCAGTCCAGATGCAATCTCCCCTCCATAAACCCGAACCAAAACAGAAAATACTGCAGAGATAGTAATAAGATTCTCCATATTAGATATTATAAAACGTGGTCTGATCTTACAGAACGATTATCTATGATCGCAGTATTAGTAAATGAATAAAAATACATGAAAGGGACAGGAATAAATCCAAAAAGTTTGTATAAAAATGAAAGCCTAAATATAATAATAAAAAGTGTAATAGTAAATGATTAATATTATTATTATTATTGTAATAGGAAATGATTTAATAAAAATAATAAATTATTAACATTAATATTTCAACTATATCGCGTCATTATAAATAATATTAATAATAAAAAGCCTTATTTAAATAATTATATTTTGAACAAAACCGCACTGGGCCTGGAAAATGTAAACAAAATCCATGTAACACTCAAAAATACAACTTCTTTTAAATATCTATTTTGGCTGAATATACAGAGTATATGTATCACAGATTTTCGGTCATTTATTGGGGGGTCTGCACCGGACAATGACAGAGCCCCCCATCCAGATAAAGCAGCCTGATGAGGCCTAGCTGTAATCAGCAGTCAGACACTGATTGACAGGGCTGATCACTGGGAGCTAATGGATTTATTTCCTGATATCTCTGCAGAGGAGGAGGGGGTTACACTGCCTCGGGTTTTTTTCCTTGTAAATTAGGGGATAGGTTGAATATTCTACCTGATAAAAGTAGTAAAGAGTTGCAGAAGTCTTGTAAATTCAGAGTAATTGTATCAGCACATACAGACTTCAAACATCAGAAGACAGAGGTGTCACGCAATAACAAGAGATACTTTGTATCTTTTTATCACAATCCTCCCACTGCCTGTGTTACACATCAATAACCCGAGCTGATTGTCTGATATAAGATATATATCATTTAGGTAACTCTCCAAATAATTGTATAATCATGGCAACCTATAAAAAATGAATTCCATACGGGTGATAACTAAATGACTAGCTGTAATGTCAGATCAGAAAAGAATTCTACAGAGCACTAAATGACTGGTGGAAATAAAAGATGAGAATATTTCTACATGCCATGCATTTACCAGATAAATCATCAGACTTGTTATCATCAAACCGATTGGTCATTTATTAGGAAACAAACAATACTACTATGCCTTCAAAATATTTTCAACAGAGAAAAAAATAAAACAAACCGATAAAATAAATTGGGGTACAATTCCCTTTTTTGTAATGAAAACACAAGTGTTCAAACAACAAACTGTTAGACAACACTGTCTGGTTTGGTCCTCATGATCCATGTACACTTTTTTTAAAAATAAATTACTATATTGCAATTTACATCTTAGAACAAGTTCATAAAAAGCTTGCATTATATATGCTCTTTAACATAGGAAAATATGATACGTTAAAAATAGGGGATCTTTTAGAACAAAGGGAACTTACGTGTTTCTACATATTGTAACACTGTCCCTTTACAACCCTGAACTTTCTGAGTCTTTTCTACAAAGTTGTCACTTTTATAGCTTTTTTGGATGGAAGTTTGGCTTTTTCTCTTACTCACTGACAAGTTTGCCATGGCAGGGGGGGGGGGGTCAGAACTTGCTGCAGTCATACACAAAGGCCCCCGATGTGCGGTACAGGGACTGACTGGAAGGAAAGGACATCTGACAGCTGCTATTACCGTTCACAGGGGAGCTGTTCAAGCCAATTCTCTGCGACTCAAACATCTCCCGCACAGAGTGGAAGTTCTGCTGCTGTCCCGGGTAGGTGGCCCCTGTTAAGTGGCCTAGATCCCCCGACTGATTCAAGTACCATGAGGGGAGCCTGCCTTGGTGTGGATGGTCCTGTCCAGAGCTCAGGCTGCCATGGCTCAGGGCAGAGGTGGTGGTGGTGGTGATGGAGTAATCGGGCAAAGTCTCTTCCACTGTGGTGGCGGCCGGGGTGTTGGTGGGGGTGAGGTGACCAGACCTGTCCCCGGAATATAAACTCATGGCTTGCATGTTACAATGATAGGTCCCTGCAGAGCTGGCAGCACTGGTGCTCTGGCTGCACGGCGAGCTGTAGATGGAGCCTTGGCCCGGGGAATAGCTGAGAGAGAGGGAAGGGGCGATTCCCGTCCTGGAAGAGGCGATCAGGCTGGTGGCCATTTCCCCGGAGCCCTGCGGGGATCCCCGGAGGGAAGTCATGATGTTGTCCACACTGAAGCCCTGGCTGTGGTGCTGCTGGTGATGGGAATCTTCCAGGCTCATGGAGCGGCTGGACGGGATGCTGTGCGGGGAGCCGCTGGACATGCTGCTGCTATCTGGGCTCTCTATTTTGGGCACAGCACTGAGGGCAGGTGACATGGCCTGGGGAGGGGAAGAGGTGCCATTCTCAGTCTTTATATCCTGGATCCTGATTGGCTGGTTGCCGCTGTCTTGCTCCCCTTGAGATGGGTTTTGCCGCTGGGTTTGTCCAGATGTTGGCTGTGGGGTGCTGTGATGTTCCTTCAGCAGTCTCTCCTTCTCCTCTTTGCTCCCATCTTTAGCCACATCTTTTTTCTTGAACCTTCTCCTCCTCCTCAGGAAGCTGCCATTCTCAAACATGTTGTAGGAGTCTGGGTCCAAGGTCCAGTAGCTGCCTTTGCCCGGTTTCTTGTCGTCCCTGGGCACCTTGACAAAGCATTCATTGAGGGACAGGTTGTGCCTGATGCTGTTCTGCCATCCCTGCTTATTGTCCCTGTAGAATGGGAATCTCTCCATGATGAACTGGTAGATGCCATTCAGGGTGATCTTCTTGTCTGGGGCATTCTGGATGGCCATGGTAATCAGGGCGATATAGCTGTATGGAGGCTTCACCATGTCCTTGGGTTGCGGCTGGGGAGTGTAGGGCCCATAGGCTCTGGCCATGCCGGCCTGGTACTGTTCATGGGCCGGGTGGGAGTACATACTCATAGGGGCAGGCATGCCGGTATAGCCCCCACCAGCCGCCGCCGCCGCCGCTGCCGCCCTGTAGTAGCCTTGCTCGGGCCCGAGGTATGGCACGACACCCAGCGAGTTGGGGCTGGACACCGAGTAACGCGCCTGCATGGTTGGCCTGACCGGGGACAGAGAGCCGAGGGGGTCACCGAGCAGTCTCTAGCATTCAGAATCCACACAATATCCAGAGGAAGGACAGCTCCCTCCAGGCCACACAGATCACCTCATAGATAATGACAGCCAACCTCTGCGATCCGGAGGAGGGGAGGCTGCACCCTGCTTGCTATACCGGGGCCCTTCCAGGTGTCCCAGTGGCCGTGTTTGGGGTGGGGAGCCGGGGTGCAGCTTTCTCTCTTTCTCTCTCAGTCTCTCACTGGCTGGGGCAGCATTGGAAAAACTTCTGAACTTTTGAGCATCCGTCAGCAGGCAGGGACTTTTTTACTTTGCCGTGCTAGCCCCGCCCACTAGAGGACAACAGTCCAATCAGATAGCAGATCTTGGCCTGTGAATGGAAAAAACACAGACAGCTTACACATAGACCGGGGGCCAGGCAGCTCCAGCAGCTAGATCCCAGCACTGACCACACACCCTGCTCCAATCCCAGGGATACACCCTGCACCCCACTGCCCCACACACAGCAACCCCTGCACACAAGAAACACCCAATATATTCAGACTTTACATTTCACTAGAACAACCTATGGCAGGACACCATCTTTTATAATATGCTGTAAATACAAGTCACACAATACACAACTACAGCTAAATGATCTCTTCATACCAGTGTGAAATAGATGTACTATCACCGGTGCAGCCACACACACAATCTACAGATGACTGAGGGTTTTCACTCCTTGCCATGGCATAGCCGAGCTGTGCTCGTTGTAAGGTGACAAGATGTCGCAGCTTACTCAAAAATGTAAAAACGAGTCAATCAGCCTTATAAAAATAAAATCCACCACCCACGATAAAATAACAAAAATCTGGATGACCTAACCCGGTGAAGGAGAAGCATTCATATAAATGACAAGAGATTGACAAGTGCTAGAGAGCTGACTGCACCCATCACAGAATATCACCAAACTGCACTTCAATAGCTTCATGTGCGAACTATTCTCTCCAACAATGGCAAGCCATTTGTTCCCACAATCAGGAAACATCCATGGTGTATACACATGAAATGGTAGTATTTATATGGAGGGACATCAATCTTTATGGCCATATGTCCAGGGACCCCTAATTGTGATTAGAAATTCATTCATACCTTGCATCGGTGCATTTGTGGGTGCCCTCATTTCATGTGCACAGTGCTCCCAGAAAATCTAATTAAACCAATTAGAGCTGAGTGGGAAAAATCATGGACACTTGCTAAACTGTTTTGTATATCATGGATTTCACAGCAGCCCTTGTAATCTAAAGAAAGGTTGCTTTGTAGAGAAGGTGGTGTCAGGGAACTTTTGGCCTCATTAAGCCCATTCCGCTCTCTTCTCACCTGCCTGCTGAAAATCAAAGCCAGCGAAGTGTGGGCACCTCCTTGTGTGGGGTCACTGGGGTGGTCACCAATACAGATCTCACATGTGTGGGGTGGATAATTCTCATTGATAATGACAGGGTTAAGGTGAAGGCTTCACACAGCTTCGGCTGAACCTATTCTACAAATGTTTGTTTGTCTTCAGACCTCTTCTCAACACATAAAACCTGACACCTGTTAAGACAGCAGTGCTAAATACCTATAAAGAGTAGGACATTCCTCAGTATTATCTGACATGCCCCAGGACATCATCAGGACTTGTGCCAGTGTGTACACTCATCATACTAGCCAAATATCAGCCAGAAGAATCATTCGTAACAAGGGCTTCTAAAATTCACATCTATTCTTCTGTCTCATTTATTAATGCAAGCAGAAGCTTTGTTTCTCTCATCCACTAGAAATTAAAAAGAATGTTGTACCTTTCACTATTTCTATTTTGAATTGGTGAGTTTAATCTTGTTTAGTACGTTTCTACCACATACAATATTATAAAAATATTACTGAGCGGTAAACTGACTTTGTCCGAAGTATTTAAATATGAAGAAGGATGTTACAGTATAGTCTGTCCCCAAATACAATCAGACTATAGGAAAACCTAAATTAGTCTAGCTATAAATAAATAATTGTACAATTTATTTTATACATGGCAATATTATAGTATAATTATTATGGTAATATTGTTCATTTTTTTTGTTATTCAAAGATAGTGTGCAGGCTTCACAAATTAGAAAAAAACACACACAGTTATTGTAAACGGTATTTATATATTACATACAAAGCACCAAGACATACCATTTAATTTCTTCTTATTATAATTTCATATATATATATATATATATATATATATATATATATATATATATATATATAAGTATTTACACACACACACAATTATATATATATTTACAGGCTGGTGGTTGATACAGGTGAAAGAAAATTTCTCAATCTAGATTTTTCTTCCCAGAGACCTGCAGATGAACTTTAATTTGCCAGCCTGAGGCTGTTTATACTGAGCTAGATCTCCACTTTTCACTCTGCTACCCCCTCTCTCCATAAACAGGCGTCTTACTCAGCCGCATTACCTCAGTCCTTGCTCCTGGCCAGGCTGGGAACAGCCAGGATTGCAGGCAGAGGGGAGGTCGGGGACATTTCAATATGTGCACAAAATATTATGGAGAAAACAAGATCCCTGTGTAAATTTTAAACTTTACTTTTAGGGACATTTAATGTTTGGTTAGTATGTATTTAATGAATTAATATATTACCAATAATGGCATTACAATTTTTATTAATTACGGTACAATAGAAAACGAAATATATAAAAACGCAGGGTATTCGATTATTTGAATAAAAATAGTAATATTATAAATGAAAATAATAAAAAAATTAGGGGTGTTAAAAATCCTAATAGAACCCGTCCTGCCTGTACTATTGACAAAATAATCCTGCACAGATGATTTGTGAAATAGGAAATATCAAAGGAAAGGTGAACTGTTTGCAGAACAAGATTTCCTTTTCTGAATACAACAAACTGGTTCTCTACAAATCTGATTGCACATTGTTTTCTTATCTCCCAAATCTGCTGCAGTCCAGAAATGTCAGTCGTGCATTGTGTACACACATCCTAGCTGACAGCTTTAGTTTAGCGTTGTGCCTTGGTTTAAATTCCTGCAATAGAAATGGTGCTAATATTGTGTCCTGGCTGGATTAAAGATGTGGTTCTGTGTTGCAGCAGATATGTGGCACATATTTGCTGTTTGTACAAAGCCAGATCTGAATGTTTGGTTTGTGTTCCCATCCTCAGAACAATGTGCGATCCCCGATACTTCCGATAAAACAACGAATTTCGCAGCACTGACACCTCGCTGCACCTCTGTCCATCCTCTGAGGATGTCCTCTGCTTGGCGGAAACTAGAAATGTAAATGTTTGTATTTGTTACAGCGATTTTCTGCTCATATAACAACCCCAAATAATGAAATCCATCATTAGAATAAAATAATCTAAATGTTGTCTTCCTAAGCAAACTGTGTTTGGGTTGTGGGTGGTGAGGCGTTACCCTGACCGAGGATGGAAAAGAAGTTACAAGGGGAATTGGCTTGTGAAATCTGGGATTTGGTTCCCGGGATCTTTAATGGAAAGGAGATGAATGAATCCGAATGCTGCGATTATTCAGCTGGACATGTTGGCATTATCTCAGTCCAGTTTATTTGATATAAAACAATATTTTCTATGAACTCTGCCATTGTCACCTTTCTTATTGTGATAGCTGTGACATCAGATGGCACACACAGCGCTAGATCTGACTCTGATTACTGAATTATGACGTCACAGTGAATCTTTCCTCTGAAATGACCGCCCAGTATTTTATGTTAGCTCTGCCATCTCTATAGCCTGTAAGTGTAATCACAGACAAATACATCATCCTACTTGATGCACTGCAGACAGCCAATTATTCGGCAAATTACTGTAATTACAATTTACTGCCGAAATAGCAATGAATGAAAGATTCACACTCTGGCTCGGTATGTCTAATTTGTTCCCAAATTTATTGTCAATGACTGTAATCTTGCAAATTGTTACAAACACTACAGTGTTTACAATTGGCGAGCTGTAGTAGGCGCTATGATTACATCGCGTGGAACTGACAACAGGGCGACATGGCACTGGTAATAAAGGATCCTCAGACAGCTGATCGCTAACAATGTGCAGCTACAAGTATAGGACGGGCTTTGTATTAGATGGAAAATGCTGACGCCTGCTGCATTTCTCGGGCTTTGCTCACACATGAGCCTGAGCCACCTGTCTGCTCTGTGCCTGGAATCGCGGGGCGAGAGCGCCCTCTGATGGTCACATTTACAACTGCGCCTTCCTTCTGAATTCTAATTTCTGCTCCCTACAATCCAGTGTATACTAGAGAACAAGTGAAGCTCATCTGATCTCTGACATCGGTGCATTTATTATCACTACGTCCTACCTGTAAATTGGCTCAATATAATTGTCTAACAATATCTATTTCATTGCATATATAATTTAATGTTTTAAAACAAATATGGAAATAAATTACTAATAAACTGAACATGATCTAGATTAGTGTTGCTCAGTTTTAGTCCTGAAGGTCCTTCAAGGCTGATCCTGCTGCATTACTGGGAAGTGGGGTTAGGATAAAAAAAAAGCAATTTGTTAGAGCATTGTCTATCTGACTGTTTAGTTGCAGTATGTTCCAGTTGTATGCTAATATTCACTGTAAAAAGCTACTGTGTAGCCTACAGCATAGGGAACAATTTGTTAAATTGGTGTATGATCCTTTGTTACTCTTTAAAAGTAATTGCAATTACTTACTCTTTTGTTGCTGCCCATATAAAACTGCGGCTCAAGGCACAATTGGGAAAATAATTGTGTATCGCACACTATCTTAAGTGTAGTGAACATCACCACACATAGTGGGAACAAGGCCTTACTCTCCATGGTATGCCAGCTTAGGTTATTTAATGGATCACTATTGTGATGGAGTACTTAAAATGGTCAACTTTTACTGACACAGTTTCAGCTACATCAGCCCTAATGAATATTATTGGCCAACCCTAGGATTTTACATGTAGTGAAAGAGAAGAAGAGAAAGAAAGTAGCCAAAACAAATAGGTACTGGCAAAGATCTGTTACTACAGAAGTTAATTATGCTCAAACAATAATGTTAATCTTAAAGAGTCTAAAGAGTCTTTGGAATATGGAAATGATGTCCACTTAGTCCCAAATGCTTCTTCAGGGGAGATGAGGTAATCAATATGAGTAATGCAAATAGAGTTAGGACAGATGTGTGTGTGGTTTATAAATGGAAGCTCGATGGTTTGTCAATGTGGCTGTATAATCCAATGTGAAGTATTTGTATGGAGGGAGGTGAGGGAGCATCCCCACCAATAATGGTGGTTCAGAAGAAGTTGGGTTCAAAAGGGAAGAATACTTAGCAAAGAGAAGTTTTGAATGGCAGGAGTCCCAGTATTATTGGGGGACTGAATTCCTGTCTGCTGATTGCATGTTGATAGGGATAAAACTGACCTGGGACTGTGTATGTCCCATGCTACAGCTCAGGCAGACATAAATGACAAATATAAGTGCAGCTTTATTTATGTCATTTATATATTTATATCAATATTAGTATAGTACAGGCAATATTAGATTATGGCATAAACTGTCCATAGACGTTAAAGGTTAATGTCCTAATAAAACCTCTGTGGTACCACAAATACCCCCAGCTGGTGATCATCAGAAGGAATAGACAGAACATATAGAAAATCTGCCCAATTGCTTCTTTCTCTAAATCTGGTGGATTTTTTCCCATTCCTCATCACAAACCTAAACATAAATGGCTAGGCTGGCTAGCACAAGTACATCAGGGCAGTTGCATTTTATTCTGCATGTCGAACCAATCCTCACTAGTGCCATTGTCTAGCTTTTTCAAAGACAGAAAACTACAGGCAAACCTAACACACAGTTAAAACCCAAGTACAAGGTCTTATATGCATAGATCTGGGAAAGCCAATACAGAATCAATTGTCCAAAAAATGATACTGAAAATGAAGTGTTTAAAAGGACAGATGAGGCAATTGAACCACAGGTGCCATTGACAACTCTGGAGAAGGAATATATAAATGGAAAGTACAAATCCGGGAGCGCTCAACAAATTCCACTGCAAGAAATATTGCCCTTTTGTGTGTTCATAAGTATAGAAGAGTAAAGAATAAAACAGAACCATGGAAACAACATTTGAAGGGCTGACATACCTGTAGTTATGTAGCTCTGCTGTAATAACATGCCCATTGAAATGGAAAGATTTATTTAGTGATTCACCGCAGGAGAATCAATAGCCTAAATAGCAAAAACAGTGAGGAAAGCCAATCTACATTTATTGTAGCTACAGAATACAGCTGAAATAAAACTAAAGTACAAAGCAATCTTTTCTCAATTCCTCTTGATAATGAAGCATACATGTAAAATCCCTCCAAAAATGTACAAATTGTCATCTTTTTCAATACTGCCACAGCTGCTTTTCACTCATCTTTTACTGTCTGAAAGCTGGGGCAACTGAAACAAAGCACTTGTAGGGTGTAACACTAATTTAATTTTTAGTAATTAGAATTAGGAATAATAAAATCTTCTTATCTTATATTAGACACATTTCCCTCCCCATTGGTGACACAACAGGAAGAGAGGTGAAATCCCATGTTTGACTAAACTTGGACATTTACCAATTGTGAAATTACACACTACTCTCTATCAGCGACGACTTTAAACAGTAGTGGCATCTCCCCCCTCAGAAGGATGAAGTGAGAAATGAAAGATGTTGTACCCCTTCACCATTCTAAACAAAACATTGGCTGGATTTTTGTTCCACTTTAGATTCAATGGCCCTGATTTATTAAAGGTCACCAAGACTAAAGAAGATTGACTATCATGGGTGAACCTGGATGATCCAGCAAACCTTTAATAAATCAAGTTTTATAAATCAAGAAATAATGCACCTCTAGGCTGAAGTATACAAGATATGTTTTATAGCCTCCCCAGCAGCATATACGTTTTCTTTATTAGCCTGCTTCTACAGGTTAATAATCTCCTCACCAAGTACCATAGCACTAACTCTCTCCTTGACCCATTTCAGCCTGGCTTTCAAGCTGCCCATTCCACAGAAACAGCTCTTACTAAAGTGGCCAATGACCTCATCAGAGCTAAGTCTCAAGGCAACTTTTCCCTCCGTGATCTTTCCTCCACTTTTGACACTGTTGATCACCCCCTTTTAATCTAAATCATGCGCTCCATTGGTATCAGTGACTCGGCTCTCTCTTGGTTTGCTTCCAATCTGTCTGACCGCCCCTTTCATGTAACTTCATGTAACCATTCTTTCAATGGTAACTCCTCCTTGCCCACTCTCCTCCCTGTTGGTGTTCCCCAAGAGTCAGTCATGTCTCTTTTCTCTGTACACCTCCTCGCTCGGTAGTCTTATATCCTTTGGCTTACAGTACCATCTGTATGCTGATGACACTCAAATCTATCTGTCCCCCCTCACATTCCAAATTTCTCCAACACATTTCTAACTGTAAAAAACACTATTGTTCGTTCCTCAACTCAAGCACGTTAGCTTGGCGTCAACTTAGATTCTGCCATCTCATTTATGGGCACTGCAGCACTGGGTCTCAGGTTTGGATATCAGCGAGGATACAATCTGCATGGAGTTTGCAGGTTCTCCCCATGTTTGTATCGGTTTCCTCCTGGGACTCAGGTTCCTCTCAGATTCCAAAAACATGCAGTTAGGTTAATTGGCTTCCCAAAAAAATTTACCTTAGACATATGACTATGGTGGGAACATTAGATTGTGAGCCCATTTGAGGGACAATTATTGACATGACTTTGTACAGCGCTGCGTAATATGTCGGTGCTATATAAATACTGCATAATAAATATTAATAATTTACCAATTGTAGTCAGAACATTTCCAGGTCCTGTCACTTTCACTTGTGCAACATCTCCAAATTCTGACCCTACCTGTCCCCAGAGACCACCAAACTCCTTGTACACGCTCTGATCATCTCTCATCTGAACTACTGTAACATCCTCCTCTCTGGTATTCCACTAACCCGACACTGCACTCAATGGAGGAACTTTGCCTTCAAATCCCTCTACAGTTCTTGCCCCACTTACCTTTCTGACCTGGTGAAAAAATACTCCCCTAGCCGCTCTCTTCCTCCCTCCACAGCTTGCTCCTACTTTCTGCTCATTTAAAAGAGCACTCAAACCCCATTTTTTCAAACTTGCTTACCCTTCTTCTTCTGTCTTTTGAAACTGTCACTACTTTCCACCATTCCATATCTCCCCTGCATATGTCTGTCATTTGCAACCCCAATTTAATGTACAGCGCTGCATAATATGTTGGCGCTATATAAATCCTGTTTATTATTATTATTAACCTCCTGGGCGTTACACTGAGGTCTAGATTTCTGTTCCAAAAGCGTTACACTGTTTTCCATGAAATTTTGTTTTTTAAATTGTAGACCTGTAACTTACAGAAATATGTCCGAACAGGGTTCTAGTAGATATCATGAATATAAAAAATGTTTGAAACACACAATCATGTAAAAAAAAAAAAAAATTACTTTTAATAAAATTAAATAAAAGACACAAAAATCAGCTTAAACAAGAATACATAAATAAATGAAAAATACTGAAAATGCGATAATTCGGTATACTGTATAATAATATATTTTTCTAAAACACCTCCCTAGTGTCCGTCACATACCGATAGACAAAACCACATAAATATATTTTCTATTATTTTGTATTGGATTGGATACAGGAGTTTGTATTCAATCCAATACAAAATGAGAACAAAATTCAAACTCTCATTTTGTATTGGATTGAATACAAACTCCTGTATCCAATCCAATACAAAATGAGAGTTTGAATTTACCAATTACATACTTTGTATTTATGTTGAATTATTTTGTATTGGATTGGATACAGGAGTTTGTATTCAATCCAATACAAAATGTGTTTGAATAAGTTTCAATTTGAATTTCCCGCACACGCGCCGACGTCATCGTACGCGCCAACGTACACGCTACGGAGGGAGAAGAAGCCGTCTGGCCGGCTTCTTCTTTCCGGAGAGGGCACCCGACGCTGGAGATCGACGCTGGAGGACGACGCTGGGGGACGACGCTGGGGGGCGACGCTGGATCGCAGCGGGACCAGGTAAGTGATAGATAAACCTGAACTTTTCTCACTGTATTTTCATACAGTGAGAAAAGTTCGGGGTTATCGATAATTGTAATTATTTTAACCCCGAACTAAGGTCGGGGTTATCGCTCAGGTGGTTAATAATAATAATAATAATCATAATAATAATATATTGTGAGTGCTGGAAAGAAGGAATATTCCACCATGATTGTCATGGGCACACATAAGTCTTACCATGAGCATTTGTTTTAAAAGGTTAGTTTAGTGCTAATTAATTATCCAATTAGCTAGACATCCATAAATCCTTTGCAATAGGCAAAGATTAGCCAAATGCTGCAGTCATTTTATGTTCCCCCTATCAGTACTTAGGTTATGTCCTACTGGTCCTTCATATAGAAGTATTTGTGAATAATTTGAACAGTTTTGTAACTACTTGACTCTTTTGTAGTTAGATGGATTGTGTGGAAAAAATAGTGCCTGACTGGCTGATAATGTTGACCCTTTTTTAAAGCTATGTACACCCATTGGATTTCTGTTGCTGGAAATGATCTTTTGTGATCTTTTCTAGTGACTGGAGAATGAACAAGCACTTCACACACAATTTTTTTCTGTTCTATAAAGAGAGGAGTAGTGAGAACAATTGAGTGGTGCTCTCCTCCATAGAAAAGTAAGTCTCTTCATAATTCAATCATTCGACAGGACATATTGGTGAATGACATTGGGGACAGCTCTCCCCAACACTAGATTTTCACCTGAAACTATCACTTGCTTTGCAAGAATTATGGGAATCTGTAAGCTACATTAGCTTATATTAGCGACAGTATGCCTATTTATTTTCCAAGCGGTTGCCTAAAAATAATTGTATTTTGTCTCACAAAACATCATTCCATGCAATCTGGTTTGGTTAGTTTTTATTTAACATGTGAAAGGGATCTGCCCAATTTGAAATGTATGCATAGGGATATTTCTCCAAAGTGAGGGGAAATCCCCATCTAGGCAGTTGCCATTGGAACATGTTTCCCCATTGAATCATGGCCCTCACCTCTGTTCTGGTGACAACCAAGCCATTTTCTGTCTGATTGATAATAGTCACCAGGAAAAAATAAATTGTCCTGGTTGTACTGCATATGAGGGGGTAAATCTAAAATTCACTAAATCTGCTCTTTGATCTAAAATAAAAAATATTTCTAACGTGCATTTACTTACTATGTATCCTAATCTGATGATTCACTGGTAAAATACCACCATCTGCAAATTACTTCACTTAGGAACATGATTTGGTGTTTACAGCATCACAGAAATGATAACTGAACAGAAATGGCTTGTAATAATTCTTCCTCTAACTGGACAGAGTCTCCGCTCCGCAACAAAATGAAGAGGGACATGAGAATGTGCTTAAGAGCCAAGGGAGAAATTACTATGTGGTTTCTGAGATTAAAATCTCTACAAGTAAATTTGTAATTGGATTCAGTGGCCAATAGACCCTCCTGTCTCTGATTTCATTGTTTATATGGGAAGTATTGAAAGAGTAAACAATTTTGAGAGGACAGAAAGGTAAGGCATATGTTAAGTCATAAGGGCATAAATGTCTGCCACTGTAATGGCATTTAACTTAATTAAAACAAATGTTTTTAAAAATACCAATATAAAATGAGTGTTTGGGAACATACTTGGAAATTTCATCTGGGAACTGAAATCCTTTGACTTATGACCCCCAGTGGAAAAAGGGCTGTAATGTACAAGAATGCACAGAATATATGTAATCCACCCTGTGGTGTTTACTGGAGTTTGTCATAAGATTGCAACAATGAAATTGAATGAAGTCAGCCCAGACCTCTGCACAGAGATCAGAGTTGTAATCCGAGCAGTGAACCAGCCAAGTGGGCCTTACTCCAAAGAAGTTATAGAGAAGTTGAAGTTTAAATCTGAACCACGGAAAGCTATGTCACACATACCAGCCAGCCAAGAACAGTCATTTAGAGTAATTAAATTACCTTGCAAAGTAAGGGATCTATTTTGCACTTTAAGGCAATAGGTTGTAAAACATATTCTGTTTTTTGTACATCATATTAGGACTGAAAATACATGAACTATGTTTCGTATAGTAAAGGTAAATCAACTTTGCTTCCCCACCTTAGCACCTCTGTATGCTAATATTATTTGAAATATAGATATTGTAATATTTTACAATAGACCCTGTTTAGAAATTAACAAGCAGAATCTAGGTACCTGGATAGTTTCTACCTGGAGATGCCAGGACAAAATGACTTTACTAGCCAAAGACAGATAACACTGGGGACAGCATTTTTTGTTGAGTTAGATCTTAAACTTGTTTTTTTTTACTAATTTTTTGGTGATGAATCCAGAAATGCCCCCAGTTTTTTGCTATCACATCCAGTTTTTACAATACAGGGTACCCTCCATTTTTGTCAAAAAACATAAAATTTTTTACATACAATGAAAAAATAATGAAATAATAACTTGAACGTACTGTTTATTTAAATTTCTTTTGTTCATACAAAGGATTTATTGTTACTCTATGACATTTTGTTTTTACAGTAAAACATTTGAAAATGAATCAGGTAAGTGGTTAAGGTAAAAATTTACGCTTAAAGCTTTTCCTGGAATGTTCAGTGTTAGGACAATCCCACTGGATGCTCCAACAATAGTCAGCCATCATATGTACATCCAATCTACCCTGATACTGTCCTTCCATGACCTTCAAATCTTGGTGGAATTGTTCACCTTGCTCATCACTGACTGCACCAAGGTTTTACGGGAAGTTAGAAAGATGGCTATGCAGAAAATGCACCTTGATGCTCATATTGCAACCAAGCATTTTGTAGCTGTAGTTTCTGGACAATTTCTGTGTAATGTTTTGCTTGTGTGTTTCCAAGAAAAGTCCTTGACAATGGCTTTGCGTGATACCCAAGCATTCTTTTCGACTTCTGACATTGTCCTGATGTCCATTGTCATCAGACCCAGTTTCATGTGCAGAGGCGGGAATATAATATTCTTTCTATCAACAAGACTCATGTAGAATGTTGGATCACCTGGTTTTAGGGCAGATCTTGGAGGCCAATTTCTTTCCACCCAAAGCCTCTCCCGAGCTCTGCTGTCCCACATGCACAGATAACAGGGATACTTGGTGTATCTGCGTTGCTGGCCAAGAAGGAAGCATACCATTTTAAGGTCCAAACAGATGACCCAATTGTGTTGGTGATACTGCAACAACTCAATGACTCTCTTTATGTCTGCATATTCTTCACAAAGAGAAACTGAATGGCCAATTGGGACTGACCCCAATATATTGCCATTGGGAAGGAGGACACACTTTAAGCCCTGCTTGAGCTATCGATGAATAGTCAGCATTCAATTGAGTTATAGATTGGAATCCCCAATTCCTCCATTAAACTAGGTATGTTATGGCAATAAACTGTCAGTTCTAAAGTACTGCAGAAATGCAATTTCTGTGGTTTGGAAGTACGATACCTTTGTTCCCTTTTCAAGTAAGTTTTTCTCACGCAGTCTTGATGCTAGGAGTTCAGAAGCCTTATTCCATAGTCCCAAATCACGTGCTATAATCATGTTCTTCAAAAGAGGATAGTGTAACGAAAACCGGCACTGGGATTTCATCTGAATAAGCCACTGGGCGTATAGCTGATGGTTGACTAGGATACTCTATGTTACATTTATTTTTCTTGTTATATCCTGAAGTTTTCACTATACAAAAGTAACAGTCACTGAAATGATCTCCTGGCTCTCATCAAACCATAGGTATATCAAATGGCATCTTATCACGTGTTCCCTTTGTCCACATCCGTAAACCCTGGACACACTGCACACCTTATTAGGGGCCCAAGACTTATCTTGATCACCAATTTTAACTTTGAAATATGCCAAATAGGCTTGCTCTACAAATGTGCTGATGTTTGCCCTTAGTCCTGTAGCCTGGGAATGGTGAAACTGCCACAGATATAACAAAATGAATCAGGGTTGTTTAGGCACTTACGACGAGAAACAGCAGAGCAAGACATGATCTGAAAGTAAGGAAATACGTGTGTAAGTAGAAAAATAAATTTTGCTTATTCACTACATAGAGTAGAACACAATCTCTGACCACACTGTCTTGCGTGTAAATGAATAGCCTATACAAATCCATGTTACAGCAATCGCAATATTATAGGTGGTAGAGAAAAAACCTGACATGATAGAAGAATAATAATAATAGATCAGGCTGATACCTACCTGTAGCATTACTATTTGATACAGCCTTGGATGTTTCAACACCTAATAAGAGCTATCAGGAAATAAAGATGAAAAAGTTAGACTACAGCGTCATCCTTCTGACTCCTCTATCAGAACCAAGAGTACAGGAGAAAGTCAAACAGATTTTTAATAAAAAGTCATGTTTCATATGTTTTGCATAGTCATGGAGATCATGTAGCTATTACAAAGTTGGCCTGTTTGCAGCAAATACTAAATTGTAGAGTCACCCAAAACTATTGTTCATTATCCATATGCGTCAGAGTCTATTATGAGTGAAGCTAGAGCTTGCATGCAAAGTGGTGAGAAGAGAGAAATACTATCTGAGTGTACCTAAACCACTTCTAGTTGTCATCTATGTATGCAGAAACAGTACTTTAGCTGCTTACAGACCTAGAGGTTTGACAAATGTTTGGAGGTATGATGGAAGGAAT
Organism: Pyxicephalus adspersus; assembly: GCF_032062135.1. Classification (NCBI taxonomy): domain Eukaryota; kingdom Metazoa; phylum Chordata; class Amphibia; order Anura; family Pyxicephalidae; genus Pyxicephalus; species Pyxicephalus adspersus. The sequence continues at coordinate 65,863,775 of NC_092862.1, read as the reverse complement.
GAGTTGTCATCATATGGCCTGACCAGAAAAATTACAGAAAGAAAAAAAGAAAAAATATAGTTTTTAGCTAGTATGTGTTGTTTCCCGGACAGATCTTTGTGGTCAAGCCACTGCTTGCAGTAAGAGTGGAGGATGGATTTATTAAGCTAAAGTGTCTCTAGCCTAAATATAGTACCTGCTTGGCCAGTTGGCCTTTAGTTAGACAGGCTAAACTTTGTTTGGATTTTCTACATTATACAGAGTTCTCCTAAGCTCAGGACATTGACTGTTTTTTGTCTGCCACTGCTGAGAACTTTTCACTAGACTGAGTGTGAAGAGCAATTCCTGAGTTAAGGACATTTGGCTACCCAAGCTCTTCACTCAGGTGTTTGTTAATTGGTAGGAGCTGAATAAAAGTTTATAATATTTGGAGCAACTTTTTAGAAAGGGATACCTTTGTACTCTGTCTTGCTCAAGTTGGGTTTGTTGGCCCTGCTATACCCAGGAATGTGGCCTGCATGTGATGTTCTGCAGAACCCCCATTACTTGCCTAGAAGACACATGCAAAAGGATATGGGCAAGAAGGTAGCTGCCGCTAAAGATCATTTTCAAGTTGAGTCTTCTGCAAAAGAGTGTTGGGGGAGGACTGAGAGACATTGCAAGAAGGACTCCCAAGTAATTGAATAAGGAAATTATATGGGTTGAGTCTTTCACAAATCAGCTTTTGTAGACTGATTTGAAGGACTGGCATAGGAAGTATCAAGTAGGAAGTATTTGCCTTGTTGTCTCTTGTTTATCCAAAGCTGTGTCAATATATTGATCTACAACAAAACACAAACTGACCATTTTTTTGGATTGCATAGAAACTGTCACTTTTATCCATCTGTTTTTGTAAATTAAAGTTGGCTCAAATTGCCACAAAATAGCTTAGCTATGTGTAAATACATCCACTAGGGAAATAAACATATCCCAGATATAAAACCCTTTAGACACAGTTGATCCAGAAGAAGGCAAAAAAAAAACCCTGGTACAATTTGCTCCAACAGGGGAAAAAAAAATTGTGTCCAGTATTAATCTACCGGACGAATATGGTAGCAGGCTTAAGAAACATTTTAAGACAAAACGTATTCGAGTTAGACTCTTATCCAGTCATTTATACCCAGAAATGTTGAGTCAAGTTGAGTCTTCTGCAAAAGAGTGTTGGGGGAGGACTGAGAGACATTGCAAGAAGGACTCCCAAGTAATTGAATAAGGAAATTATATGGGTTGAGTCTTTCACAAATCAGCTTTTGTAGACTGATTTGAAGGACTGGCATAGGAAGTATCAGGGGTCCATTTTGATATGGAATGGACTGTGATTACATGTTCAGGTCAGAGCCATATCCCTACAGTGACTGCATGCATAGGGTCACTGTAGTTGTTAGGCTAGAGGGACTATTTTTGGGGTCCTCCTACACCTTTTGCTCCCTCTCTAAAAATCCATCTACCAATAAAATTTGAAAGAGTGGATGCACCAAGGAGAGCTTGCACTGAGGTATTTGGAGACGTCAGGTGGGTTTATTTTCTGTCTCTTTACATCCTTGCAAAGTTTCAGTTTATTACATTGTAGGAAAGTGTCCCTTTTAATTGTCAGTATTTATCACTTTGTCCTGAAAGGACCTGTTTGTAAAGAAAATCTGGTGCCACAGTTCCAAGAAAGTACGAAAGAGTTAACTAAATTTGCCTTGTTGTCTCTTGTTTATCCAAAGCTGTGTCAATATATTGATCTACAACAAAACACAAACTGACCATTTTTTTGGATTGCATAGAAACTGTCACTTTTATCCATCTGTTTTTGTAAATTAAAGTTGGCTCAAATTGCCACAAAATAGCTTAGCTATGTGTAAATACATCCACTAGGGAAATAAACATATCCCAGATATAAAACCCTTTAGACACAGTTGATCCAGAAGAAGGCAAAAAAAAACCCTGGTACAATTTGCTCCAACAGGGGAAAAAAAAATTGTGTCCAGTATTAATCTACCGGACGAATATGGTAGCAGGCTTAAGAAACATTTTAAGACAAAACGTATTCGAGTTAGACTCTTATCCAGTTATTTATACCCAGAAATGGGAGGGCAGCGACCATGCAATCACTTGCTTTCTGTACCAGGCCACATGCTCTTCCTGAACTTTGTGGATCCCAATTGGTGGAACAGGACCTTCCCCACATCCATTTCCCTGAAAAGGAGGTGGGGATTTGTTGGAGACTTAACGGCCACTACCTCACAAAAATGGTAAATGTACATACCCACTAAAAATGAAGAATACTTCTTTTGGAAATACAAACACAAATACATACTTACCAACATTAAAAAGAAAGGAAATGCAAACATTTACTGAGCTACAGCTGTCATTCGCCTTGTTAGGTTGCAGCAGTTTTCAATTGTAAACTCTCTATGCTTTTAATAAAGTTCTTAAAGTTGTCTGTTGTATCTATAACAATGTACTGAAAATCAGCTGCCATTTGTTCTTCTGTTTAGTGAGTGTAACATGACATTGTTTAATTCTTTATTTTGGTAAGATAGTATTCCAGAAGTTGTATGCTAGGGTTATTTGATAATTATATTATTTCTCTCTATACCAGCAAAATCAAAGATGCTCACTTGTAGAAGGGGATCTGTATGCTTCTCGAGCATCATTTATTTGTGTCTGCATTGGGCTTTCTTTATACTATTCTGATGGGAGCAATAAATGACATTTCTTGTAACTGAACTCCACAATGTTATTTTGTATGAAGTTTCATTTTTTTTTTTACAAGAAACATGTTTAAGATATTTATATGTAGTATATTATTTATAGCTGTCATAGAAAATTTGATGCTAGCCTCCTGGGTCAGAATCTGATTTGTAATCACATTAATATCACATAAATCTAGGACAGGTAGCAGAAAAATGGCCAGTTAACCAACATATCAATGTGTATCTATGCTCATTTGTAACTAACAAACAATACAATTGTGTGTTAGTCAGGAAAGATACATACGGTATTACTGTAAAGTAAGATTGGATTACTGAGGGAATGCATCCCTTTCTCCTATTTTAGGCTCTAAAGAAAGGCCCACAGCAAAATAAGAGCAGGGCCTTCATGACAGGAGTGTAAGGGGCTGCCCAGAGAAGGATGAAGGGGGGGGAGTTAGAAGGAAAGGAGGAGTTCAAGATTTGAAAGATGCTTTGGGAGGAGCAGAAAGGGATAGGGGAAAGTGCAAAAGGGGGGTGGAGTAAGGGTACAGATATACAGGGGGCTGTGTCGGAAGTCATGACAGTTTTTACAAAAAGAAAATTCCCACCCACCCTCCCTGGTCTCTAGGCAAATTATTATATTGGCGGTTGGGGTCTGGGGGAAGATACGTGCCCTGTGGTAATTCGGTGGTGAAGGGGCATCCTGGGTGGTGGAGTGCCCCTTTAAGTTTGTTTGGGTTTGCCCCTGAGGCAGGGTTGGGCCTAGGGGCCATAACGATGGTTATGGTGGGTTGCAACTATTGCAACTGGAGGCGGGCTTTACCTTCCAAGACCTGCAGCCTGGGTAAATAACTCAAGGAAATAGACTAAAAGGATAGTCTAAAGTTTGGGGGTGTTAATATTTTGAAATGTTGGGGGTTATTTGAAAAGGTTAATAATCTGAGTTATTTATAGTTATTTATAGCTATTTACAATTTTAAGGTTACTATGAATTTTATCTATGTTATTTATGGTATTTTTGGTTAATTAATATTATTTATGATTATTTTGTATTTATGGTTATTTATGCAATTGTTATGTTAAATTATTTGTGTATAAATATACGGCTGCTTGCCAGCCATTTTTAAGTCCAAAAAAGGTGTTGCGTTTTGATATAGGGGAAGGGGGTAAGAATGGGGGAGGTTGGCAAGCAAAGGTAAATTAAGAAATGATTCAAGTATAGAGAGAGGGGTAATTATCGGTGGAGGAAGTAGTGAATGAAAGGGGGGGGTTAGAAAAGAAAGGAGCAGGGGGCACGGGATCCGCACTACCCTAGTCAAGTTATCTTCTAGTCAGACACCATGCTTTGAAATGTATGACAGTATCTTCCATCTACTAAATCCTCCAGGAATTCCTTCCCACTGGGTGATGACTGAATATCTGATAACAACCCTGCAGATGTACTATGACCTGGAGAGCGCATCAGGCATCACACTACACAGATGTACTGGTAACTGATCTCATGTAACATTGGCTGCATTTGCATATTATATCCACCATGACCTCTGTTCACATATATCACATGTTGGAACTATGAGGCATTTGTTACTGGGACCAGATATCATAGCTGAACTCCACAAAAATCCACCTCCTTTGTCTAATAAAGTAGTTTTACTGGCCACTAAAGTAAAGGACAAAGTAATTGCATTTGGAAGGGCTTAGCCATGGAGTCAGGTAAAGTCAGGATCCATTACAATGTGAAAATATACCTGTTTTTCAGTAAAGATATTGCAGGAATTTGTTGGTATCTGTGCTCAGACAGGATAAAACCCTATAAAATAATAATATTGAATAGAGGTACTTAAAGTTAAATTCACTGAGATGCATTCTAGGTCTAAGGCAGTAAAGAGGAGCTTTTCTTGCATCATTACAAGGACTGTCAATGTATCCTGGGGGTCTGTTTATAAAACAGTGAATCTGACATTCACCAAAACATTCTTTGTGAAAAAACTCCTAGACTGTAGGCTCCTCGGGACAGGGTCCTCTTCTCCTCCTGTGTCACTGTCTGTATTTGTCATTTACAACCTCTATTTAATGTACAGCGCTGCCTAATATGTTGGTGCTATATATATCCTGTTTATTCATATTAGTAATAATAATAATGATAATCTTCCAGGTCCATGTGTTTTCAATGGTAGCGACTGGTTCTCTACCAGAGAGTGTTTTGGTGAATGCTAGCTGTACTGCTTTATAAATAAAACTCTTAGGGTTAAAGCAGAAAAAAAAATTTTTGTTTTCAAAATATTTGACATTATTATAAGGAATCCAGTATATTATATTGTAGATTTATTATAACCTACCTTTGCTAAGATTTTTGGGAACCTCCATTCAGTAATTTGCAAATAGGTTGTACCCATTCCCTGATGGATTTCCATTCTTTCAAGAAGGTGATGAGTTCTCTGTGTCTCTTTAATAAAGACAAATAAACACAAAGGGCACATATGTGGCACATGAATGGTCTTCTGCCTAAAAATGATAAACACATAAAACAAATTATTTCTGAACTGGCATAAGTTCAGTCAGGTAGAATGCTAGACTTCTCAAAAGCAATATTCTAGTAACTGTGAAACATTTTAACACGTTAAGATGATATATTGAATTTTATTTAATTTCTTTAATAATCCAAGTTTTTATAATAAAAATGCATTCCTAAAAATCAGTAAAATATAAACATGTGCCTGTAAATCTAAAGTTTTGTTTCATACATTTTTTTGCATCTGATTTCAAGCTTAAGAGGTCTTGGACTATTTTCAGATTTTTTGTGGCATCTTATAGATGGGGTAGAAAATATAGTGACCTCAGAATCCAGACCAGTTGCTGAAGGGACCCAGGCCAAGGCTGGAGTCACTTATTTGGATGAGAAACAGTGTAGGTGTACAGAATCCAGTCATCCAGGAAGTTAATCCTCACAATGTGGCTGATGGAAACGTCAGCACAAGACACTAACAGCCATTTTGTGAATGTCTGCTTCTTGGCTGATAAAACACAGAACTGTCAGAAAACAAAGTGGATGGTGTGCTTGTGTTGTGGGGTAGCGAGCATTATAATAGGAGTAGCTGCATCCCCACATTTACCATTACATTTGTCACCGTCAGCTTACACTAGGGAATGAGCAAAGATCTTTTAGATCACACCCATATGTCAATCAGAGCAGCATAAAAGTTCCAGGCTGTTCTCTTAATCAAAAAGTAAATAGACAATTGAGGTTTGTAATTTAAAAAACAGTGAAATGACATTGGGATATTTTTCCTCCCACTGACCAGCACATCACTACAGGGCACAGTAGACCAGGAGATCAGCATTTTTTCAAAGTGTCAGCTCCTACAAATGGCTTTGGTTGGGAATATACTGGAACTGGAGTGGAGTACCTTTGGCAGGGAAGGAGACAAGAACAGTATGTATTTTGCTGCTTTCTTTATCTACAGGGGTTTTACAAAGGATTTCCACCTTACTAAATATATAGGTAGATAATATTCACATGTAGGGCCGGATTTATTAAAGATCTTCAAGACTGGAGAAAAGAGATTATTATGATTTTGAGATCATTTCTTATAAATCATTTTCTATTTACTGGCAAATGTTTTTAGCATCGGACCAGATCCATTCCAGGTTTGCTGGATTGTCCAGGTTCACCCATGAGGGTGTATCTTCTCTAGTGTTGGGGAGCTTTTATAAATAAGGCCCATAGTGTTTCTGGTTTACATCAGAGAGCTAAAGCGAGTGATGGAGTGATAGCAATACTTCCCTATTGTCCAATAGCAGCCGACACTGGGTATTTTAATGGCATCTGTGACAAAACAAGAATTGTCAGGATCTTCCTAACAGAGAGATGTTGTTTGAGGCAAACAAGAAATATCCATCAAACAAAAATTACAAGTTACTGTAATAATGTTGCTGTTAAGCCTTTTTTCTGTGAGCTGCTAGTTAAAATGAAACTTGATTTAATGTTTTAGGATTTGCTGATTAAGAAATTGGATCCATCACTCTTCATGTCACCTACCTATTTTTTTTTATATACAGCTCTGATAGGTTTCTGAAATGTTTACAAGTTTACTTATGAGTGTCACTGAAAACATTTATATAACAGCTTGTAATGTCGGTTTATTGGTAGAATAACTTGTTCATGTGCTTGAGACACCTAAGTGAGGTGATTACTATTACAAATCTATTTGGTTAAGTTTTGACAATATAGATGTCATGTGGAGATATAATAAAATAAAGGAATGACTGGCAAAACTTCAACCAGGTCAAATCTGACTAGAAACTGCACTTTGATGATTGTTGTTTTTTTTTTAATAAATGTTTTCATTTCTCCCATTGACAATCTCAAAAAATAAGTGAGAACACAATGTTTTTGGTCTTTGCAATTAACAAATTTGACAGACAATTCAATGCAATTGTTCCTCACAATCGAATTGGTCAGAATAAAAATTTCCGCCATGAACTTGAAATTTTTGCCAACCCTCCTGGAAATTTGCACCATTCCTAATAAAATCCATACATAAAATCTAACATATATATAAATATTTTTTGTAGTTATAGAGTAGGGAATGATCAAAACTACCGACCATTTTATTTGTTCTAGATTTCCCCTCACTTCCGACCCTGTACATACACCAGAACTAATAGGTCAACCTGTCTGTTAATCCAGCTTGATGTCATCTTATATGGTGTTCCTTTACTTTGCCATTTATATTTTGGGGGGATATTAAAGGCTGCTAAAATTATCCAAAAGTAATTAACAGGAAGTTCATTACAAATAGAAAAAAACATTTTTTGACCTTGAAACAAACTCTTTAACTTTATCCAGGAAAACTGTTATTTTCTCACTGCCATATAATCTTCCAAATGTTCAGTAAAGATGACTAATATTCAGTTATTATGCTTTGGCAACGTAAAATTAGATTTCCTCTTCAAGTCTTTTACATAAAAATTAAAGGCAGATTCAAGATTATATGTCTACATGTCACATGTCTTAATGTTTTGATCCTATGGTAAATTGATCCTGATATATGTTTCCTGTGATAGTAAGTGAATTGGAACAGAATCACAGTCTTGGACCTAGGAATTGGAGCTTCTGGTTTTGCATCTGGTCTACATGCTGTATGGTTGGCAGTATATCCTTGATTTAGGATCCAAAACATGGAACAGAGGGAGGTGGAAATAAACCCATGCAACAGTACACCTATACCACAAAGTAAGTCAAATGTGGAAGGGGTATATGCTTCTTAACAGATTTGGAATGAAGATTGTGCACTGAGTCATGTTTGCCATTCAGTATTAGAAAGTATGTAGGTATAATTTTGGCACAAGTAGTTTAGGTTTATGCTTTTTAACATTTCATGTTCAAGGGACCATGTCATCACATGGCACTTCTTACATTAGGGTCAGAAAGGGAAAACTGGAGAATGTTTCAAAATTACTCTTAAAAACCCTGCCTGCTGCAGCAACTGGGCCCTATCTAGCAGAGATTTAATAATTGCAATTCTACAGTAACATCAAAACTTGCAGCTTCCTAGACTGCTAACAGCACCATTGTCTGACCCCTGCAATATTAAAGCATTAAATCACTAAAAGACACTATACTATATTGCTGTTGGATTATCATGCAGGGATTATCATGCAGTTTCCCTACTGACACTAATTTACTAAAGCTAAGTCCACATTAGTGGTAAAAACAGCATTTACTGCTGTCAGGCACCTACTGGTAACTGCAGGACACCTGGGAGCATACACAAGTGGTAAATGCTGGGATTTTTGAGGTGTTTGCAAACTCCTGTGCAGGCATTTACAAGCTGCTGCAAAAGTCTAGCAAGTCAGTGGTTTATTTCACTTTTATTGTTCCCCTGTCACCCCTGGACACTGCATGTGGCATCTTAAAAACAAAGTGTAACTATATATATATATATATATATATATATATTTTTTTTTTTTTTTTTTCAAAAAAAAATGTAACTAGTATCACTAACTGAATTTCACTTGATCCACTGTAGCAGCAGTCCATGTGCTTGGAGCCCTTTAAGGATGCGGATTGTGTGTAAAAAAATAGGGAAACACAGCAGATCAATTACAAGAATATCAGGGAAATTAAAAGAAATTAAAACAATAACTTTACACATAGTGTACTGTGAAACATCTCACATTGCCACTCACAAACGGTCCCAGTCTTGTTCACGAGTTCAGCTTTTAAAAGATTATTCCCTGTGTTGCATTCAGCAGTGCCAGCTCTACAGCCATTGGAAAAGGCACAGAATTCATTACAATTAAACCTTAACGTTTTGACAACTTTTATCTGTTATTATGGAGAACCCTGAATCAGTACTATGCTGCATGTAAGACATCATCCTCCAGTCATCTATTGTGACTTGATACAACACATCTGTGATCACAGCAGCTCCAATCAGAAGGAGCTCCACTTTTGCCATTTACATCTTCTACCAATTTTAGGATTTAGCTACAAAAAGAGAGCTTTCCAGGAATATAATATACAAAGGAAAAGTACATTTTGGGCTCCTACCCTATTTAATTTGATAGAAGCACAATTAATATTAACATCATCTTGTATTACCTGGATCCACCATATTATCCAGTGCATAGTCATGTCACCAACTGTCCCTTAAAGGGACAAAAGACAACTCTCTTTTGTGGGTAATATCTGCTTGTTCCTATCCAGTCTCTGGGACTCTCTCATTGCTAAACTTGGCATCTTTAGACAGTGCCAGACTGTGGGTCAGTCACAGTAGCAACATGCACAGTCACCCCAGTGACTCAAAGTATGTAGTACAGAAGTAACATGTTATTAAAAAAGTAAAAAAACAGTGATCTCCTTATGATCTTGAGTGTTTACCACTTTTAAAGTGGTGAATGCTATCAGTGGAAGTCAGTCAGGCTGATAGCCACTTGAAAATCTGGTGATAGACATATTTCAACAGTGAAAGTGTGGATCTGCAAAAATTGGCCCTCTTGTAATTTTTAAACAGGAAAAATAGGAAAAATAACATTATTTGTGTAAAATAAAAACCATTTGCCTGCTGAACAGACTATTTCCCCCTTTGATAAATGAAACCCCTAGGACACATAGGCACTAATATATCACAACCTTTGTTTAAACAGAAATGTGGTACCTTACTAGTCTTACAAAGCACCAACAAGTGACCAGTCAGGTACCTGTTTTTATTTGCGAACTGCCACACAAGAAGTAACATTCTAGATGGTAGTATAGTGGCAATAAATCTCTTTTTATATCCTTACATTTTATACATCTGTCCCACTGCCTAGCATTAAAAACTAGCAATATATTGCAATTAGAGGAATTTATAGGATTTTACTGACAATGGAGCAATAGCCCCATCTATAGGTCACATGAAGCAAGAGCCACTGAGTACAAATTTGTAGAAAAGAATTTTCCTGTGTCAGTGCTGCAGCATGTCCAGTTGAAATAGGGTAGGTGTGGTTTAAGTGCCCACAGCTCTCCAAATGTACTAAACTAATCTGGAATAGCCAGGGACAAGGATGAAAATGTTGGAGTTTCTTGAAAAAGAAATTAGAAATAAAATGAATATGTATTTAGCTGTAATGGAAGCTTTTCCAAAACTCAGTGTCATAGTAGTGTGCTTTTTACCCTGATTTTTATATCATTGAACAAATATGTGTTCATAGTGGCTTATAGCCAGGAAAAAGGGGTAATGCATACCCTAGCCCAGAGGTGGGCAAACTTTTTCAGTCAGGGGCCACAATATAAAATTTGAAAGAGGGGCTGGGCCGATGGCAGAGTGGGCGGGGTTATGCCATCATGACGCCACTGAACGCATTATCAGTTTTCTTGTGGCGTGCCTTATGTAAATTTGTATTAAATATTTCTGCCTCCCAAATGTACCATGTAGTACACCTTATTCAGACACTATGTGATTTGGTATGGTCCTTCCTGGACCACCTGCAGTTTGTGTTGCCTCATAGGTAGGGGAACTTACATTTGCTATGGATGAGTTGGTGAGGCAGCTGGTAGTGGCTACTGTGTAACTACAGCAGAACATGGCTGCGCAGCAGAAAGCCACAGAGGCACAATTGGTGGCCCTCAGGGCCCTCCACTTCAGCCCAAGTTGTTGCTTTGCAAGAGACTACCATGGTCCAGTCTAATATACTGGCAGAGATAGTTCGACAGCTTGCTCAGGGGTGAGAATCCTCAGCAGTTGCCCCTGGAAACCACGCAGCAATTTGTGCAAAACATTTTTGCAAAAACTGGCCCCCTCAGATGACATTGAGGCATTGCTCACCATGTTTGAGTAAATAGCATAGCAAGAAGAATGGCTATGAGAGCATGAAATCACCCTTTTTTTAAACGGAGTATTCACAAAAAGCCTTTTGTGAAAACACCCGCCCACTCTCCCATCGCAGATCTGAGCCTGTGATAGGATAGTGGGCGGGTTGTGTGCAGGGACACAGCCCGCCCACCTCCACGAGCCGGGATACCAACAGGGGACGTGTTCCGCGGCTCTGGCTGGTGCACCCCCCCCAGCGGGGTCCTTCTCCTGACCCTGCTCGGGGTGGCACCGGCCAGAGCCACGGAACATCCAAAGGGCCAGAGAAACAACCGTATTGGGCTGTATACGGCCTGCGGGCCATAGTTTGCCCATGCCTGCCCTAGCCAGTCTGTGGTCCTACTCACTATAGTATACACTATATCTTTATTTAGTCAACCTACTAAAAACATTCCATAGATTGGGCTTGATTTATTAAGGCTCTCCAAGGCTAGGGAGGATTAATCAGTGAATCTGGGTGATACAGCAAACCTGGAATAGATTTCTTTTATGTAATTTGCTATTTGTTACCAAATGTTTTGAATCCTGGACCAGATCGATTCCAGGTTTGCTGGATCACCCAGCTTCACAGATGACTTCACCAATGAAAGCGTATTTTCTCCAGTCTTGGAGAGCTTTAAAAAATTAGAGCTGATTATCTCAGCAGTTGTTATAGGGGAATATAAATGGTTCACAGTCAATTGTATTTTATTTGTTAAATTTTTCCCAATGTGCAAATTGATTTTTATAAATGTTAGTAAGCAATTATTTATTTACCATAAACCATATATCAAATTATTCATTTTTATGATTTGGTTTTCTATGCTTTTTAAATGAAAGTCCAAAACTGCAATATGTTGTGTAGCAGCCTGTGTCTGCTATTAAAATCTATTGCTTTAAAATTATTGTTCTATGACTATACTCTCATAACATTGTATGTGGATTTAGAATACCTTATCCATTGGCGAAAGGTACTTTTTATACTAGAACTTTGGCATAAAGGTCAATCTTCTAGCAAAAAATATTAAGTATGAACTACATGCACCTGACTGCCTATTTAATCTACTTATCTCTGTATTTAAAGATAAACTCCATCTGAAGTGTTTTACTTTTGGTTATGATACAGTGCTGAAGATTATCAAGCTGTTTCAGGTGGACAAAAAGTGATAGAAACGAGTCATTCAGTCTTTTATACAATACTTTTAAGCAGCAGAAATGCTTGACTTGAGGAAGCTCATCTATTATACTTTTTATAGTTATTATATAAAGGTATTATATTTCCATTTTTAACTGTTCTGAATCTGCTTCTTAAGTTAAAAGTATACTGGGCCTGATTTTTAAAGCTGGAGAATATACAACTTTATTAGTGATATTGTGAACCTGAGTCATCCAGCAAATCTGCTGTTAGCAAATGTTTTAGCAAATGTTTTAAATCCTGGACCAGCTCAGTTCTAGGATTGCTGGATCACGCAGGTTCACTGATAAAAGTGTATAGTCTTCAGTTTTGGAGAGCTTTAATAAATTAGGCCCACTGGCTCCATGCTAGCTTGACCTTTTTATGAAACAAACAACATGTGCTGATAATAAGATAATAATGACAAAGTTTAATCTCAAATAAGGATCTGGCAGCATTCTGGCCTGAAACCATGGATTTTTTCCTATGCAATGTTCTAGAATGTTCAATTATGAAATGCTAATGCCATTTTATGTAGTTGCACATTGATAGTGATTTAATTAGTTAATAATGACAAGTCTCAGAATTCCTTTTCCTGTTTTGCTAAGGATTTGTACTACCTATTTTGGCATGCAAATTTTCTCTTGTCTTTGGTAAAATCGTTCTTTAATTGGGAGATGTATGGTCAAGATGTGAACAAGGCTGTGTGCACTGATTATGAGCTCCTCTGACCTGCAATAATCCTGCCCATATGGCTAAGATATTAGGAGAGCTCACTCAGTCCTCTCCTAAGCATCAGGGGATCAGGGTATCCTCAGGTCATAGTCTGCTTGGTGAAGCTTCCCAAACCTTTCTGGCCCAATTTGTAAACTATAGAGATCAGATTCTTTTATTTTTGGAAGCTAGAAGGTAAACGCCTCTGTTGTGACATGAAAATACCACAGTACCATTCATTTGTTGAGGTGATTTTGAGTGAAAGGCATCAAGTATAAGTAAGCTTGTGGTGCAGTATCAAGGGGGTACAAAAATTTTAACCTTAACACCAGGCACCAGACTGTGTCCCGAGTTTCAGTTATCATCTTCCTTATACTCTGTCTTGAGGATCTCCTGACTTTTTGTTCTCACTGGATGCTGTGCTGCCTGTAACTTAATGTTTTTTTGCCACTTCTACAATGTGCATTATAGGATTTGACAGCTTTCTAACACTGTGGGACAATTACTGACTCCTCTCTTTCTGCATGTTAGCCTCTATCTCTTTTTTTGGTATCCTGGTACAGTTATATTACAAGTGAAGGATCCTTTGGATATGACTTTGTGCTCTTTTTCTTTTTTCTATTTAGAGTGTGTTCCTAGGAACTTACTGTTTGACAGTTTGGGCTATAAAACTAGTTTAACCAACATATTGTAAATGTTATTTGTGTCATTTGGATTGGTTATTGTTTTAAACTTATGTTGTTCATGGTTATTTGTTGTTATTATTATTGTTCACAATAGGAGTGCTGTGTGTGGATAACCTTTTTGTTTTTGTTTTTTTTCATGTGAAGTTTTCTGTTTCCTTTCCTTTTGTCCCTAATTCCTGGTTACTTTAGATTACCTTACATTATGTCTAGCACAGTTACCTTAACCCCCCACCCCCTCATTCCCTGTTTCTCCTGTGACTTCTGGTCACTGACGCCAAGATAGCTAAGACATCCCATTTGCCATTCGGGCCAGGATCTCTTTGTGACTTCCTGGCAGATGTCTTGTTGAAGTACTTTTTGCCATTGCTAAAATCTCAGGGCTAAATGGTTTACCAGCAAAGTGGTATAGGGGTATGTTGGGACTTTTGCCCCAAAATTATTATATTTGTGTAACTGCTGTTTAGAATAAGATTCTATAAGAATATAATTCTCACTGATTCTATGAAGCACATATAGTTTAAACCCCAGGCTGACTAAGATCTGCTATATTGTTCCTCCTAAAGGCTGATCACTTTTTTTAATATGGACCTTAAAATTCTTACCATGCTTTTGGCAATAAAAGTACTGCATTCTCCTATGGATACAGACAGACAGGTTTCATCTCTCAGAAGTTTACTCTCCCAGAAGTTTACTCACACAAATCCTAGCAGACTTCATAACCATACTTAAATTTCACAACACTGTAGGACCTAGGTAATTGAACCTATGTCTTTGACTCTGTACATTGGTACAGCAGAGAATGGAATTTTGTTTTGGTGTATGCCAGACCAGCTGTGGCTTTTAGGTTAGGTAGTTCATTGTCCTCAAAATTTGCCATAGGTAGAGGAACTAGACAGGGATTATCCTTTTCTCCAGCCATATTTAATTTGATAATAGAGTTAACTACTGTCATTTGTATCAAACCCCTGGATTCAGGGACTTCTGGTGGTGGAGAAAATTACTTTATATGCAGATGACATTATATTGGTGGAAAAGCTAACATATTGCTCCCGAATGTACAGTTACCTTCCACTTTAAAGAATATATCGTTCCGAGATCTTGGTGCACCTTATACTCTCACCTTCTCTATGCGCTCCATCATTACAGCATAGAAAAGCGTTCAGCAAGTGAGATCTACCCGAGACAGATGCACTTCACCCTACATTCTCTTGTGGGGGATATCTTCACTCTTCCACTTTGCTAGCATCCTGGATCTGGTGATATGGACTGACTGGACTGACGTTGGCTGGGAAGGCAGACTGGCTACATTCTATGAACTGAGGGATGCCTTTCAGTTACCAAATCATTATCTGTTTCAATATTTAAAATGATGCTACACTTATGGAGCACAGTTTGCTACTGGACATATATCTCTATATTTTTCTAAACTAAAGCATATAATCCTATCCCTGACTTCCCCATGATTTTTTACTGCTCTATATGTTGTTAAGCACATATAAATTAAAAAAGTCAATATTATTAAGGGAGAACAAAAAAGCATTTTTAGAACTAGATAAACCATGGTCACCACCTTGTTTATCCTTGAAAAAGTGTACATTAAGCAATACTTTAAAAAATATAACCTAAAAAACACATAGCATAGCCTACATGTTTTCCAAATCACAGATATAGGACATGTCCAAATATTTCTAGATAACTAGGTTAAGTTTATTATTTCAGATAATTTCAGCTCAAGCTATAGTCATTATTATTGAATATTGTAAAACCTATCTGGGATCAATTTTTCACTGAACTGATACCTGATACAGTACCTGCATTTCCAGTATTTTTAGTATATTCTAGTATATATAGTAACAGTGCTTCTGGGTTTTTAAGGTTTGTCACTGAAACTTTTACACAAAAAGTCTCCCACATAAATATTCCCTCTTTTTACATGTTCGCTTGTCATATGAGATCTGCAAGAATGCTGACTTGCTGTAACGAGAGGACTTGTCAATGCCAGCTAGAAATCCCCTTTTATCCAAGGTTTACTTATGCTTTAATTCATCTTGGCATGTTAGGAGTCAACCCCACTGCCTAGCTGTTTATTACTAAGTTCATTTGATGGCTCTTCTCCAAACTACAAGTGTCTTTCAAATGCCATGAAAAATACATTAAATCTGCATACAATGCCAAGACTTTCAGCATAGTTTAAACATGTTCATTCACCCATTTTTTGCACGTCTGGGTAATCTTTGTATATAAAAGGCTCAGCGGTGTTATGAGGAATTTTTATGCTTGAACACTCCTTGTAATGATAGGGGCCTTAAGCGAAAGCATTCTTTTTTTTTATTGTGCTTAATTTTGGAATTGCAAATGGAGAAAACTAGACAGCAGCTGGACGATTCAGCAGTTACCACGTATTTGCTGCCCATTCCAGATGTCTTTACTTAAAAGATATGTTTTATAAGTTTGAATCATCTCCAGGTCCTGGAACAGAGAATGCATGGCAACTATTTGTAGAAGCCATGAAAAGAAGGTTTTCTTTAGTACAGGTCTAAAAAGAAATACTAGCAGCCATAGTTACAGAAGGATCTCAGCAGGGACTGGTGAATGAATCAAACAGATGGAAAGATGTACATGCAAAGAACAATTTCCATCTTTCCAGTGTGTATTTACTTAACTGAATATTTTTCTTAGCTATAAGTTTGAATACACAAAAACAATGTTTCATAATGCTGTACTACATGCCAAACCAAAATGTTTTTGCTTGGATTGTGTGTATAACTAAACACTTGTTTTACACATGGCAGGGTACATTTATCTGACACAGCCCCCAAGGGTGACACTAAATAGGTTATGATGTGCTATGATTTATGTCAAAATTTTAGTGTACCAAAATATATGTTTTAATCTTGGAGTGCCTTGGAGCCTGGATATAAATATATATATATATATATATATATATATATATATATATATATATATATTTACCAGTGCACTGGAGCAAAGTTAAACTACTGTATATGGGTAATTTTAGCTTTATTAGCAAATTATTGAGCAGTGCTGAATGCTGAAAAAAAAAGTCAACAATGATTTGCTTTTCACATAAATGGATAAATGCAGTTACATTTACTAAGTCATTCCACCTATATATATTTTGATCTTACTTTTTTTTTACTGGTTGTCCCAGCCTACATTCAGTATTGTCAAATGTCCTTTTCCCCGTCACTACCTATTCTTTCCTCCACCTAGGCATATCTGTCCGGCAGGTGTTTGGTAGCCCGGTGGTGAGATTTCCTGTAGAAGTGGCAGGAAACCCCCCTAAAACCCATCCACAAGCAGCCATGTCCAGGTAATACCCTTGATTAAAATGTTATTAATTATTATTTATTATTAATAATATTATTATTATATTATTTAGACATTTTCCTTCTTTAGTCTTGCATTTTTGTTTTGATTTGTAATGTTATCACAAGAGAACTGAATAGTGCCGATGTGATAGCACATTCATGATGACAGGTTCTCTTTACAAAGACATTAGGGGTCTTTTAGCCTCCCAATATCATCTGTGCACTCCACTGAAGCCGTGTGAGCAAATCTTTGCTTGCCGAGCATCATCACCGACCAGCGCTGAAGCGGATTGGCTGACATTTGCTGTGACCGCCATGATTGTCCCTGGCACCATGGGCAGCTGCTGCAAGTCAGGAAAGCAGAATATTTATTTCTCGGTCAGCAATGGCAGCCTACAAATTCTCTCAGTGTAAGTTCACTTTAAATCATTCAGCTATGTGCAAGCAAATATCCATTTTTTTGCACAAATGTTTTTTGCAAGGAGAATTTTTATTTATTTCACCTCTCCAGACAAGTGAAAATTCACTTTCCAAACTAAACATGCCGTACTCCTTTAGTAAATCAACCACAATGTATCCATTTTACATGAGACATAATCACGTATTACCACAACATATTCATAATATAACTGTCAGTAAATACATATTACCACAGTGTATCTATTTTATAACTGTCAGTAAAAATGTATTACCACAATATATTCATAATTTAAGTGTCAGTAAATACATATTACCACAATGTAAATATTTTATAAGCGTCAGTAAATACGTATTACCACAATGTATCCATATAATGAGTCAGTGAGAGAATATTTCTACAGACAGTGTCTCTATATTACCAGACATTGAAGGAATGAAGAATATTTCCAAAGTGTATCCATATTGCCAGGGTGAGTGAATATCACCAGAGGTATACATATCACCAAACCTGGAAACTGTTATACAGAGCTGAGCCTGACATTTCCCTGAGGAGAAGGAAGTGGGCGTGTCCAGTGTGAATACCAGGCAGTATTAATCACACGCAGATAATGACAGTGAGGGGCAGATAATAATGATATACAAATATCACAAACAGCAGGCTGAATTTACCAATAACAGGCAAATCTCAGTAACATGCAGATATTATAATAACAGGCTGATAAGTAATAAGTTGGGGATATTCACCAGTAACAATGACAAGGGAATGATGGGGATATTCACCAGTAACAATGACAAGGGAATGATAGGGGTATTCACCAGTAACAATGACAAGGGAATGATAGGGGTATTCACCAACAACATTGACAAGGGAATAATAGGGGTATTCACTAGTAACATTGACACGGGAATGATAGGGGTATTCAATAGGGAGGTTCACTAGTAACAGGCTCCTTAGTGACAATGACAGACCACATAACCTGGAACTGGTCCCTTAGTGACCGTGACAGGCGGATTCACCAGTAACAGGACCAATATAACAGTAAAAAAATATGAATTTAATAACAGAAAAGCTGCAGGGAAGTGCTGTGAATTTGTAGATACTTATGGGCCTCCCCCATGCCTCTCGTTCACAACTTTTATTTCACCCGCCTTCTCTCTCTCATCTACCAGGGAGGGTTTTTTTCACATATTCTTGTGTACCCCATGCCTGTGTTCTCAGTTCAGAGACCAACATTCTTTTTTCAGGGTTACCTTTTGTATGTGTGTGTCAGTAACAAGTATAGATGTTGTTTAGTTATTGACCCCCCCCCCCCCCCCAAAAAAAAAATTTTTTTTTGTTTGCCATGTTTTTTTAATTCTAGGTTAAAAATATGTCCTGGGGTTTAGTTTTCTTTGTTAGTTTTTTGGAGGAATATTGTATCTTTTGTTGCTAGGGCCTTTTTTTATTTTGGGGTTCACAGAGCACACTTGTTGCTGAAAGATGTATAGCTGCTCTTTGAAGCACATAAGTGCATACTTGTGCAGTAACGTACATAGGCAGATATATATAGCAAAGCATAGTTGGTCGCTGGGTAGTCCCCTTTTTACATGCAGCCGTTGGTAGGTATTAAAGATATTTAAGAGTTTTTCATTTTTTTTGTGCCTGTGACCCTATTTGGGAGGGTTTCCTATTTCTTGGGCACTGGTACAAGGGGCTTTATATCAAAACTACAGGATGGCACAGTCAATATTATTACAAAGATTGTTCTAACCCTCCATTACGCCACCAAACTTGTCTTTATCTGTGTCCCAGAAAAACTCCTATCATTTTTTTTTCTGACAAAAAAAGGGTATAGGGGTATTACCTAAATACCTGCTACTCATAATTGTACAGCTTTATATAAAAAGTACTACCCTTCAGATTTTCTACCATCTTGGTGCCTTAACTGTTCCCTGATTGGAGCGTAGCCTTAACCCCTTCTTTTCTGCTGTCTAAACCTTAAAAAGGTATGCCAAGCAAAAACCTTTTTTCTAGTTTTTGATAGAGTGGGGATAACCCTATCAGGTGTTTACTGATATCTGGGCCGGACTTACCCTTAATTTGCTCCATCTGACAAAGGTTTTACCACAGTGTAAATAAGGGAAAATTTGCAACTGTGACATAGATATGGATAAAGTCCTTACAGGGGTTCTCTCCTTCCCTTGTGTTACTAATAATGAATTATAAGTTCTGTCTGTGTTGCTTTTACATATTTCTCCTCACTTTCTGGTGAAATTTCAGCAGGACACAAAGTAAGGGAGCTCCTAATTTGCACTAACAATACCCATCGCATCCAAAACTAAGACAGACAGGGAACTGGTTAACTTTAAAATATGATGGGTGGAAACATTTGATAGAACAGGAACACAGATATTATTACAAACCTGACAGAAACTGTAACCACATTACATTCTTTCCAAAAAGAATTAAAACCCTTTGGATAGAGTTGGACTCCAAGCTGTCTGAAGGCTGAGTTGCAGTACTGGAAACTGTTGCATGTTGGCGATCTCTAATTTAGGGAGGTGAGCTGGCTTGTGAACAGCACAGTGGGTAAGGAAAGGAGAGATATTGAAGAAGGTGCCCTAATTGAAATCGAACTGAAAACCCAAAAGTTGGTTCTCTGTACAGGTACACAGGCCAGCTATACCTGATTTCTATATATGGCTGTCACGGCAAGGCCTTTGGATCTCTGGGAACATACAAGTTATATATTTGTAGGAATTGCTGTCTCTCTTGTGATGTTAATAATTTCTGAATATGTGGGATTATTGACATGCGGGATATGTGTGGTGTGCATAGCTTCTCAAAGCAGCTTTGTGCAATCACCCCTGTGATCAAAGGTTCTCGATTCTTTTCTGATCACTGTATATACGGGACAAAGGAAAAGGAAAACATCATGGTAAATAAGACTATTATGCATATAGAAGTTATTTTGATTTTAGGAATGGCTAATTAGTTTTTTATTGTGAATTGTGATATTTTATAGGTTATTGTGATATTAAAGTTTATGTATAAAAAAAACATTTGTTTTAGTTCTGGATGGAATAGGGAAGGTTTAAAACTTCCTGTTCTGGGGATGCAACAAGAAATATAAAAAAAACCATCCCCAAAAATTTCTATTCCAATCTGTTTTCACCAGAACAATTTGGCCTATTGTAAAATTGTGGTAATGAAAGCAATCAAGCTAAAATAGGAGTAAATGTTTTCTGCAGGGACACAGCCTGCAATAAGAACTTACCAGAGTCTAAGCCTCTCATATTATCCAATGATCAAAAATCAGTTTACTTCTGTACACTGGGCAACACATGAGCAGCTCAGTGTACAGGCATGGCATGATTTGTTACTGAGATGAAGTATCTCCCTTGTAAATTTATGGAAGTTATGTCATCCCAAGCTGGAGAGAGTCCAAACTTAGAGGAAGGAGGAGACAAATATGAAATCAGCAACAATGGAGCCATTAGGAGCTACAGACTTTGGCATGTAAATCTAGGTTTAAACTAAGAAAATCAGAAGTAGGGATTGCAAAAAAAAAAGAAAAAAATAAATTATGCAAAATATAATGCTTTTACCTAGATATGTGCCTGATTGATGCTAAATCTCTGAGACAAAGTGTCATTGCTTAGAATTGTTGTATTGTCATTTGTGCTATTTAACAGACCTTACATAAAATGTTTACTCGGAGATCTAACAACAACAGTCTAACAACCACAGGTGTAATAAATGACATAAATAATAATATTAAAAAAACCCAGCTGAAATATGAGCCACAAAAAATATCTGTTCAGGTGAAGATTCTTAAAAACCCCACCCTGATCTTGTGGCTAGCCAATTCAGTAATGATCAGTTTACACCATAAGATTCTCAGACAGATATGACTCCAATGGTAAAAACCTATGTTTTTTATTCTTACAGCATAACCTGGTAAAGTATATTGAAGAGACATTGGTCATTACCAACCTGCACTTATGTAATCCCATTTTAAACATTACCCATGTTGGGAGAACAATGTCCTTTTTGGGAAGAAAGCACAGCTATTTGTATTTTTAGCCTAAAACTGAAGTGTTTGACTGACACTTATCTTATTAGGACAGAGCACACAGTAATCTCAGTTGGAATAACTGAAAAGTGCATCAGAATTCACCAAAATACATGAGATGGTCAATATTAGTTGTTTGCTGCCATCTTGTGGTTGATTGACATAATACGTGTATGGTGTTAAATGTCAGTAATAAATCATTGAATTGTTGCAAAAACACAAAATCACATGCAAGCCTAATTAACTATTCTAAACAATATTATGTATGTAGTAAATTAGCTTCTATAGTTGTTTTATTAAAATAACTTTCTTTTAAACAAAGTAATTATTACTGTTTAACATTAAAACAATGCTGGGGACTTTATGTGTGGAATATACATATAAATATTATTGTTGTTGTTTCATGATGGAGACAGACAAAATCACAAACTCAACATATTCTAAAAATCATCAATTCTTATTTACAATTATTAAATACCAGAAAACAAACATGATTCCATGAGCATGTGGCACATTATGCTCAAACACAGGCGTCATATTTTTTAGCATATTGTTCGTTCCTTATGCCCCAGATTAGAGTCAACGCAGATATCCTACCTGGTACAGAAATATAATAATCTTGATTATTACACCAGTCTGATTTGATGAGTTTCACGGCACTCACAGATGCTTTTTCAAGAAGAAAAGGGAGCAACATCATCTTATTGATGCTAAGTTATCAGAAAAAACATATGCTAGCTGTGGAATCACCACACTTTCTTTTTTAAACGTAGATCACCACCTTTTGTTTTGGGACCTTCACTTGGGGAACATACCTGAAGTATTTCTCATTTTGGAGTGATGTGTCACTAGAACAAATCCTCATACTGCAGCTTCCTAATATTACAGAGCAACATGTTCCCTGCAAGAGCAGGCTCAAAACTGAATGAGAAAATTCAGACTTGTCTAAAATGTCTACCTGCATAATATCTTTTATTATTATTATTACTATTATTATTATTAGAAAATACCAAAGCTGTTTCAATACACAAAGAAGGAATATAACCAAACATATAAAAAGAACCAAAATGTAACCACCTATATCCATTACCCATGTACAGTGCATCAGTTGGCATAGGAAATCAAGGTTGCTCCATCATGACCTGTTAGAAGTAACTATTGCAAGGCCCACATGTTCGGAAGAATATTAGAAACAACTGCAGGAACATGTACCAAGAAGAGAGGATTGTTTACGTTTCTGCATCATGCGAGTTGGTAAAATACGAATAATACCAAATATGAGGACTCCCATACTTTAAAGAACTGGTCTGCTGGTGTTTCTTTTCCAATGATGTTGCTATCCATGCCATTTGAAAGAGGAATCTTAATTTTTTCAATAAAAGTCTCATAGTAGGAGGTATTAGAGAGATCTGGACATGAAGTATGGCCTTTTCCCCACTAACAAGGTGATTGAAAGGAGTCTCTTGCTTCTCTGGGTAATCTGAACTCCCTGCAAGTGCAATCCCCCAAATATAGCCCATTCTGACATCAAAGGTAAGTAATTCACCAGCTTAGTCATAGCAAAATTGTCAACAGTTATCCAAAATATTTTTTACTGGGACAGTTCCAAAGCATTGGATATAAATCCGCCCTCACAATACAGGTAGACAGGTAGATGATGGGCTAAGCCCCATCATATATGCATGCTATGGCAACACATAAACTCTATGAAAAAGTCTCAAAATGTTTTCCGTGCACATAGAAAAAAATTAATGTTGACCAGACGCGGACTTAAAAAAACTCAATATGCCTTAGGCCTTCTGATCAGGCAAATGATCTATCAAGCAGTCAGTGCATCATGTTTATTCACATTGAAATCAAGGGTGTAACTTGGAAACAATACCCTGGAAAGTAGAAAACTTTCAAAGCCTGATATCTACTTGTAGGCAAAAAAGCCCAAACAAAGCCTAAATAAAACCTGGTTCTTTCCCCAGTCACAAATTGCGCTGCAGTTGGCCTTTTTTTTTTTACCAATATATAGTATTCAAGTCTCAAAGATTTACAGATCTCAAAAGCTAACTAAATTTTATTAGCTTCTGGTGTGCATGGCTTTGTTTTTACTTGTGATGGTGTGCACCATGAAGGAAATAATATATTACAGTTTGGTGGTAAACTTTGCACATTTATATGAGTGCTGGAAGGTACAGATGCCTATAGATTGTTTTCAGTCCACTACACTCCCAGTTCCATCTCAAGGTGCCACAATCTTCTTCCTTCTCCTCCTGTATAAAATCTTTGGCCATCTTGATTGACTGGGCCGTGGTGATGTAACTCCCCAAAGGCGTGTATGAGTTCATGAATTCCTGGCAAGTGCTGAGGAAGCTGGGATTTCTGGGTATCCAGACAACCAAAGCCGAGCAGCGCATGCACATCACCTGTCCCTTTTTAGCAATAATGACCTACCTGATCAATCAAAAATTACAGACCCTTTTATGGACATTTATTTTTGTGTGCATCACTTTTTGCACAGTTGCAAGTTATAAGCATGATCCTAGGCAATGTGGTCAGGGGTGGTTAAATGTAATGCATTATATATATTATATATGCTTACATTTTGTACATATATGTACAGTTCCTCTTTTTCTGTCTCCTTTAACTCCATAGAATCATCTTTCAAAGGCCCTTAAATATACAATATAAATATCAGCTGTCTGCAGGCAGCAGTAATGAGGTTGGGGCTTGATATGTATGAGAATAACAGTCTAAACATTTTGGAGGCTTCTCACTCCTTAGCATACTGCAAAACACTAGTTATGCTAAAATATTTCCCCCAAGGCTGGGGGATTTCTGGAGTAGTCTACTGTTGCTCATTACCATTGGTAATATTACCTAGTATGCCCAAAATTGATGTAATGTAATGTTTGTGAATATCATTAAGGACTTTCATATAATGCACATTGTCATTCCTTTACATGTTTACATTAATTCCTTATACCTTGATTAATTGTACACCTTGCAAGCTATTTTTTGCTTGGAATCCAAGCTAGCCCTGCACTATAACATAAATACAGACACATACATTCTTCATCCTGACTGTAATCAAGTATGTGGTCAATATAGAGGTTATCCTGTAATAGTAAAGCCCTGTGTGGGAACATTTGCTGCAAGATTTTTAGGTGCAATTATGGCATCTGCCATTAGGGATTTCAATTTGTGTACAGTTAAGCAAATTGTTAGACTTATAATTACTAATAGCTCTTTTCCTGATTTTTCTGGAATGTGTATGTACTTGTTATCCTGGCAGAGTAACTGAGTTACTTAATTGCCTTTAATTGCAAGTTGGACCTCACAGCTGGAAGTTAAATATATACAGTATACATATATTTATTTTTAGTGCTGCTTATTATGCACAATCTCTGCTGTCATGGTGGCATGATTATTTGAACTGTTGTAAATGCAAATGTGTCTGAAAGGAATTCATGTCATCTATGTCATCTAGTTAAACTATATCTTTCTAGAGATGAACTAATCAATCTATTCACTTAGACATGTTACCTAGGACTTTCTGCCGCCTGTGCTATTAAATAGTGCAACTGTTTTCTTCTTCTTTTTTAATGTTAAAACAAAATTAAGAGGAAATGGCTTTCCTGTAAACGATACTTTACCAGTACAGCAGACATATGGTATCCCACACTGGAATTGTAAGCTCTTCTGGGAAGGGTCCTCTCCTCCTCCTGTGTAATTGTCATCTGTCTGTCATTTGCCATCCCTTTTTTTTTTTTGTAAAGCGCTACGTAATTTGTTGGCACTATATAAATACAATTTGTCAATAATAGTAAAAATAATAACTGGGGGGGCTATTAGGGTGTAAATCCTTTTCTATGCTGAAACTATCCCATATACTCTTTAGCATTAGGTAGGTACCACAGGTGGTAACAGACAGTTGAATCTTCCATAACATTAGAGGGTGATGAGGAATATGGGTGTCAATAAAGACAGATAAGATGTTCTTTTCTATTCCTGAGCTGATAACTGGGATGACCCTTACTCATCATCCCTAACACAGAAAAGGAAAAAAAAACTTTAAAATCTATAAAACATCACAACTGTGTGGGTTTCTGCTTCTGGATTTGCAGCAAACTGTTGCTGTGTGGTCAGGTGAGGAAAACCGCACCACTGACTACCAGATTAGCTATAGCTGCGGCCACAATGCAATTCCACAACAGAAAATGCACAGCTAAAGGTAACTCATTGCTTTTCAGGAAGTAGGCTAACTACCACAGCTGCATGCAAAACGTGTCTCAGCCTACCCCATCTGTCAAGTAATTTGCAGGTTGGCTGAGCAGTCCTGTAGTTTACATTATGGGTAAGTATGTTTTGGTTCTTCTAGAATAGCTGTAGCTGTAGCCTGGTAAAATGCCCATAAAGATAACTATGATGTGGCTCATTACAGGGCAAAATTATCACCCCTATAGGAATTTTAGTTTCTAGCATGATCTTCTGCTGTTGCAAAAACAATGGTTTTGAAAATAACATGAAACAGAAATAATAAATATGCAAATGGTGCATTTTTTTTTGTCTCCTGCCATCTACTGTCAGTCAGGTGTAGCACTCACACACGCAGGAGAGGTGGAATTTTCTAAGGTTCTATTCTGATGTGGTGAAAATGATCTCTTTAGGCTCAGTCCTTTGGTCTAGAGGTTTAAAAGAGCACTCAAAACCCATTTTTTCAAACTTGCCTACATCTTCTTCTGTCTTTTGAAACCATCACTACTTCACAGCACTACATATCTCCCTCCAATTGTGTGTAAATTCCCCCACCTACTAGATTGTAAGCTCTTTGGGGCAGGGTCCTCTCCTCCTGTATCACTGTCTGTATTAGTCTGTCATTTGCAACCCCTATTTAATGTACAGCGCTGCGTAATATGTTGGCGCTATATAAATCCTGTTTATTAATAATATTAATAATAATAATAAAATAGAGGTTAGAGGATAGTAGAGAGGGTTGGGGGTTAAAACAAGTAAATATATCTCCAACTCCCCATCTTTCAAGGCCCAAAGTCAGGCTGAAACTTCAGCACCTAGGTACAGCAACATAGAAGAAAATCCCCTCTCTGAAGTGAGTTACTCTTACAGTGGCACTATTAAAACAAGCTCATGCAAGTTCTTGTCAAAAAATACATTCCTGTAAGTCTCTTCTCCCTAGTCTCTTTCTCATGTCAGGTGGGTTTTGTACCACTGAGGACCTCTCTTGTCCTCCCCAACAGTTCCCCAATAGGGTCTTGCCCTAATCAGACCAGGGGGCCCATGGAAAATCAGTTCACATATCTGAATACCTATTCCTCATCAGGGTCACCCCATGCTCTTATTCTTCAAATATTCATTCAGTTTAAAATTCCTGCTCAAATGAGTACCAAACTTGGCCATTGGACGATGAACAGAAACCCTTAGTAAGTGACAGGCTCCCACCTTAGTAGTACTGGACAAGGTAGCCAACAATCACTCCCAGAGGGAAAAAGAGTCCAGAGCTTTCTGGTAAGTTCTAGACCCATATATGTCCCCAGCTACATTTTAAAGGGACCTAACACTAACAGGGACACAGACGCTCCATGTTTATTGTGTCTCAAAAAAACGTTGTTGTGGTTACAGTGATCTGAGTGTGTTAAAACGTGTGTCAGATGTGTCAGATCTGTAAAGAACATCAGTGTTACTTAGCCAATAAAGTTCCTAAAGTAACAGAAATGTCCTCATTAACATTCTGCTAAATATCTGTGAACAACCTTGCAGCTCCAAATACTATGGACAGAAAACTGAGCCTTCTTCAGATTACAATGGGAAGATTACAAAACAAACAAAAAAGATCCACAAAAGAAAAGGTAAGTCTACCCTTCAATCACTGAAGGGCAGAGAATAATATATAGTATGTCCTCACACTCAATATGATAAGCATGATGTGCAAAAACAATCCATCATAAGTCTGCCCAAATCAAGATATGTAACTTACAACTTTAATACTACTGATCACAGTCAGATACTTTCAAACAATATGCTGTAATTGCGAAGACAGAGAGCTGCAATAGTTTGGAGCATTGTATCATTATCTCAATCAAAATAGTTTTTGGATCAAAGGGTAATAATGCGAAAAAAGAATGCTGAGAGTGCCTTACAAACATACTACTAACAAAAAACAAAAATGTGTGGAAGCAATAGGCGCACATAGTTTCAAAAACAAACAATATAAGTCAGAAGCGGAGATGTAGAAAGGCTCAAAAAACAAAGTAATACAAAATGGTTAATTACAAAGCTTAACTAAACTTTTACCTACAAGCTGTCAAACTGATGTGGCAATTGTGCACTATGTTCTGCTTATCAGAAGCACACAGAACTACTAAAAAAAAAGTGGATGATTACACTGAGAATTGAGTGGAGTGCTGTGGGTTGCTAAATAGCCACATTCCCCAAAATTCAAACTGCAGGGCATGACTGGTGCATAGCAGATACTTTTGAGAAAATAGCATTGTTCATATTGATGTGTTAACCAAAAAGAGTGCTAATCCTAAAACAGTTAAAGGGTCACCCCTATCACATATACAGTATATAACTATAAAGATCTGTCTAATGGCCTTGGATTCCTACGGAGAGAATATTGTCTGAAGGTAGATAGAACTGTGACACCAGTGTGGCATCAGCCACGTAAAGCATCAGCCACGGACCTCATAATGCTAAACTAAATGAGTCAGTTAATAGATTAGAGAAAGTTGGAGGACTCAAAAATATAATAGTTCCAACAGCAAAGATAAGCATCATGGCTGGGGGCTGGTCACAGCTCCTAAAGAATACCAGCATAGACAGCATAAATGGCATTAGGCATTAAAGGGCTTGTCAGGTATAGTTTATTACAGATAGCATCCTAGTATATTGTTGTGGGGACACCAAAAAGATGCTACAACAGATCATAATGAGAACCTATTTAGGCTGTTGGAAAGAGAAAAAAGGTAAACCTAAAGTTCAATTAACAAAAGCCGAGTATTATACAAAGGGTATATACTGTATGTTAAAGGCCTTTGCCTAGATCCCTGTGTTTTTCCAGATTCTCTGTCTTCACTTCAAATCTGCTTATTTCTCCATCCAAATCTGCTTTTTCTGCTATTCATAGGTTCTGTCATCCTGACTGATATTTAATTAGGTTAATCATGTACTAATAAACAACCTGTAACTATCATTACTTGAAGCTTTTATATTTTTTGTGATTTAAATTTCAGTTTCCGTTAATATCTATAAATCTTTAAGCACCTCTACAATTATTTAAAATATACATTTTTTATACCTTCTCTCTGTCACCATTGAAATAATGGTATGTACAGTTTGATTTAGAATATTTTCCCATTGAGTATGACTGACAGAAATTTTACCTTTATACACATGAAAAAACTCAACTTGGATGTATCATGTTCTACTGGAAAGTATTTTCAAATGAACTTTTTGAAACCCATAACATTTACAGTACATGTTGCTACAATTACATCAATACAGCAAAATGTGACGTTTTGTACCACACTTTCTAAAATGTTACAATTTGTAATCGAGACTACTGAGGTTTTAGAGATTAAATCAGCATGGATGAAGAATGGGATTTTATATAAAGTACACAGAGACATTATACTGCAAAGTATGCACTCAAAAATGATAGCACAAATCTGTTTGAGGCAATCAGGCATAGAAGAGGATGTGCTATTTTGGCACAAATGGGTCCTGACATTACCACAAAAAGACAAAGGAACTCTGTCGATAAAATCTACTAACTTTACCTTGCAGTAAGTTGGGCTTGGACTTATTTTCCATACCAGAGCAGGACTACCTAATAATACTTGGCTATTGTATTTTCTGGTACACTACTTCAAAAATAATAATTGAATGCTGCAAGGTACTTTTTAGTGACCTTGGAAAACCAAATTCTGACATCACAGAGAATAAACCACTTTATTCTACTGAGTGCGAATGTTACATCATCTCCTTATCACAGTTAGTCTAATGACAAGAATGAAGCCAAGAATGACAAGAATGAGATGGCAAAGATCTCTGAAAATGCATTGGAGAAATACACTAACAAAGGGTAATAAAAGTAGTCTACTGCAAGGTCTACTGCAAAAATTAAAAAAGAACACAAATCATACCCTTACCCCTCTCAAATCTCAAAAGATTTTGCTTATAAAAATAATCATAGGAGTAGTAGACCAGTTGATAGGAAAATATACACACTATGATAAATTAGCCAATTAGCTAATTGCCTTATTAAGCAGAAGGATCATGGTGAAAAAGTAACTGTGTAGAAAAGGTTCTTGACATTTGCACAGAAGAAGTATGGCATTTCTTAGAATAACAAAGGTGAGAAGTTGTAACATGACTGAAGGATCTTTACCAACATCTACTCTAACTGTGAGTTGTCCACAGCAAAGCCCATTATCTTTTGTGGGGTGTTCTAATGAACACCTGGCAGTTCCTCAGGCTGTTTATGAGGCTTAGAGCCTTTTGAGCTATTCCACTGGGCATACTCTACCTGGACAACCCAGATGATTTATGACAGTTTGCTTTAACTATGTTCACAACATCTCAGTAATCCACTGACTTTAACCAGTTTATCTGACAAAAGTCTAGAAACCTAAAAATCCACAAGGTTTTCCAACAGCTCCATGCAGACTCAACACAACTTATTTAACAACTGGTTCCTTCCTTAGCAGCTGAGCTTTTGGTCTGGTCACAGTATGTTTCCACACAGCCACTCAATAGTTCAGCATCATTCACTCAACTATCTTAGTCTCTGCTACACTTCTCCAGATTTCAAGGCCTATTATGTCTTTTTGAATCAGAACAACATTCACTTCAGCCACATCATTTTCTTACAAATTGTGTTATGCTAGCCGGTGTTTTCTATTTGATTTTTTCTTAAATTTCCTCAGAAGAGCCTTCAAAGGAGCACTAAACTTTGCTTAGTGGCCTAGATCTTCACCAGGGATCTGTTACCATGGGTCATGAAGCTTTCACAGCTACCTTTGGCAGGGCCTACCAAAGATAATTTAGCTGGCCACTAGTTTTTTACTCCTTTTGAAGACCTGATTTCTCTGACAATAAAATAGCCATTCTCTTCTAGGAGCGTTTTTCAGTAAAAGTTTTGGGAGTGGAAGTGTTTTCCTTAAGTGACTGACACCTTCTTTTCAGCATTCCCTTGCATCACCTGTGCCTTATAAGTCTCCTCCTCGGGAGAACTGGACCACTTATGGATAAACAACCATGATTTAGGAGCAGCCAACAACCTCATCTCTGTCTCTCTCATCAAAATGTCCGCTTGGGCAGTAGAAGCTCTTTCACAACCTATATAAATGTCTGTACTAAATAATTCTGTCTTGGGGACCTATCTCCCATTGTATCAAACTCACGATGATGTCTATTGGCTTGCTTAATATCAAGGCTATTCCATTTTGTGTTCTTTCCCAAACTACCATTGGGGGTCTTCTCTCTGGTCTTCTTACCAAGGTCCTACCTGTTAAGCCTTCTTCATTGGCCACATCTGAGATGGCTTCCTTGACTCTGGCTCTACATATGGACTATTAAGATTTAGTTTTTCCAAACACAAGACTGAGCATACAGCAATTACATGCAGTAATTGTGCTGTTTACCTGATCCCAAACGCCATTCCCCAAGGTTGACTGTACCCAGTATATCACAAAATATATAACTTGTAAAGGGATTTCACTGGAAACTCTTATTCCTCTTGGGGTCTGCTCCCCAATTCTTCACTGTTTAAATGGAAGATGGTACCCCATCAGTAGAATCACTAACCACTGCTCAATATTTCTGAACTATTTGACCACCTCTATGATGCACAAAATGTTACCAAACTAGCAAAGCACCTACAATTTAATCCAAAATAAAAACGGAGACAAATGGAAGACAGTATTTAACACAAGGGTGGGCACTACAAAATTGTATCACTTTTGTTAATGATGCTTTTCAAATCTATTATGCATAGTGTATTTAGATGAATTGCTATTTTTCCATACTTACTGGCAGACAAGCAGCACGCCTGCTCTGTTCTGGAATAAATAAAGGGAAAATGAACTCTATGCCAAGGCTGTAAATGTCCTTTGAACTCCCTCAGGTACCCTTCTTGTGCTACATTGCCCCTGATTCATCAATGAAATCCGCGCTCGCTGGAAGCGCGAAAGTACGCGCGGCCAGCGATCGCGGATTACCGCGGTCCAGACTTGAGAATGCGCGTACACCCGCCTCACTACCATCCGGATTCCAGCCTTCACAATAGGGAGCGCGAATCTGCCAATTAAGGCGATTAGATTTCAGCTGCGCGATTAAGGAGGATCTGTTAAGCTAAAAAGCTGTCGGATAAGCACGGCTCCGTGCGCGAGCTTTTTCAGTTGTTGAATAGCGCGATCGCGCACGATTCTGGATCGCTAATACGAATGCGCGACCGATAATCCGATTCTGCTTGATGAATCAGGGGCTTTGTCTTTAAGGATGGTCTTCTATGGACCTGAAAAAGGTAGCAGCTATTTTCAACAGGCTTCAGCACAGTAGTCTCAAAGCTACACAACACTTCCTGGAATTCAAAAATTATTATCAGCAATTAATTAATGATTTATTAGGTTGTGTCCCCATCAAAGCTCTTACCCTGAGAGATACATGCATTGGCCACAGGCGGAAGTCTTCCATGCTTTGAAACAGGCTTTCCTGGTTTAAACAGGCTGGACATTACCAAAACCTTCTGTGTAAGGTTTGATGATTGTTCAATCAGGATCCATACTTCTCGAAATTCTCTTCAGCCAAGAAGAAAACATTTTTCTCTTTCAAAATGACCTTTGGTGAATGTTGGTATTCAATGGAGTCAAATTATCATCTACACTAACCATGCTTGCATCCTAAAAGTTTGTTGCTCTCACTTTGTTTATGTCATGACAAGGGTAGTGCGGATCTGGTGCCCTTGCTCCACTCCATCCCCCCCCCCCCCCCCTCTATGTCCTCCCAACCCTTAACCAAGTACTTTTTTTCCCCCTTTCTTAATTTCCCAATACTCCACTTGCCAACCAACCTCCTCCTACCCCTTCATACATAAGACACCACACTCCTTCTTGGACTTAAAATTGGCTGGCAATTAACATAAATTTGCATAAATAACCATAAATATATAACTTTAACCATAAATACATTCATTAACCATACATAACATACATACCATTAATATTAATATTACCCTGAACAAAACATGAATAACTATAAATAACTATATAAATAACTATGTAAATAACTATATAAATAACTATGCAAATAACTCCAAATCTACACTTTCATGCCTTTTATTAACCCTCAACATTTAAATGTTAACCTCCTTTACCAGGCTGCAGGCCTGGAAAGGTAAAGCCCGCCCAGTTGCAATATTTGCAACCCACCATAACCCTCGTTAAGGCCCCTAGGCCCACCTTGCCTCAGGGGCCCACCTCAACCTTCTTAAAGGGGCACTCCACCACCCGGGATGCCCCTTCACCACCGAATTACCACCAGGCACTTACCTTCCCCCCGACCCCAACCGCCACAGCGCACAAGGGTGACCACTCATCCTTGAGCGCCTCTCCACACTCGCAGGGCCCTTTGCACTCCATCCTGCAGGCCCAAGAACCACAAATCCGTCCCTATGGCATTCAAGTGCACACAATCCCCCCTCAAGTACCGCCATGTCTCATCCTCCAGATCCCTGTGCCTCACAACCACTCCCCCATGCCTAGCCAAAAATCTACCCACTTCCTGGTTCACCTTAATCCTACCCCGATTAACTCCTTCTACAGACCTTGCACCCTGCCACGTGGTCCTAGCAATTATGTCAGACCACACAATCACCATCCCCGGAAACTCCACTTGTAAACGCAAGAGATCCAACCTAATGTCCCTGATCAGTTCCCTAATACCTCTTTTACCCAAATCATTACCTCCTGCATGAATTACCAACACATTGGGCGGTTTATACAGCGTTGCAAACTTACTAACTTCCGGCACTATCCGACTCCAGAGCATCCCAGAGATCCCGATCCATCCAATCGTGGCTTCAGACCTAGGCACCCCCAGCTGCCTGCCGTTCATCCTGACCTCCGCTCTCTTGGCACCCCACCACACATAAGAATGTCCAAGGATCCACACCAAACCAGGGTCCAAACCTGCAAATAAAAACATACCATGCCAACCCATATAAACATTGCAGTGATCTGGTGCCCCCCGCTCCCCCTCCCCGTGAACCAAAAAACCCCTTAAACCAAGTGCGGCCTCACATATACTTTAAAACGCCTAGACTCCCACCGACCGATTTTCTTAATTACAGACTCCCCAACCCCCCATCTCGCCGCCTCAGTGGCCGCCCCAATGCGAAATGAATGTGAGGAATACTCCTTAGCCCGCACTCCTAATCTACCCAAACCTTGTCGGAAAACGGATACAAACTGAAAACAAGACAAAAACGTCCCATCCTCATGTACCAACAGGGGGCCAACTCCTTGAGGCCTAACCTTTAAAAATTCCACTACCGCCTGCACCGGGCAAACCCCCGAACCCTGTAAAGGAAAAAGATCCACTTGAAATCCCCTACCCAATTGGTCTGTTTTCGACGTCCTGATCTTCAAACTTACCTTATCCGAATAAACCATCACATCTTCCACCAAAATCCCACCGGGCCGGCCTTTCGCCGGACTCACCAACTCCCCAACTCTCATAGCCCCAAAAAACGCCGTCACAAAGGCGGCCCTGAACAACAAGACTTCATACCCCCCAAAACACAACGCCCCTAAACCCCCCACCAAACCTTGTAACAAATCAAAAGTCAAAGGCCTCCTACTGTCCTGGACGTTCTTACCCCTCCGGTACCCCTTCAGCGCTTGTCTAACAATAAAGGCCTTAGTCACGTCCTCCCTAACCCTGAACTTAAACCCAAATGCCAAACCCGCCACCAATCTATTCACTACAGCCACAGACGCCCCTTCCACAAACTTCTTTGCCAAAAGACACAATACCCCATGAATCAGCTTCACTGCAGCCCCCCTCCCCAAACATGTCTCCCAGGCACTCCACTCCTCCCATACCGCTGCATACGCCTTCCAGGTTCGCTCACTCACCGACCTCCGAACTAACCCTCCGATAATCCCCTCGCAACATTCCACAGGTGAACCGGGCAATGATGACCACTTTTCTCCGCGCCTGCGGGGCTAACTCGCGAAACCTTTGCCACTGCAAACGAGACAAAGCATCAGCCACACTATTAGCTACCCCAGGTATATGCCGTGCAAAAATAAATACATTATGGTCCATACATTTAAATACCAAATGCCTCAACAACCTCACTGCAGGCCCCGAGGATACCGAAAAGCTGTTGATGGCCTGCACCACCCCCAAGTTGTCACAATAGAAGCGAACCTTCCTATTGGCCAGCTCCTTCCCCCACAATTCCAGTGACAACACAATCGAAAACAGCTCCAGCAGTATCAAATACTTCACCAAACCTTCCTCAACCCAAACCTGCGGCCAAACCCCTGCACACCATTTTCCTTTAAAATAAGCTCCAAGCCCAACCCCACCAGCCGCATCCGTGAATAACTCTAAATCTACCGCATCAATTGGCCCCTCTAGCCACAATGCCTTCCCATTAAAACGCTCCAAAAACAAATCCCATGCCTACAAATCTGCCTAACAAATGTCCCGGTGCCTTAACCCCTGCCGTAGCTGCCGCCAACCTTCTACAAAAAACCCTGCCCATGCGCACTACTCTACAAGCAAAATTCAGCTTCCCTAGCAAGGACTGAACTTCCTGCAACCTCATTTTTTGCCGCCCAATAGCTGGCCGCACCTCCAACCGAAGCGCTAACAATTTATCCTCAGGTAGCCTACTCTCCATCGCCACCGTATCCAATGCCCAAAAAGGTCAGACCGGGCCCTGGCCCTTCCGTTTTGTCATCCGCCAAGGGAACCCCAAACCTCTCTGCCACATGCTGTAAGGTAGCCAACAGAACCCTACACACTGAACTACCCGCCGGCCCTATCAGTAAGAAATCATCTAAGTAGTGAATGATAGAGTCTATTTCTGCCACAAAACGGACAACCCACTCCAAGAAAGTACTGAACTGCTCAAATAATGCACATGAAATGGAACAACCCATAGGAAGGCATCTGTCTACATAATACTCCCACTCCCATTTACAGCCCAATAACCGTACGCAATCTGGGTGCACCGACAAAAGCCGAAAGGCGGCCTCAATATCCGCTTTCGCCAACAACACTCCCTGCCCATACATCTGCACCCATTTTGTCGCATCAAAAGACGTGTAAGCCACTGCACATGCCGCCGGATCAATTCCATCATTAACCGAACCCCCGCGAGGGAACGATAAATGATGTATCATCCTGAATTTCCCAACCTCTTTTTTAGGGACCAAACCTAATGGAGAAACAACCAACCCCTCTATCGGCGGGGAAGAAAAGGGGCCACTCATCCTGCCCAAACTCACCTCTTTGGCCAATTTGTCCTTTACCACCTCCGGAAATCGCAGCGCCGATGTTAAATTCCGTGGCTCCCTCGCCATGCCCACCACTTTGCTGGGAACCCGGAAGCCCTCCTTAAACCCCTCTTCTAAGACTTTTGCCGCTTCTCTATTTGGATACTTTTGTAAAAAGGGGAGCATCCTTCCCACCATCACTGGCGTCGCCCCCTTTTCCAACCCCTTCCCCGCCACTCCCGGAGCCTAGTTTAAAACACCTCGCCAAGACGTGGTTATCCCCACATCCTGAGCATTCATGACGAAATCGACAACTCCCCCCAAATTTGCAACCTCCTTCATTGTATAACCAACACACACGTTTTTTCTTGTTCCCCGGCCTCCCCCCCCTCCGCTTGGGCCCCACTATTTCCCACTCCTGGAAAAAACTGCCCCCCCCCCCCTTGCCGCCCTATGGCCATCAACCTCATCCACAAACCGATATTCTTATGATCCCACCTCAACGACGGTCTCTTTGCCTTCCGCTGACGAAACTGCTCGTCATAGCGCAACCAACACACCCCCCCATATTGTCTATACGCCTCCCGGACAGTATCCAAATAACAAAACAAGGCCGCACCTTGGTCCGACTGTTTTTCACTAATCACCCCCGCCAAAATGCTAAACGCCTGAAGCCAATTAAGAAACGTGCAGGGAATCAACCTATGTCTCCTCTGCTCGTTCTCTTCCTTCCGCCCTTCACCCCCAACCCCCCTCTCGAGATTAAAGCGCTCTAATGGTAACAACGAAAAGATGTCCAGATATTCCCCTTTTAAGATCTTCTCTCGAACTTCCTCTTTCAAATGAACCCCCAACAGCCCTTCAAAACATACATAGACTTCCCCCCTGGCCGCATCACCAATTACCCCTCTTTGTCTCCGCCCACCCCACCACTCACCCCCCCGGCCCCCAAAGCCCCTGCCTGCGGCTGTCCCACTTCCCCCACCTCCTTATTGCCTCCCAGCCCACCCCTCCTGCCTCCCCAAGCCCCTTTTCATCTCTCATACCCCCCAGCCTGCGTGCTTCCTCCCCCCCTTCTGACCAACTGCACTGTTTGCCCCACTTTCCCCACCCGACCTACCCCCTTCCCCTTCACCCCTACCAACTTCTGTCCCCCGTTTACTGCCAACACCCCCCTCCTTCGCTTGCTGATGTCCCTGATCCCCCCCCCCCAACCTGCCTTCAGTAAAATTGCCCCTTGTCTCACCCCCCTCCAGCCTGCGCACCACTTCCTTCAGACCTGCCAGTATGCCTTGCACCCCCCACCAAACCCATCTCATCAAACCCCCTCCCCCCCCCCCCCAGCAGCTTGCCCTCCCCGCCCCTCCCCTACCCCAAAATCACCTAGCCCCCAACCCCCCAAAGAACCCCCAATGGACCTACCTTGCCGCCCCGGGTCCAGGGGTCCTGCCGCAGCCACCTCTGGGTCCCGCACCGCCTCCGGTACCTGGCCCACTGCTTCGTCCTCACCTGAGGAGGACACTTCTCCCTCCGAGCGCGGGTCTTCCGGGATCGAAGTCGGGCCCACGTCACTTCTGGGGGATTCCAATGACGCGGCCTGGCTCCACCCCGCGTCACTTCCGGTTTCTTTCCGACCACAAGGAATATCTTCGGGCGCCATCTTCTTACTTCTCACACTGACCGCGGAGCCCGGCCGACCGGGACGCCTTCCTCGATCCTCCAGACCGCCAGGTAAACGATCCTCTGGACCACCAGGTAAACGATCCTCCCAGGCCGCATTCTCGGACAAACCGGCCGCCACCACCTTCCGCCGGGCTCCCGCATTATGCGAGGCCCCGGCTTCCAGCGAGGCCCTCCACCGACGCTCCAGCAGCCCAGGGGAACGGGGGCTGCGCTCCCTGACAGCCGCAGCCCCTTTCCCGGACACCGCTCGTCGGGGTCTTGCGGCCTCCCCTGACAAAGGCCGCACTCGACCTTACACGGGGGCTGTGGCCCCTGGCGCCCACAACCCCCTTGCCGCCTGTGTTTAACTGGGACCTCACACCGCCGGAGGTCCCAGTCCTCAGTGAGGCCTCCCCCAATGAGGCCTCAATGCTTTTTAACAAGGGGCTGCGCTCCCTGCCAGCCGCAGCACCCCTGCCCAGACTCCGCCTGTGAAGGGGATTCCTCCTTGACTTAGTGCTGCCCCGGGCCAATCTGCACCCAGCAGCCTGGCCAGAAGGGTCCCTGGAGGGGCTCCTAGAATGGCGCTGAGTACGGTTAAAGGGTTCAGGACTCAGGCGCACCGGAGGCCTACTCCTCCGTGGCCGCAACCCTTGTAATCTATCTTGTGAGGGGCCCCCTGCTGCACCCCCCACTGCTTCTGGGACCCTAGCCTGCAGCCAAGCTTCACCATGTGAAGCCACTGCAACCCTGAGCTGACTCATTAATGCATCAAAAGACTCCATTAATCCTACCTGCATCCACCCTCAATTTTCTTCTTGTAAAAACTGTGACTACTTCCGACACAGCCCCCTTTTATCTGTATATTATCTCCACCCCCCTTTTACTTCACCTCCTATCTCTTTCTTCTCCTCCCAACGCATCTTTCAAATTTTCTTATCTCCCTCCTTCGTCTCTAACTCCTGCCCCCCCTCTCTCTTTTCTCTGGGCAGCCCCTTACACCCTTGTCATGAGGCCCTATAAGCTAGTGTTTAAAAATTTGCTCACCCATATCCTGGCTTTGACTTCTTTCTAAGAATTGTCCATTCCCCTAGGTAAAACTCTAATTCCACAAGAGTTAAGGACAAAGTTTTTTTACCGGGCCCTTGACTTTTTCTGCACATCTTGGTGCCCACCGGATTCTCAAATTCCTAATAATTCTTCAGTTGGCAGTCCTACTGATCTAGTTCCACTGCAACCTTTTCCAAGCAAGCTGTGGAATTTGGGTTGCATGTCTTCACATACCACAAATAGTCTCCAGTAATAAGTCTCCATTCTTTGCTGTTTATGGGAAGCTATTTATCCTTCTTTACCCTGTTCTCTGAAAATTCATGCTCTCTCTACCATGCAGAATTTTAGTCAAATTCTGGGAACTTTGGTGCCAGATTTCATTGATTTCAAAGCTCCTGAATATTGCATTGTCAGTAAAATTATTAGGGAGGTCAGGGGCACAATAAAGTCCCTGTTTTGCTGATAGCTGATGAACTGGCTTCTAAAAGAGTACGCACTATGATACTTCTAAAGTGGAGATTAGAAACTCAATTCAAATATACACTTATCACCATTTTTGAAAAGCAGCAATAAATGTACCACCAAGTGGCATTGTACACATGTTTCAAAAAAATACAGATCTTTAATTTAGCCTATGGCATTCTCTATTTTCAAAGAAAGAGTGAAATAGACTGAATTTATTCTTCATTTTTTTTAACATGCTTACCATTAACATTTTTAACATGCTTTTTTAACATGCTTACCAAGGATGTAAACGGAAAGACAGAAGCATCTTCATCTAGTTCTGGACCAACAACAACCAGGGTTTTAGGCATCAGGGCCAGATAAATGCCAGGTATAATGCCCTCTACTTCCTGATCTCCAGGATTACTTCTTTACCCACTAGTGGTCTAATCTAATCCGTTGGTATTTACCTAATTTACGTAAAGACACAGACCTTACCCAACCTCAGAGTCCCAGGACTAGGCAGAAGGTGCATTAACTCCTGTTCACCAATCTTCTCTGCAAGTGAAAAATGATTAATTGCTCATCACTGGGTCTGCCAATAACTCTTTTGTCCCTTGTCTGTATCTGATTGAAGGCTTAGTAGCAGTTTTGTCGCCATAAAGTGTACCTGCCAACAAAAAAAGAAAATAATAAAAAAATATATTACTTTCCTTTGTCATACTCTTGCCTTCCCCTTACTTTGTTTTACTCTTCTGTACATACTTTACTGCCTCATGTCATACCTTCAACAATCCTGAACATGTTGCCCAATTTCAGATTCTCCACAATTCCTGCAAATAATGACATCTGCTGCATTACTCTCCTGTACATAAAATCCACCACTATGCCTTTGATACTCCTCTCCTGTATATATTGTCTACTTTCATGCTGTTTGCACTCTCATGCACACACTGGATTGCCCCATTTCAGACCATCCATATGTCTTTACTGTAGATATTGGCCCCCTCTGTACCCTTCTCCCGCATATTCTGCCCCATTTACAATACTCTGCACCTCATTTTATTACAGGTATTTCCTGGGTTAAGGACATTCGACATACGGACACCTCCTAGATACGAATAAACGGGACTTTCCTGCTTGCTGTGTGCAGAATGGAGGCTTGGAATGGGAGAGGGGCGGTTTGCATGACTTGCAGAAGAAATTTTTTGCTAAACACAGCTGAGGTTGTGGGTGATCTTAGGGTGTGAGGTCTTTCTGGAGCATCTTGTAACTCTTTAATGACCAAGACAAACTCTGCAGTTGTTTTTTTTGCATATCAAAGCACAGCTTGATCCAGAAGTTAATGAAAATCTAGGCTCTATAAAGATTTTTTTTTTGCTTTGTTTGTTTTGCATTTATTAAAATAATGTACCTGTTCCAACCTACATACAAATTCAACTTAAGAACAACCCTACAGTCCCTATCTCGTATGTAACCCGGGGACTACCTGTATAGGAGAAGCGAGTAGGCATCAGATAGCAGAAGTGATTGTATTCTATCATAGGCTACCTACCAAAACAGCCATTCAAAAACATTCTCTTCCCAACCTGTCATCATTGGAGAGCAAATCACAGATTAGGACCCTCTGTTTTACAGGCAGCAGATTATTTCTGAAATAATCTTTGCAGCGCATTGTGTTCTTGCAACTTCTGTCTATGGTTACAAGGTTAAGTTATGTTCTTACTTTGCAATGTCTCCAACAGTAACTGAGAGCAACATCCTTCCATTAAAAAAAGTGACTGAGGAGAATTCATTGTTGGCTCAATATGTTTTGAGTATGTAGGCTACCATATTATTTAAAACCCACAAAAATATTAGAATGGCTTTATTTAATGCTAGTAGCCCAAAAATTCATGAAACAGCAATTTACTTATCAAACAGCTATTGCTATAATCTTAACAAGTTTAACATTTTGATAGGTGTTTCCAAATAACTTTGAGTTTCTTTGAATTTGGTTAATAAACTACATTTTCCATCTTCTATGCTAGTAATTGAACCTGGCTTGTTTTGGTATAGTCTCAAAGCTCCCATCTGATGTCATGGATAGATTGATTTACTGATCTTTAAAATGACTAAGGATCAATAACTGTTCTTCACCATTAGGTGGTGCTAAAGTACCCAGAATGAAGCATGAACTATATTCAGCACAAATGTGTTTGCCACATTTTAAAGTTAATAAAGGAGTTGTATGTGCATACTTTGATTATGTTCTATATACCCAGCATAGTGGTTTGAAATTTGTATTGGAGTAAATGAAATAAGAGCGATTACCTTTGAATTTTTGCCTTATTTAAACTATTACAGATGTGTGCTGTACTACATTGCAACACTTACAATTACATTGCTGTTGAATTGTGATGCTAACCCTCTTCTGTACCTTAATGGAGCACTGCAGAAGATTGATAGAAACACATGTAACAGTGCATTGCAGCAACAAACTGCACTTCATTGCATATACTGAGAATGCCAGACATTGTAATACTAGAATAGAATAATTTACTTTAATAAGTGTGTGGCCTAAATGCCACAAGTAAATCAATCTTATTGTCTAATGTTCTTGCATATTAGACACCATGTCTGATGCATTTTTTTTGTATGTCATCCATTTATTTTCCTTAGCAAGAATAAAGCCCCAATAAAATTGATTTGCTAAAATCTGTACTTGGAGAAATAAGGGAGGCTGGCAGGAAGGGACTATGCGCAAGGCCGGCATGACATGGATGGGGGGGCAGCCCCCTGCAGGAGTGTTAGGGGTTAATTGTTGAGGGGAGAGAGGTGGGTCTAGTTAGGGGCTGGGTCGAAAGTGTAGGGGAGGAGAGTAGAGGGGTTAGGTACTGGGTCCATCGAAAGTGACGAACAGAATTTTTGCTGGAAGAAAATTTACCACCCATCCCCCCTTTATTTAGTCATAGGAAGTGTGGCGGTTAGGGTTTAGGAGGGTAAGAGTCCTGGTGGTCATTTTGGAAGGGCAACCCCGTGGTAGGGTGCCCATTAAGGGTTTTATGGTGGGGCCCCTGAGGCGGTGCTGGGCGGCTAGGGGCCAGTGTGGTACAAATGGTTAATTACACTCGGTGGAGCAGACTTTACCCTTCCTAGACCTGCAGCCTGGTGGTTAAAAATGGAGTTGGGTTTGGTATATAGTGCAAGAGGGTGTAAAAATTAGGTTTTGGTTTACAGACTTAGCTATAATTGGTTAAAGAAAGTTTGTATATGTTTAGCAATTTGGAAATATTATTGGTATATTATTATGCTAAGGTTATGTTATGGTAATGTTTATGGTTATTTATGGTAATGTATGTTATTTATTATGGTTTTATTTATTGGTTATTTATTGTTTCATTAAAGAAAGTTATCTTTGGTAAATAAATGGCTGCTTGCCATTTTAATCCCAAGCAGGTGTCTGTGTTTTTTGAGGTGGGGGGAGGGATGGCTGGTAAGTAAAAGAGTTGAGAGAGTTGGGGAGTTAAGGGTGTTAGCGTTGGGTGGGGGAAAAGTTGAAAATAGAAGAATTAATTTAAGTGCGGGAAATGTTTTAAGAGGGAAATGTTCAGTATGGTAAGTTTGGTTGGGAAGGAAAGGTTTGTCAAGGGTGTGTAGTAAGAGGGGGCAAGGATCCAAGCTACCCTGGTCAAGCATACTGCTATTGTTGATATTTTGAATATGCTAGTTGCACAGCAGTATGCTGAACATGGAGTCTTTGCAGATGCAGATCAGTATTTCCAAGATCATTCATTTTCATTTGATACATGCTTGTTATCAATCAGAGCTTTAAATTACAAAAGCCAGGAAGATATCAACAATAGCAGTCTGGTTATTCCTCTCATCAGAAATTTCCTATAAAAATAAAAACAAGCAAAGCCCAGTAGCTTCTCCTGTGATTTATGAACAGTAGTTCAATGGCTGTTTTTGAAGCCTTGGGTAAGAGATGCCTGCAGCATGTTTTACTTTCTAGGTTGCATGGATTGAAAAGGTGCACACCCAGCCTAATTACAGTGTAACTGTATAACAATAATATTAAGAATGATGTCAGAAATGTTTAAGCTGATATTCTCCAGATACTTTACCATAAATCAGACATACCTTTTAATTGTATGTCATCTTTTGGGCTCTTATTGCTTTGGATTTCAGATGTGATTTAGGCAGCTTGAAATGCTATATTACTTCCGCTGTGGTTTATTAAGAGTAGCAGCAGTCGTGTTTCTTTATGATTTCCTGCAATGGCATGCAGTTATGGTCCTAAAAGACTGGTACGTGAATTTAATTTTGTCTACGTTTGTTATTTCAAAAAATGTCACTTCTGGCAAAATATCCTTCCATCAGCTTGCTCACATTCCTTATGTCTATTTTTATTGTAAATTGTTATAAAATTGCAGTGGATGATATCAACATGAAGAATTGTTTAGTTACTTTTTTTTAATTCTATAAGTCTAACAGATA
Organism: Pyxicephalus adspersus; assembly: GCF_032062135.1. Lineage (NCBI taxonomy): Eukaryota > Metazoa > Chordata > Amphibia > Anura > Pyxicephalidae > Pyxicephalus > Pyxicephalus adspersus. Next base: position 65,820,205 of record NC_092862.1, on the reverse strand, counting down.
CAACTCCATCATCTGAACCTGCTAAAACAACATACAAGCAGCTATGGGTATTCAAATGTCACTTGCTATGAGAATAATAAATCTAGAGAACAAAAGGATGACAGTATAGTGCAGTGTTTCTCAATCTTTTTTTAACATGGGGGGAACTCCTTGAAATAACTTTCAAGTCTTGAGGGAACACCTACTATAATTACTACTGTATATCCACAGATTTTAGTATATTAGTGTAGTGCTAGGTGGGAAGAATGTTACTGACATTGCTGGTAAATTGGAAGAATGTCACTATTAAAGATAATCAAAAAGATCATTGGTATCTGTTAAAATGACCACAGAGTCACAAACTGCTTTTTTGTGTATATTGTGCGGTATAGTGGGGCAGCTTGTTATACTATTGTAATGGTCTAAGTGTGTAAACCCAGTGGAAAATAGAAAAAATGGTACACTCTTTTCCAAATCAATTAGGGTTGAAAAAAAAAAACTGTAAAAAGAGCAGAAACAACTGGGTTTTTCAATGGGTTTTCTATGGTACTATTAGGTGGGGCCGGCCCACCTAATAGTACCATAGAGACTCTAGTGCCAGACACTTCCGTTCCACCGTTCCACATTACTATAATACTTTTCTGCTGGGGTTAGCTTCCTACTTAGGTAAACCACTGGGTGTTCCTCACCTCCGACCTCTTGGGACAGAACAGCCCCTAGACCTACACTAGAGGCATCGGTTTGTACTACAAATGGCGTCTCAAAGCCCGGGGCGATCAGCCACAGGTTGTTGGCACAATGCTACCTTTAAGTCCCCAAACACCTTTTCTGCTTTGAAGCTCCACTTTACCATCACAGTCTCTTCACCTTTTGTGAGTTCAGTTAAAGGCGCTGCTAAGGTGGCAAAGTTCGGGAAAAAATGCCTGTAATACCCTACTATGCCTAGAAAGGTTTGCACCTGCTTCTTGGTCCTGGACTTTGGCCACCCCTGGTTTGCCTCCACTTTGCGGGTTTGGGGTTTAAGAAGACCTCTCCCTATGGTGTAACCCAGGTATTGCGCTTCCTCCAGGCCTATCGCACATTTTTTTGGGTTGGCCATGAGACCTACCTGCCTGATGGAATTCAGCACCACTTAGACCTTGGGGAGGATGACAACCTCCTCTTCCACAGCCTGTCTACGGGCTTCCAGTATCTGATATGGTTTAAGGCGGACGTGGATTTAGGGAACAGTAAAGATGTCATGTTTTATAACACACATGCACCCTGGCAGCTCCAAAAATAGGTCAGAGTTTCTTTGCAAGAATTCTTTTGCTTCTTTGCGAGGGTGACAGGGCCTCTGGTACCTGTACACCTCGAAACCCCCCTTTTTCTTGTGGGTGTAATTGGGGCAAAACTGAGAGGGCCTCCCTATCCTTCCAGGGCCTAATTATGTTTACGTGATATAGCTGTTCTTTTTTTTGTTTGTTTGGTTGGTAAACCTTGTAGTTGACCTCCCCTACTTTCTTAAGAATCTCATATGGTCCTTGCCACTTGGCTAGGAACTTGTTCTCTACTGTGGGAACCAGAACATGGACACGGTCACCCGGATTAAACAAACTGAGCTTCGCTGACCGATTGTATACTCGGCTCTGAGCCTCCTGGGCTTGTTGTAAATTTTCCTGCACAATTGACATCACGGCCGCAATCCTATCCTGCATTAAAGAGACATGTTGGATTACGCTTTTATGGAGAGTAACCTCTTGTTCCCAGGTCTCTTTGGCTACATCCAACAGACCTCTGGGGTGTCTCCGATACACCAACTCGAATGGTGAGAACCCTGTGGATGACTGTGGTACCTCTCTGATGGCAAACATAAGGTAAGGGAGAAGATAGACCCAATCCCACCCATCTTTTTCCACAACTCATTTTAAAATACTCTTTGGCTTCTTGTTGAAGCGCTTAATTGTTTGGGGGTGGTATACTGAGGTGCGGAGTTGCTTTATACTTAACAGTCAACACAACTCCTTCATAACTTTCGACATGAACGGTGTGCACTGCTCAGTCAAAATCTGCCGATGAATGCCTGTGCAGGAAAACATGGAGAACAGTTCTTTAGCGTTGTCCTGGAGGCCATATTTCTCAGGGGAACTGCTTCTGGGTAGCAAGTGGCATAATCTAACACTACTAAGATGTATTGATGCCCACGAGCTGACTTGAAAAGTGGTCCGACCAGGTCCATTGCCACCCTATCAAAAGGTATCTCAATAATGGGCAATGGGACCAGTTGGCCACGAAAGTGGGCAACTGGTGCAGACAATTGGCAGTCGGGGCAGGACTCGCAGTAGCGTTTTTTATCAGCGAAGACTATATGCCAAAAGAACCTCTGTAAGTTGTGTTGCTCGGTCTTCTCTGGTGCCCTCTAAGATGTCCCCCTAAGGCATGTTTATGGGCTAAATCTAAGACGACCTTTCACAAGGGTCGCGGTACTATCAACTGTTCCACCACTTCTCCCCGCACTTTATCCGATATACCAAATCATTATTTGTATTCAGCAACATAGGGGAACACATTATCCAGTCCTGCGACCTGGGCTACCCCATTTATCATTTGCACATTTTCCCATGCCCTTGCCAGTGTGGGATCTCGCAAACCTCTAAATCGGACATCCTCGCTTCTTCAGAGGTCTCCAGAGGCCACTCTGTTTGCCCTGCAAAAACAAACAAAGGAGAAATTACATCATATACAGGTGGTACACTAAGGGGTACCAAGTTCCTTTCCTCAGGTGCACACACATCAGTTTTTTTTTTCTGGATTACCTATGGAAGACTTTTCTCCCTTCCACATGTCCTAAAACAAGGGAAAGTTTTGCCTCAGAATTACCCTGTTCATGAGCACTGTAAACACCCCCACTTCATGAGATGCAGTTCCACAGTCAGTCTTGAAAGTAACTAATGTCGTGGGGTAACTTTTAGTGTCTCCGTGAATACACAACACACCTATGCAGGGCTTTTGTATTTTATCAGGGCTTACCAGGCTGGCAATGCACCAATGTCACTAGGCTGCCCAAGTCAATCAAGGCCGGAACCGACTTGTTACCCACCTTTACCACAGCCATGTGCAGCTCAGTGTCTGTGGTACACACAGGCCAGGCAAAAAAAGACCTCCTTCTGGCAGTATTGCACTCCATAGCAATCGCTGTCCTAGGGCATCTGGCCATAATATGGCCCCACTCCTAGCACCGCCAGCATTGTAACGGGCCCTGACTATCCTGGAAAGACTTTTCTTGAGTTGGGGACCTTTCTTCTGTTCCTCTCCTGGTTCCAGTGTCCCTGGCCAAAAAATGTCTCCTCGTTGCTAGGGGCAACAACCGTTTTTGTGGGACCGAATGCTGTGGTGTTGGATCTGACAGGAAATCTTCTGCAACCAAGTACAGTTCTATCATTTCCACTAGGCAGTCAGTAGTCTGTGGGTCCGCATGAGTCACCCACTTGGGCAGCTTTTGGGGAAAAGCTCTCAAATAGCAGTCGATAGTGACTTTCTCCGCAATTTGGGTTGCAGTGAGAACTTCTGGCTGCAGCCATTTTCAGCCATAAGGTTGTGCATCTGGGAACGGGGTGACCTGTCGGGCTGGTAAGTCCATTTATGGACCCGTTGGGCCCGCATAGCTGGACTGAATCCCAGCCGCTGGAGTATCTCGGTCTTTAATTTGTCATAACTCTCGGTGTCCCCCGCTGACAGGTCAAGATATGCCTTTTGGGCATCCTCCATTAGGAACGGCATGACCAGGTCAACCCACTGTGCTTAGGGCTAGGCCTCCCCCCTGCAGTTCTCTCTCAAAAGGCAGCCTTCTTGGAATGTCCAAACAACACGAGTTCAACAGAAAATGTCCACAGAATTTGCAAAATAAATAAACAAAGACCTGGCTGGGCATCTAGCTACCTCACTGGGTGCCCTGTCTCTCTATCACATAAACGCAATATCAACACTGTTAACTCACAGTTTGCGGTTTGGAGGCTTACTTTCCTGGAGCTCTGCTCCCTTCCCATGCAGTCCAGGTGAACACATCCCAGCCCTGCCTGTGATTGCCCAAGGAACCCACCCTTCTCTTTCCCTGGCCAGCTCCAGGGCCCTAAAGAACCCAAAAAGCCTTCAGCATAAACAACCACTGTTTTCTCCTGGAGCCAATTATGACAGGTAATACCTTATTAGAGGCGCAACAAACCTGCCATCAAACACTTTTCCTACCATTTGAAGGGTAGAAAAAGATACGGGGGATGCCCAAACGATATTTTAGTGGTACACATGAACAAATAGACATACATAAAGCCAGGCACAATGTGGTAATGTGATGGTAAGATGTGAGAAAAAAGGGGGCAACTGTAAAATTTCGACAATTCACATAGTGCAATGTATTTTTATATAATAAATAAATAATAAACTGATAAAAAGTTAGGCATTCTGGCTACAATCATTTTCTAGAGTTGCCATTGCTCAGTCAATGACCTTTAAATTTTTCTCCAGCTTTTCCATATTTTTTGTCATTTGAAGACACACAGCAAACTCTTTATATAACAAGGACATTTCAGTAAATTTTATAGAGCATGCTGTTTCTACAGCGGATTCATAAACATTTATGATTACAAGTACATGAAACATTTGTTCAGACTTTGATGAATAAGCCAAAGACACCAAGTGAAATTGTAGGCCTATTACTAAATTTAACGCTTCTACGAAATGATTATTCTTTCAGATTAATCCTCTGTAATTTGTATGGCTGCAATCACACATTGCTGGGCATTGATCCACATAATTTGTAGATCAAACTGTGAGGTAACCTCACACAACCTTTTCAATTGGCTGATGCTAGTGGGGACTCTCATGCATCTATATGCCAATATTTCTCTTTGCTAGAGAAAACATGCTATCGTTAAGTCAAATCAATTAAATTATTTTTGGCAAGGCTTGAGTCCATTTTTTTAACAGTACACTACAAGTTTGTCTTTAAAGAAGAACTGCAGCTTGTATTAGGTAATGAATTGGTATAATGGTTTCTAATAAATTTGTGAATCTCTGAAGAAGTTCCTGAATCTCTTTGGTTTCATTGCCAAAAAAACTGTGCACATCGTCTTTTTTATGACTAAAATATAGTGCAATTTAAGTTTGTACATATTTCAACATATTTTAAGGTAAAACTGCATTATTTACATTAAAACATTTTTGATCTATCTCGTGTTTTGCATGCTTGCACTTCCATGTTTTTTTTGCTGCTGTATAAAATATAGAGAGATGAAGATTAGCAACTATACAAAGAATTTAGAAAAAAAGTATCTTAAACCTGAACTCAATTCTATATTTTGACTCCTCTCATTCACTGAATTTCCTTACATTGATTTCATTGCACACTGTTAACTTTTTATATTATGCATTAGAACCTGCACCAATCTGATGAATAAAACCTAATTTCCTGGCTGATGAACATGCAGCATTATCTAGTACTTTCTTCTCCTTAGCTTTAATAACTAAGCCCTTGTCATCCATTTGATTTCAGTTTTTCATCATGTGTGGACATTACCTAAGGAGTTCTGCCTGGGGCAGGGTGCTGTGATGCTTTGGAAGCTATGTACAGCTTTATGTAAGCACCTTCCACACAAAGTGTGTAAGGTTGACATTCTTTCAAGTGGCCAGCAATGTAGGAGGCATTCTTCTTACTGACCACCACACTAATGTACTGTAAGTAGTAGGTATAGTATTTATAGCAGGTGTTACCTGAAAGTTATTTCAAGGGGTTCCCGCATGTTAAAAAGTTTGAGAAACTCTGGTCTAGAAAGTACTATTATAATACAATACAGCTACTGAATATAGTGGCATCCAGAGACATTAACACCACAATAGTATTCATTTATATATAGTCATGTCACTAACAGTCCTTCAAAGGGGTCCACAATCTAATATTCTTACCATTTTCATATGTCAACAACATAGTCTAAGGACAATTTTGAGGAAAAGCCAATTAACCTAATTGGATGTTTTAGGTACATGGGAGGAAACCCATGCAAGCACAGGGAGACCATACAAATTACTTGTAGATAGTGTCCTGGCTAAGCTTCCACCTAGGACCTTGCTACAAAAGCGAGAGTGCTAACCACTGAGCCATACATTGGTGTGGTTCCTTTCTCTTCCTTTCACTTACTTTCCTTTTAGAAATTACATTATTTGTTATTCTTTAAAGAGATAAATTGGGCCAACTGCATGGTTTGTTTCATCACATTTTGCAGGCTTGGCAGCAGGTACAAGTTGAGATTTCTAAGTCAAGATTTCAAGAGTTTCGGAATGCTAGCAAGATATTTAAGGGAAGATAAAAGAACATACATTTAGGTGCAATTTTTGGAAATTGCAAACCAGTTAATTTGACTTGAGAATTTGTATTCACTTTTTTATAGCAGGATTATAGCAGGAGGAGTAAGCACATAGAGGACCTAATCAGTCAGTTGTTTCTGCATTGTACAATCACAAGCTGAGGCTGACCATTCTGTGCTGCCTAAAGCAAACTTGACATACTTAGACATACTGATCTGAAGTTGTAGGACTGTCCTGGAGTGTTTAGCAATGCATCCACTGGGGATACCACTAGAACTGCTGGATCCAACATGCAGGTGTCGCTATCTTCCCTTTATCTTGATCAGAGTTTACTATCAGCCCTGACAAAAAAGCAAAACCATAGTGCAGAGTAATCCACAACTTTCATGCATATAAATTGTGGTAAAGTTGTGGTAAGGCAAGTGATTAACAGGGGGTAGCTGGAGTGAGTCACTCCTTACCTTGTTTATTCAGATAGAATGGGACAATGTAGAAAGAAATATTATTTCCACTTAGTGTAATTCTATTTCAGAAGAGCACATGTGCATTCCTTTTATTTAAAAAGTCACACCTCAGTTCAGGTACACTTTACCTGCAGAAGAGACCAATCAGGTCACCAGGCTGGCTGTGCTGTTTATGGGCCTTAAAGTTTATAGTTTAAATATCCAGACTGAATAGACAGAAATATAAAGAACAATGAACTAAGTAAAAGCCAGGGGAACCTTATACAGAAGTAATTTTTGAATATAATCAAGCCATTCTCACATTGAGTCTGATTTAATAAAGCTATGAAGGATTTATTAAAGATAGACTATCATGAGATATACCAAATATGTTTTAAGAAATCCATTCCAGGTTTGCTGAATCAACCAGGTTCTCCCATGATTATTTATCTTTACCAGACTAGGAGAGCTTTAATAAATCAGGTTCATTGTTTCAACATATATGGGGCTTTTTTTGTTTCAAAATTACCAATTTTGCATTCACTGAAGTGCATTCCTTAAGGACAAATCCGTCATTGGTCAGTCACATTTAATCAATCAGGTCAGATAAAACGCTTTTAAAAATGCATACAATGTATAGTAAAAAGTAATAATAAAATAGTGAACGTAAAGAATCAGTTATGCAAAGCCTACATTTATAGTTTAGGTTTGAGTTAAACAGGCATATTCATAAAAAGTGCTAAAACAAATTATATAGGATTACCCCAAATCTTATAATCCTAAAATATTGAATATTTATTAAACCTGGAATGTACAGTTGTGCTTTTTCTTTCTTACCAGTGTAGTGATGTACAACTTGCTCACATTTGATAGTGGGAGATTCCCCCAATTTCTGAAGGGCCAAAAGTGTTTTTAAATAGAGGGAAAGTTGAAAAGTGAATCTGAGTGTAAAAACAGTCACAAATCACACAATATATTAATGCCAACAATCAAAGTGTGGTAGGGAATTAGGAAAATCACCAGCAGAGCAAATTTTTAGGACATTTTATTTATATACATTTTTGTCATTAATAACTGTATTTTGTACTCTGTTATTCTACTTCATGACCTTTAGCTGCTAGTCCAGTCCCAATGACCCTACCTGCATACATGTATATTATAAATGAACACCAGAGGGCAGTCTGCTATCACATTTTGGATTCTCAATTTGCCAAGTCAGATTTTTGCACTCAGAAAGCCTGTCATTCTTCCATTTATATAAACATATTACGTCCAAGTGTTTAGGATATAAATGACTAGTACGCAGGCTTGCCTGGGAAGAATGTAAACACAGCACTGTGGTCGCAGCAAACTTTTAAAACTGCATTTTAATTTATAGCAGGCCCCAAAGAGACTCGCAGAAAAAAAAGACACACTACTTCTACTATAAATAATCCTTGTTTCTGCTAAATGTAATCTGTTGTAGATACTGTTTTATTTAAAAGCTGGACTGCTCAGGAGATCATTTAAAAAAAATAAAATAAAGTAGAAGTCATTGGTAAAAATTTAAGTATAACCAAAACTATTGTTATTGTTGAGGTTTTTAATGCCTTTTGACCTATTTATAAAGCTGGGTATTAATTAAAAAAAAAGTTGTTGTTACCCATAAATGTGAAATTGAATCAATATTATATATAAAGTATTTATGTCCCTCCTCGTTTCATAAAGTGGCATGTTAGTTCTTTTGAGTCTTGACTAATCATTGCAAGTGATGTTTGAATATCCAGCTATCAGGCCATGTATTTCTATTGCATTCTTGTGTCTGTAGTTTGTTATTGAAGTTATTGTCACTTATATACTTATTATTTCCCTGCATGTGAAATTACTGGGATAGATAGATGATAGATAGATAGATAGATAGATAGATAGATAGATAGATAGATAGATAGATAAATTGATATTTTGATTGATTGATTGTTTTAATGGCCAAGCAGATACCTTACTAAAAAAGTTGCAAGAAATCTTTATTACTTGCTAGAAATCCTTGCTCATCAAGTGAAAGTAATTGGATAATATATTTTTCTTTAATTCTAATAATTCTTTAACGCAGTGACATCTTAACTGGTCTGCTATAAGTTCAATAAGGCATGAATTAGTAAAACTTAATCTATTTTATCCGAAATCTTTAATAGCTCTTAATGCATGGTAAAAAAGAAAATTGTATTACTTTGGGTATAGGAGGCCTATATGAAGACTATTATATTTATTTTATTATATTATTATACATTTATATCCTGTGTTCCAATCCATTTCTGCATCCTGTTTGTCGATTCCTCGTACAATACAAATATATAATGTAATGGGCCTGTTGTGTTTACAGGCTGAGTTGTGAACCTCTGTGCAGAACAGAGCCCTCAGTGAAGAGTTCTACGTACGGATGTGTAATATCTTTTAGAATGTTTATAATTGTGATCAGTTGGTATTGTGATTCACAATCCCCTGTCATACTGATTAATTACTGAACGTTAGCAGCTTTCTGTGTCATTTCCCTACAACTAACCTGCTCATTGAACTATGAATCATTCTCACCACACTGTGTAGGCCTTCTCTTCATTTTCTTTTCTATAGTTATAGTTATATATAGTTATAGTTTTCAGCACAAAAAGAACTGGCAGTGCTGAGCTCTGCTGCCTTGCACTGCATCCACTCTTGGTGAGATCATTAATGTTCAAGGGATTTGGGTAGCAAAATATAAAGGAAGATTTATTGTAGTTATTTTGGTATAACTTAAAATCAAATTTTTTTTCATTTGAGGTCCGAGTGGGGTCAGGTTTTTTTTATTGCTATCTGCGTCTCCACTGGGCAGAATTACTCCATTATTTGTCCTGGTGACTATGATCACAAAGCCTTACAGTGAAGAAAAATCCAAGTTGTCACCAGGAAGGAAAATAAATAGATGTCTTTCAGTAGAGACATTTGAATATTATATTATATCCTCTCACTTCCTGTTGCTGTATTAGACAGGAAATAAGGGGAAATTTTCCTAAAGAAACACAATTGAAAAAAAAAACAAATGACTAAGATTTTTTTTTAAAATGTTTTTTCTTATTAAAATATGAGTTTAGATATACATGTGTCTTTTAAACAAATTGATATCAGGTTAAAAGTTCTTTTTAATTGTTGCTTTTAGTTCTTTTGTGGTATTTTAATACCTATCAATGCTATTTAAAATTTAATATAGTCCTAGTATTTAAAACAATCTATAATAGGCTTTCTGTGTAAAACTATCCAAGAATGACTTACGATTTGTAGATTTTTTTCCTAATGCAAAATTTATTATAGAAAAGTGTTTGACCCTATTAAGGTATGCTTTGATTGGTAAAAACACCATGGTTTACATGAAGCCAGTAGATAATCCACATATCTATTGATATGAGGGTAAGTCCAAGAGTCAAATCCAAGGCCAATCTATATGATTTCCTTTCTGTGTTTCTTCTGGGGAGATTTACCCTGTCAACTAGTATTTTACAGTTGTCACCAAATTATGGGGTGAAAAAGACACCTATCTTTGTGACAATGGTCATAGCGGGTATTTCTTTATCTTTGATGTGATTTCCTTTTATTCAATGCTTTTCCAGAATAGGGAGTGAGAAGAAATATTCAGCACACAGTTTACTGACAACACACTATTGTTAAATTAGAGACAACTTTGACAAGTTCTTTGTGTCTGTTCTCCCTACTGTTTATAAAATTGCTGAACAGAGAAAACAGGTAGTGGGTGCATCTGATATTTGCAATACATTAGCTAAGTACAGACAGTAAGAATCTTGTTAGGATTACCCGGTAACTTTGTTGATGTCTATTTAAACTACATTTATAAGTTGGAAAGGAGAAGCACTCATCGTATGTCACACAGCAAGTTTTTTTCCATTATTCCCAAATCTATCACTAAAATGTAAATGCAAAACACCTGAACACCATAATACCTCAAGATGGATGTCTATACACTCCAACCCACCTATCTCTGTTTAGATGCTGTTAAACCTTGCTGTGAGCATAAGGGCCTGCTACGACCATTGTTACCAGGATATGTGGTTTACAGATGTGCAGATTATGCAGCAGCATGCAACTGGCATGTACAATACTAGAGACATAGTTTCAGTTTTCACAGTTTCATCTAAACAAATAACCCTGTGTTTTTTATTCTATTAAGTTTAGTTCAAAGAAAACTTTTTTTGCACAATCTGTTACTGCATATTAAAACATTTTACCACAAAACCACCAGTTTCTGACCTTCACTGATCTAAAATTAGGATTGTGTACTTGCAGCATACTTCAACAATGCTAACATGTACACAGACTCTGGAAATAGAAACAAACTTCAGTGTATTGTCTTGTGAACTATTAAGGAATTGTATGTTAGTTTCTACATATCTGTAATTGCGCTAGTTAAGAAAAAAAAATGTAAGGCACAGATAAACTTCATTTTCAGTACTTTGCAAAAATTTGTTTTAGGTTTTCTAAATTTTCACACAAACTTCATTATTCTAAAAAGATGTAACAAAGTTCATAAAGTATGTGTGTGTCTAAATATTTTTTTCCAAATCCTGTTCTTTTCTTGTGATATCTAATATGAATATATAAATTTCTGATCATCTGAAAATGTCAATTTAACTATTATGCTTGTTAATGTGATGTATAGATTTTCTTATATGCAAGCTTACATTTTGGATTTTTTTCTGCTTCGATTAAAGCATGTCCTGTCCTTTATTTTGTTAAAAAATATGAATATTTTAATAAAATACAGTGTAGCTATAACATTATCTTATATTACCAAACTAATAGCTGGTGAAAGTTTTGAGTCTTTAAAATAAAATTGTGGCATCTACAGCAATTTATAAAATAAAAAAGGATGTTGATTGGGCTTTCCTGTTTATAGGAATGTAACTTAAGCTTTTTTCTGCCGGTGTTTATTTAACATGGATTGACTTTGCTTAAAGGGCTAGTTGGTATATTTTAGAAGATAGCAACGTAACAGAACAACTGATATTTACAAAAATTATATAAAAAAATATATGCAACTTTTTTGGAGACATGATATGTTTTGTAGTAAGAAAACTTACACTAAAAATAAATCTTTCAACAGAATCAATGAAAACACAAGACCTGAATCCCTGCTCTGAAAGCCCATTATGCAGCGCCAATGTTGCCAGATATGGGTGCAAGCAAATCCAGAGCTTGTCTTAGCTCCAGTCAGTAGCACGTGTAGCAGGACACCAAGCTCCACACTAATGATGTCATCCTAAATAGAATTAAATTGCTCCCAATATGGACTTACAGACAGATTTGCCTGTCCATGTTGGGAGAAATAAAGTTCCACTTGGGATGGCATCATCGGTGTGCAGCCCAGTGTGCTAGCAACAACGAAGACATAGGTTGATTTACTAATATTAAAGATGCAACAGCTGGAGCCATGTTGGTGGCCGGGCTTAAGAAGCTATTCTACAAAGCTATCCAACTTGTGAGTGAAAAAGTTGGAGGAGCAGAAGGGACTAAACTAGATGATGATTTTAAAGACATGGAAAATTCTCAGAACAAACAGTATCCCTTGCTCTGGTTCAACTTTATCAGTCATCCAGAAATGGTGTACTTACTGGATCTCCCCATCTCCGAGAAAGCCTAACTAGTAAAACGCGTCTGGTCTCGAAAACCAGTTTTCCTGCTTTTTACACTCAGATATCCTCCATTCTACTTTTCATTCCATTTTGCATCTGTAGTTGTTAAATATTTAGTACTATGTTCTTACTATGTAAGAAATGTAAGGCCAGGACGGTTGTGCAAAAATGTATTGTATTACTTTATTTTTACCCTGTATTAACTATGTGCTCTTATGATCACATATAAAACTTAAAACTCTTCCCCCTTTCATTTTGTTTTATATTTACCCATAAGGGGTATGCTAAATAAAAATACATTTTCAATCAATAATTCATTTTATTATTCTAATAATAAAGATGACCCATACAGAGAGAATATGTAAGCTGATAATCCTGAACTGGGTAGAAAAGCAAAGTGTCTGGTTGTATTGATTGTCTGCCTATAATACCTTCTGAATCAGTGATCCAGAATGAGTATACGGCTGAGGTGTTCAGCTAATTGCAATACAACTTTCTACAGAATTATTTGCATGCTTGTTTCAGGCGTGTGACTGAGACTGATGACACCAAGAGATCAGCTTCGTATCCATGTAATTAGCATTCTATGCAATATGTTCTGCAATGGCACCTTACATATTCTCTCAGTATAGGTCCACTTTAAATACGTCTCATTTCAAGTCAGTGAGTCTGCTTACACCTATTACACTCTCTACAAATTGTAAGTTCCCTTTGTCTGGGCACTTCTTTAGCTATGCTTATACGAGTTGTGTCTTACTATTTGGCTATTTCCATGTAATGTCTATAAGAGTTCAAACACTGCAGCTCAAGACTCACAGGGGTGAACAATGATTGGATGGGTAAGGAATTGTTTAGGCAGTACAGTTTTTCCTCAGATAAGTCATTTGTGTTTGGGTATGTTTTCTGGTTGACACAACAGATCTCCGAGGACTGTAGAATTATTTCAGCATGTCCACACAAACTATACAAACAATTTATTAGAAAACCATAGAGACTATAGAGAATTGGTTTTTAACATGGTGTTATGTTTTTTTAATTAAATGCATTACCCTTTTTAAACAAATAGAAGTTTATTATGCTGTCTGTGTTACTGGACTAATCATGCATTGTGGGTTTTCTGAAGAAATATCATAGCAGTTTTCAGAAGCCAGGCCATGTAACATTGAAAGGGAGCGAGGATGAAAATAGTTAAGTCAATTCCCTTCTTCTGAACACAGTTAATATTTCAAATATATAGTATGCATCCTTTGTTCCTATTTAGACTGGCTTTACAAGCTTTTATTAGTTTTTTTTTCTGTGAGGAACAGGCAAATATAAACGTACAATATACATCAATTCAGGCATAAAGAAACATTAACAATCCAGAAACATGCATTCAGGTGGCAATAAACAAAAATGTTATTACAACATAAATGGGGGTTCATTTAACAACAAATGTTATACATACTATGCTGTCTGATCAAAGGTGGACAGAATTTGTTTCTTCAATGTTACCAAGTTAATGTTGGTAAGGTATTGATATATGATGCCCAAACCTGGACAAAACATTTACCAGAGACTTCTTCTCCAAAGAAGCCAATCCATCTGAAATACATGGCTTAATTTCTAGGAAAAGGATGAGGGCAGGGGGGTCTGGGCTTATTCGTTTATGTAAAATGGTTTTCTTAGACACCAGCAACAGAACAGACAAAAGTTTCCCACAAACTTTTGTATCCCATCCCATGAAAGGTTTGAAATCCAAAGATAGCCCACATGAATGACGGGAGCAAGTAGTTCACCAGATGGTTCAAAGAATATAATACAACTGATTTCCAAAAATACCTAACCCTGGGACAGTTCCAGAGCATGTGGTATAGATCAGCCTTAGTTGCTCTGCATTTCAAGCACCGAGAGGTGGGGCTAAGCCCCATCTGATAAGAACAGGAAGGGGAAATGTATTCACCATGGAAAATTTTTAGCATAATTTCCTTATGCATTGAAAAGGAAATCGCTCTTCAAATCCTTCGAAAATTAATCAAAGTTTCTCCTGGTGTTCTAGCCAGGAAATGACTGGTCCACTGGCTTAAACCCATTTGCCTATCATCATTGTTATTAGTATTATTTTATTAATAAACAGGATTTATATAGTGCCAACATAAGGGTTGCAAATGACAGACAGATACACACAGTGACACAGGAGGAGATAGACATTTGTCTTTGCCCACCTAACTGGATTTGGCCAGGATAAAAGCTGATCCCGAGGATTGGACTAGTCCCTTGCAGAGGTTCAGAATAATGTCAGAAACATATAACCCTAAAGAGTAAACATATGAAGTAAAGAGTTTTGTCTTCAAGTAGGGGTATAGGTTATTTAACTCTCAAGAGATGGAACTGTTGCTCTGATCAAATTTGAAAATTGCAGGGGAAATCCAAGTTGTCCCAAAATGGAAGAAGAAGAGAAATAACTAAGTTGACTTTACGTGTTTAAATGTTGAACACAAAGCCATGGGCTGACTCTGACTATCTTTAGGACATTTTTAGCACTCTACTGACATTTTGGGGTTGGGGTAAACAGTGCTTATATTTGTGGTAACGATAATAATATAGATTTCCCCAGGTGATTGTTTCATCAAAAGCAGCCAACAGCATCTAAATGTCAAGTTTATTTGAAGTCACTGTTTTGTTGTTTGGAGTTTGAACAGGTACATTTAAGACTCCAAAGTGTACCACAAGCTTGGTTTCGCAAACCATAGTCTGCAAGATTGACCACCCAGTTCTTTTTAATTAAAAAGCAACTATTCATATTTTCTAAGACAACTGAAGGTTTTATGACCAAAATTTCCAATTGTTTGTATACGTTGTACATTTTGTTTATAAAATATAATTGTTGACAGAGAAAACAGATGAAGATAATTTCAAATTGTTTGGGATAAGCCTAAATGTACAAGCAAGAGACTTTTACACAGCTGAGCATAAAGAAGTGCCATTAAAAGGAAATCAAGGAGGTAAAATGTCAAAACTATATTTACTACTAGCTGCTATATTTGTAACAAATAATAAAAACATTTGCTAACTCCCTATAGAAGAGAAGGACTTCTAACATGTGAATAAATCTTTATGTGACAAAAACAAAGGAAAAATACAGCAGTTCAGAATAATCATTTAGTGGTGAAAATATATGGGGAGTTTCCAAAATAATGGAGTAGAGAAAAATATAGTCATGTGAAGATTTTTTAAGACACATATATTGAACTTTTTTCTCATAATCTAAATTATTAAAATTTAGACTTGTTGCATTGAAAAACATACAACTACTTTAAAGCAGATGTAAAGTTCTATATTCCAAAACTTCAAGCAGGCAGGATTTTTATTGCCTTGGAGTTACGTCATCCTAGCTCAGCCAATCAAGATTGCTAAAGATGCGACAACTCACACACCCACACCAGAGCGAAGACTAGAGAAAAAAATTGCATTCATGCAGGTATGTTTTTGTTGGAAAAGGGACATGATTTGCCCCTTCTGCAATAAAGGACTTTGTCCGGTTGCAAATTTTTATACTTTACATTTCATTTAGTTTTGATTTAAATACATTGATTAGAATTGGGTATTCCAGATTAGCAATAATTAGAACCTCTTTGGTTATGTACATGTGGATCCTTTATTTGTTTAAACTTAAATATTAAGAGCCTGGTGTTCTCTTTGCTTTTGTCTTGTGCGATATCATCATGCCAACATCAAATAAGCACATTAAGGCCCTCAGAATGAAGGTTGTGGATGCCTTTCAGTATAGCAAAAGATTTAAAAAGATAGATAAATTATTCAAAATCAGTGATCTCCAAAAAATATTCTACATATTGCATTGATTTCATACAACTGCTAATTTGTGCAGGAACCAAAAAAACATAGATTACCCAACCAAAAAAAATAAACATAAAAGGTAATAATAATAAAACAAAATTTAACATGGTGGATTACACAAGTACTGGTAGTCCATCACACAGCACAACTCACTACACACAGCAATTAATAGCACTGTATAGCTCTGTAGCACTATATGGCACAATATAGCAATGTCTGACTCTATCTCTGCTTTAACTGTCAACTCTCCTCAACACACTCATACACTGACAAATGGCTGTTGAGAACATCAGTTTTTTTATAGTAAGGTGGCTGACTCATAACACATTCCACTTAATTGGCTATATTAACCCTACTTAACCAGAATTTAAAGCAGAACTACACTTAATATTTTTTTTTAATTGTAAGCAGAGAAGGTACAAGCAATGACCTTTCCACAAAAAACTAACTTACCTGTTTGTAACCTTTTGTATAATGTACACTGAGCTGTACATGTGCAGCTTAGTGCATGATCCTGGCAAAGCTGACTGTCAGGAATATATGAAGCTACATGCTCATACCTGGCCAATCAAGATGTATAAAGATCCCAAGCCTGGAGGAGATGTTGGTGCCTGACTGAGGAAAGTTGAGTTTAGTAAAATATTTAGGAACAGGCAGGTATGTTTTTTTTATTGCAAAAGAGACGTTGCTGGTTCCTTTTACAATAAAGACAAGGCCTGCTTGCAATATTTGATTTTTTACTTTAGTATCTCTCTAATTAGGTGTAATAGTGAATAGCAAACAGACAGATTTTGTTGCAAACTCTGATCAACATTAAACAGAAGTTCATTACTAATCTAACCCTTTGTAAGCAAACTAGTGCACCACAACTCACAGTAGTGTGTTATTGTTTGTCGCAGTGTTCTGTACAATAATATGACAATCGAGATTAATGGCACTGCAGCGCGCTATGCATGCTAGGTTAATAAGGGCTATGCTGTGTAGTATACTGCTACAGGTTCTGTAGTTCCAACCTCTCCCACAGTGAATAGTAGAGATTGGAAATCTTTTTTGCATGTGGCTGAATGGTGAATATGAAAGGGCCCTAATCGTGCAATACTGCAGCTTAAATGTGTAAAACCAGCCTAAATGTATATTTAAGTAACTCTAACAATAAGAGATTTGTTTGGTCCCTTTTAATCTACTAAATATGCCATTGTTTTATTATATACATTATTTCTTGTTATAATCATTTATTTAAAAAAAAATGTTAAAAGGAATTTTAGCATCAGCATCAGGTGGTAACTTTTTGTGTGCACTCCTCCTGTATAACATTTTTATCATTTACATGTTTTACAGCTGCATCTGAGGACTACTAAATCCCTCAACTCTTTGTTATTGAGTTGTGTTCCTGTAGAACAACAAAAAAAAATTACAGTATTTTTAGATGTATACATTAAATGTATACATTAATTAAAATCATATTTTTTTTTTTACTTATTTGTTGCTTGCCTGATTTTATCTAATTTTCTGGGTACCTGCATTTTACATTTTATACATTAAAATAAATAATACTGTGGCTGTGTTTAATCATAACAAAGGAATTATTATTATTGGTGTTATTATTATTATTTATATTATTACACTAAAATATATAACACTGTGTACTGTATTATTGTGTCTTTTATATATACATCTATGTAATGACTAGGCATGCACACAATGCAGGTGGAAGTACTCCATGCCATGTAGTAGACAGCACTTGTCCTGCTGACAGCTGCACTCCATCCTGTAGACTGCAGAGGTGAGTGTGACCTCTGATGTGACAGTCACCCTGCAGAGGTGGTTAGTTCAAGTGCAGCTGCAGCCTGTCTCCTTTATTTACTATCATTCTATATTATTAGGATCTGGGAACACGACAGGAAACAGCAGACTTCTGGCAATTCACAGTTTATATTGGTTAAATGTAAATAAGCCTTCAAAAAATAAATATAGGCAGCAATATGTGATTCTGCAGCATCAGTATGTAAACCAACAGGGAGAGCAGAATGACTGGTTGGCCAGCAGTGACCTCTGACTTTGTATGTGCACCATGGTATCTGCTCACAGCAGGACATGGCAGTCTACTACCCCAGCTATATGTCACATACACAAGACTGGAATACATACAATAAGTTCAGTCCAATTACTTTCTTCTAATTATTATGCCAGGGATATTTGTTTAAGGGGATTAGTAAATTACTATTACTAAATTATTACTATTAAACTATTACTAAAGCCTTAAACAAAGGCTAAACATTACAAAGGCATATCAAAATGATAAATATTTGATATATATGAGGACATCAGAGAATACTTTGCTGTAAACAGATAACTCTTTGTAGAAGGGATCTCTGATTGCTTGGATGCAGCCGCTCACCAGTCGCAAATGGGTGGAAGCATTCATTTAACGGGTCATTTACACAAGGAACAGAGAATAGATCATCTCAGAAAAAACAAGTATTGGCAATTTATTCTACTTATGATACCTGTTAGTTTGACCTAAACTCAGTCCCTTCTAAAATGTTTCCAAAATTGCTTCTTTTACCTGTTCTTTTGGGATGCTGGAATATATTACTGCCGTATATGTGTTACAGTGTAAAATACACATACAAACACACACACATATGTGTATATATATATATATATATATATACATACATATATACACACAATGCATATTTTAATTTACAGTGTTAAAGTTTAAAATACATATACAAACCAAAACACACACACACACACACACACACATATATATATATATATATATATATATATATATATATATATATATATTTTTTTTTTTTAATTTTAAAAATAGCATATTACAGATTTCTCTTTTTCGTTATAGATTGTATTCATTCATTCATTTCTTAACGATATGATATAAAGTATAATGGACGTTTGTTATAAACATTTTATTGGAAAAATGTACATCCAAATATCTGAACAATATTTCAAGACTACATAAGTGCAAATACATTCGTTTCTTTAAAAAGCATAGTGGGGTTATACAAATTTCGATACACTGCCAACGTATTGTGCTAAGAAAATCTAAAGAAAAATTGTCAAAAATAACAATGTATTTTGCCCTACTGGAAAAAAATTATTTCTAATATATACAATTATTTTATTACTAAAGGAGGAAATTTCTGGAAGAAAAGTGCTGACTTCTCTAAGGTTTCATTTATCGGTTTCATTTATAAAACAATTGTGTTGCGGAAGAGGCAGGGAGGGGTATAAGGATGGGGCAGGTAAAAATGGGGATTTACTGTAATTTAGAGGGAGAGAAGATATGGACGAGAGAAAAAAGAAAAGGATAAAGTTAAATATGTAATATAAAGAAGAAAATGGGCGAGAGAGAGAGAGAGAGAGGGGGAGAGAGAATATAATACTGGGAATAAATAGAGAAGAGAAAGGTGAAGGTGGAAAAAGGAGAAAGAATAGTAAAAAAAAGAAAAAAAGAAAAAAGGGAGAAAAAGGTAATATAGACATGTAAAATGCAAACAAAAAATACAAAATAAATACAATACAAAGGACAAGGGGATCGAAATATAGCAGGTAGAGAAAGAAATAAGAAAGACGCATGGCATGGAGAAACAAAAAGGATGATAAGCGAGAGAAAGAATAAAAAAAGACAATGCATTAAAGGTAAGGATAGAGATGCATATATTTAATTTTCACAAATCTTCATGCTCTTACTAAGTTTCCTCTAATGCTCCGAGCTTGTTTTTACACCAAGCAGTCATTTCCACCATATGGAGATTAATTCCAGCATTGGGTTTCACATGAGCCATGATTCATGGTGAAGTCACATCAAAAATAACTACAAGGACAAAGCTACTATCACAGACATCAATATGTAATGATTTATCACAGATTCTCTTTCCAAATATAGAGGGAAGTCTCTTAGAATATATATTGAAAATGTAGTGGGATTGTTCATTGGTGCAGGTTTGTTTGGGTGAGATTTGCTATATGGGTAATAAATAGGTTGGTCAAGTAATTTACAAATTAAACTTTCTTAGATTTACCTCCTGGATGCCTCACACAAAGGAAAGTGCATTCTAAGCTGTATGACGTTATTTCTTGTGTGGATAGCTTCTTATTGTAGGATATACTGGGGAAAGGTGGATAGAAATAGCAAGATGTATTCCTTGTTAAATGACCCTCATAGGTGGATAGGAATATGTATTCCCTGGATAATTTACCCCATATTATGGAACATACTGGGGAAATGTGGATAGGAATAGGCAGATGGATGAGTTGGGCAAATCATCTCCTGGTTATGTGACACACTAGGAAAGAATCGATATGAATAATAAAATGCATGTGATATGTAAGGAATTTCTATTCTGTTGGATCAGCTCCTCTGTATTTCCCAGACAGGAGTGCTGTGTTTAGGGACAGGGTACTTGTCCATATAATCTGACAATGCCTCTTGATTGCAGGAGTGTAAACATATCAAATTATATTATTACCTGTGGTTGGCAGGCAGTGATATATTTAAGTGCCCGGACAATGAAAGTCGATTGGAAGCAATTCAAGAAGGGGATTGAAGAGTACTTGACCGTTTCTTATATGGCAGCTGAACTCTGATTAGGAAAGCAGCACAGTTCCAACAATGGGATTGGCACACCGCCATAGTTTGTGTGGCTACATGACCCAGCATTGAGAACATTACACATTGCTGTGCAAGAGACAAACCCAGGACTGAGGTGGTCCTTGTCTGCATAGGACATTGCAGCGCAGGAGACAAGCCCAGCATTGGGGTCCTCCATTTCTGCAGAGTGTAATGCAGGAGACAAGCCCAGCATTGGTCTGCTCCATGCCCTCATAGCACAGTGCAT
>NC_092862.1:65751673-65798980 GCF_032062135.1 Pyxicephalus adspersus | reverse complement strand
GTGCATTACAAGAGACAAGCCCAGCATTGGGGTGCTCCATGCCCTCATAGCACAGTGCATTACAAGAGACAAGCCCAGCATTGGGGTGCTCCATGTCCTCATAGCACACTTCAGTACAGTACACACAGATTGTCCTTCCCATTGAGTTTTGTTGGTCTGATCTACATAACGCATGGCTTTATATCCTGGCAGACACTCTGATGATGATGGTGATGATAGTAGGAACTACTGGCAGACGGATGGAAAGAAGAAATCCCGTTAAAATTGAGAACAAAATCCTTTCTGTCGCACACAGGGGAGGAGTGGTGCTGGTAACGAGGCAATCCCACTGCAATGGAAATACAAATAGTTACTAGAAGATAGCACATAGCGCTTGTGTCACCAGACACTCACTGACACATCACATGGAAGCCAAAGTGATCACCTGCTGAAAGAACTCTATTTGCCTTTCACTGGTGATGGAAAGGAGCATTACATAATACTACACAACCTTCACCCTCTCCGAATGTTTAATACACCCCTGCACAGCTAGCAGAAATCACTGCACAAAACAACCTTTCCAGGCTTATTTAGGAAAATAAAAACCCACAATCCAAAATTCATCAAATTTCAATAGGTATCTTTTCTACAAAGTAAATAGTAACTGACTCAGCATTTTAAATTATTATTTAAGAATTAAAATGGGCTAACCCTAATTCTAACTCTAGGGTGTGATTTTATTAAACTATTACTTATCAGAAATTTTAAATTAGTTTACATACAATAGTTAATATTCCCCAAAAAAACATGTAAAACACAGAATGCCAACAAAACTTAATGATAGTTTCCCACATATTATCAGTCCTGTGATCCGATGAGAATGTAATAAGGAAATAAATAATTTTCACCCTGCAAAGTTCTTGGTAAGCTGATCCCCAATCCAATATGATGCATTCGACATTCTTGTTTTTTATTATGAGTATTATTATTTTTTTAGCTATTTTTTACACAAATAGTAAAATAATAACATATTGTATATGTGCCCTCAATGGCAACTAACATGGGACAATAATTAAAATAAATGTGGCTAATAACATTATATTCAGTATCTACTTTCCAACCTATGTCTAGTTCTGAAAGTCTGAAACATACAACAACACACAACATGTACAAGACAAAGATATTTTAATTTTTAAAAACTAAAAAATAAATGGAAGTTAATCTTTACTTAGCACAAATTCCCTTCACCGATAGTGCACAATGCGTTTTTATGTTAACTTTGTATGAACTGGGAAAATAAAATAAAAATGGATTTAAACTACATGATTGGTTGCTTTAAGTGAACACAGTTTTATTTTACTTTCTACACTCTGTTAAGATTTACTTTCCATGTGATCAGTTTCATTACATTTAGTAAATCAACCCCTGTATCTTCAGTGGCCCTTTAAAATATGTTTAGCCTAAAACTTTGCACCACAGATGAACAATTCATTTGACTGTTTGTTACCAATACTGCACTTTCACTGACTGCTCTCTCCAGTATTGCCAGCACCTTCATATATTTCCATATAAATCTTACCAAACTTCCTATTTATGGCCCTGGTTTAATTAGTTTCCATGGATTAACAATGTGAGAAAATATGTATTTCAAAACCTCAACAAAACAGGCGCTCTGCTTCTAATCTGCCTGGATATTGCATGTATTACAACATGAAAGCACATTCATTTCTGGGGCTCAAACTTTTAGAGGCTGGCATTATTTTATGTAAAATTAGTTAAGAATGTCCCTTTAAAATGGGGATTATTTTCACAAGGCTCATTAAATCTGTGCAGACACCTCATTATGTAATGAATTTTTAATACATGGCCAGTTGCCTTCTCCTCAAGGTGAACTAGCGCATGTAAAAGGTGAGTAAGCTTTTTAACGAGCTGCTGGACTTCCTAATTAAAGAGAAGAATTTTGTGCTCTGCTAATTAAGTGAAAACGCTGCCGATTTGCAGAGACATTTGTACAGGCACAAGTACTGTAATGTGCCACACCATGCTGCCTAATCTTATCTAATCTTTCATCTACTACTAGCCTGATTTACAAATTGTCATATGGGACCTAATACACAGTGGGGCTTAACTTTGATGTGGATGGCATATTGGCAGGACAGGAAGGAAGTTTATTGAAAAGTCATAAATCTGATTTATAGGTGTAAAGAAATCCAGCAAATAAATGATAATAATTAGCCCTTATTTCCTAATGATATCCATAACTTAACCTAGCTAATTGCAAAGCTGCAAAATTCCCTGTAGCTAAATGGGTAGCTAAATAATATTTACAACAACATTAATAATAACCATAATACATATATATACTCCTATATTAGCTTTATTTTTAAAGCCATATTTAGTCTATGTTTCCTCCTAATAACCAAATCTTTTTAAAGCTCACAGTAATGCTAAACAGTAATGCTAAAAGCTTACTGTATATATATATATATATATATACACACATATATATATGGATTAATTATTATATATGAAGTTGACAATCTTCAAGTTATAGTTGTTTACAGGTGTATGTATAAAGCAGTGAACCTGACATTAGGAAAACATTCGTTGCAAATAAATCTTTCAAGTGCATGCGTTTTAATTGACAGTGAATAATTCGTCACCAAACGCACATTCATTCCTTTATAAATAGACCCTTTTAAATACCCATTCTGGTACAGATAAAAAAAAATAAAGCAGATTTTGCTTTTTACATGATAGGTTTAATAAAATTATTTCTGTATTATTGAATTCATTGAAGAGTCTGATTTAGTAAAGCATCTATTATGTAATCCTTCTCTCTCATATTAGAAAATTGCTAAAGTTCTTAGCTTTATGGGACGAAATATAACTAATACAATCGATATATATTTGTTTGTCTGAAATAATTCATACAAACAAACATATAGATTGCAGATGTTTTACAATAATCGTAATAAATATGAAAGACTGGAACGTGGTTAATAATTAGATGGAGTAAAACGCCATTCAGTTTAATAAATAAGTAATTTAATCTCATGTATTACTTATTTATTAAACTGAATGGATTTAATATATCTATTTTCATTGGGTAAATTTATTTTACTTGTCTATCAGGTTGCAAATATCAAATGAATTCTCAATAGTTAAATTATGAACACAGATTGAAAATAACTGTGTAAGCTATGAGCATTGAAGAAAAGTAAGAAATTGCTGTAAAATCTATTGATGATACCTGTATTTATATTTACATCAGAATGTTACAGGGCACACTAACAATAGGCACATATTTTATCTATTAGGTATATCTGATCATAATATTAATCATAACGATAGACACATTTTAGATGAATAATGAAATAATAAATAGCTCTGTAGAGTGAATTAATCACAAAACTCTGCTATTGTTACAACTCTGCTATTACATCTATATGTATAGGTATGTTTTTATTGCTGTATGTGAATAACGGTATATATATGAAACTTTTCAATGAAAGTAAAACAACTGCTTTCCCGTGCACTAATCAAATCATGTTCAGGGTGCAGATATGCAGCCAGTGTAATCTCTTTTAGTAAGTACACAATCCTGGATTATACATGTATTATACAGATAAACTCCCATAGGGGATATCTTCACAGATAACAGGGCTGCCTGGCTCCCCAGGACGTGATTGACACTTCAACAAGGGTGGAATGAAAAAAAAAATAGTGAGACATTTTTTTTTCTTTTTTTGCAGTTGTTACTTGTTGAAATTCCCATAAAATTGAACAAGAGGCTGCTCTCATGTGGGTTAAGTCAGGCTCAAATCCTCTTCGGTGTGGTCCAGCTTAGACTGTCTTTGTTTAGTTAACCTCTGCGACCTGTATTTAAAAGGTCTATTTGCAAATTTCCCAGTACAAATCCAGTATGTTCTGCTGCCTTATATTTCTCCTGTGTCCTGTGTCTAAAGCTAAGGAATCAACTCCATTGAGAGGTGAATGTAAAAATGTAAGAAATGTATAATTTCACTTCTGGCCAGAAATACAATAGTGCAGCCCTGCTTCATATATATATATATGTATATATATATATATATATATACACACACACACACACACACACACATATATAAATACACACAGACACAAGTCCACTATGTTCTTTATTAATGACTGCCTATGTAATAATGATTACCTAGATAAAACAATGGACAAAATAGGAACTAAATATAAGAAATAGTGGTGGCTAAAGTCTTGAAGCGGGCATTACATATTAATGTTGATAAATGACTGTAATGTGCTGTCCCATGAGCCCCATTTACTTGTGATTTACACATGACCTGTGATCAGAGTTATTCAACCTCCAGCTCCTCTTACGTGCCCCTCTCTGCTAATTTAATAAATACACTGCACTAGTCACCCGCTAAGGTGCTGTCAGCGTTATTCCTGACTGATGGCAATAGTAAAAACAGCTAAATTGGTATTTTATCAGATGTAAAATTATATTACAGAGCAGAATAAAAGAAGAGTAGCCTAGAATTATCTATAAAATTATTTTTTTAATCAAGGAGGTAAATGAAAGAATACTAAGTTTACTACTAAGAGAGGATGTTAGCAAATAAAAAAAAGTATATTCTTCCAATCATGTGCATGTTTAAAAAAAATAAATGACTCTGTATTGAAAACCTAATACTATAATCTTTGCAGACAATTACATTGCAAGTGAACAATATCTATTCCTTTGGTAATCCAACCTTCCTACTCTATTTAACTGATATTTCTCTTCTCATTATTGAGTATTCTACACTTGGCTGACTAAAGTAGATGACATTCATCTTCCTAGGTGTATTAACTTTAAACAATAATGTGCAGAAAAAAACAGGATTGTGGTTATCGAATGATTGAAGAGGATACAGCTTAACTCTACTCAATTAGTTACACTTAGTTTGCAAAGTGAAAATGATTTACTCCTTTAGTAACAACCCATTAAATGTTTTATTTTCTTGTCTAACTTGCACTAACCTTGAACAAGAAAGATGTACATGGTATCAGTGTTTTAGTAATATTGTAACAATGTGGTTACAATGTTTTTCCCTGCACAGAACCACTAAGATCCATATACATTGTATCCAAATGTTGTGTAAATTACCTGAGAGATCGTCCCGGCTGTTCTGATGGAGGTAAGTCTGTTCCAAGGTGTAGGAAGACATGCCTGAGTGAATGCTGGCAGATGCTGCATTGCTTGGTGCCATGGCTTGCTGCTTCAGGTAAGGGGAGGCCCCCGAAGATGTCCAGTGAGCTGTGGGGCTTGTGTAAGGCGAATGGCATTCCATAGCACTTGCCATAGCTGGAGAAGAAGGGACAGGGCTACTGCTGCTGTCTGGTCCATAGTCCCCACTAGAGGACACCGGACAGCTGGCCATATATGTAGAGCCAGGGTTGGGGGACATATGTGGGACATGATGACCTCCACTCAAGCTGTCATATCCTCCAGTCATAGAGTTTGTCATCATATCTAAGTTGTAGCCATTACTATGACATGCCAGGGAGGCAGGTGGGGCTTGGAAATCAAATCCTTGAGGAAGGATAGAAGTGCTAAAACCTATTCCATTCATCATCCTATACATAGGTTTCAGAGCTTGACATTTCCTCCGAAATCCTCTGGGTCTTCTTCTGAAGGAGCCCTCCTCAAACATGAACTCACTGGCAGGGTCTATGGTCCAGTAATGGCCCTTTCCAGGTCTGCCCAGTCCTTTGGGCAGCTTGATGAAGCACTCATTGAGGGACAGGTTGTGGCGCACAGAATTTTTCCAACCTTGGTAAGAACCCCTGAAAAAGGGGAACCTGGCTTGTAGGAACTGGTATATCTCACTCAGGGTGAGTCTTTTGGTTGGAGAGCTTTGAATTGCCATTACTATTAAAGCGATGTAGGAATATGGGGGTTTCTCAGGACGCCTGAGCCCTGAACTTGGCTTCTTGGTCTTGTTGGATGAAGAAGAGGAGGTGTCCATGGCTGCTGGTGGCTGGCTGATCAGTGCAGGCTGCAGAGCCCCAGTATTAGGGCTAGATGAGGGATCTAAGCGCTGGCTGGGGTTCTCGGTGGTCATCTGAAAGTGGCAGCAGGCTGTGAGTTAGGTATGATCCTCCAGACTTTAGTACAATGACTTCTCGCAAACTGGATGACCTATTACCTCTTGCAGACTGCAGAGGACATGAAATCCCTTGGAGGGATCAAGTCCAAAAACTTGAGACGCTGAGTGGCACTATCAGCTCAGGAAAGAGCTGCTAAAATCCGAGGGCTCAGTTGTCTGCATAACTTCCCTTGTGTAGAACAGCAGCGACTGCCTGGGAGTGCACAGTCCATGCAGATCCCTATCAGGGACTGATCCTTCCCAATCCACTATCTGCACCCCATTAGTACTGCTCCAACACTGTCCCCCACACTGTGGCCATCTCTGTCTCTACTAACCCTACAAGAAGAAAGTCACATCAAGCAAACAAAACCCGACCACCTATTACTTTCCTAAACCTTACTCTCTCTCTCCTTTTTTTCTCCTTCAGACCCCCCTGAATACATCAGAACGATGTAGAGCAGGGACCACCCCTTCCATCTGGCCCCTGTCCACTCGTCATCTGGGCAGGAATTGCTGCACCCAATCCTCCTAGCTGCCTCCTCTAATACACGCAATTACACCATTTATCAACCTCATTTAGACAGTTCAGTCAACACAGCCACACGCCAGTGTGCCAGACTCCAAGGTAAAAGGCTGCTTTACGTCTGCCATGGCATGCTGGAGTCAGGGGAGTGTTTAGGATTACACAGATCTACAGGGCTGGGGGGATAGCCAATGTTCAGTGTCATTCTCATTGAGACATCTCAAAAAAGGAAGTCTGATCGTGTTGGAGAAAGCTGCATTGTTAGAGCATCCTAAAGTAACCAGATCCTTATTAGCTCCAAGCTTCATCCTTATACCAAAACTGGGAAAACTCCTGATTGTTATTACTGATTTTCATAACTACTTGATGATCTGCTTATAAGATCAAACAAAACTGGCAGTGTTGCATGTATCTATTGTAAATGGTCATTAATATGCATCATTATGCTGCTGTCATGTTATTTATTATTATTAATATCAAACTGTATTTATAAAGCACCAACACAGTATGCAGCGCTGTACATTAAACGGGTTGCAAATGATGGACAGTTACAAACAACGACACAGGAGGAGTAGAGGACCCTGCCCAACTGAGCTTATAGTCTAAGACAGGGGTGGATCGCAATCTACCGGTAGATCGCAAAGGCAATGTGAGTAGATTGCGAAGCCCTGCCTTTTAAAATGCACGCTCAGGAGTTATTGGGTCTGATTTAATAAAGCTGTCCAAAGCTGAAGAAGATACACTTTCATCAGTAAAGCTGGGTGAACCAGTAAATCTGGAATGGATCTGGTCCAGGATTCAAAACATTTGCTAGCAAATAGCAAATGACTTTGAAGAAATCCATTCCAGGTTTGCTGGATCACCCAGCTTCACTGATGAAAGTGTATCCTCCCCAGTCTTGGAGAGCTTTAATAAATCAGGCCCATTAAGTGCAAGTGTGTTGGTAGGTCATTTTGACTTCGTCATTTAAAGTAGCTCGCAAGCCAAAAAAGTGTGGTCACTCCTGGTCTAAGAGGTGGGGGAAGTAGCACGCAATAGGAGGTATATATAAGTATATACATATTCAGTATATATATTTATTATACATATATTATGCATTTTGTAGCTAAATGTATACCTATGAAGGACAATCGTTCTCACTTTTTCCTGAAGACCACTATTATGAGGACTTCAAATGAAGGAAAATCCAAAATACTCGGTTCCGGTGACCACTTTTTTTTTCCTTGGCGAAATCTTCTCTTTTTGGGCCTTCCCCTTCTTTCCTATGGGATGCAGACAGAATAAATAAATGAATAATACGCAGTGATTTATAATAAAAAATGTAATGTTTTAGCATTGAAAAGCACTTTAATTGCTATTTAACCAATGGTAATCTGCAAAATGTTGATAGATAAAAGAAAAATTATAGTAAAATACAAAAGGATAATTCAGAAAAGATTTGTTAGGCTTGAGAAACATAATATTCCTGGAAAAAGCACATCTGGATGTCGGCTATTTTTTGTATGATCATTCAGGCGTACATGAGCAGAGGTTTTCAAAACCGTACATTAAGGCATTTTGCGCCTACAAGGCTTGGCAGTGGACATATAAGTGGGTTTAATGCAGAATCCTCCTCTAATTTGTCTAGTAAGCAGATTTCCCAGTAAGTTATAGGGTCAGATTTATCAATGTCAGGCAGTTTCTCCTATCTACTACTATTCAGTGTGCTAGGGAAGTTTCTCAAATGTATTATATCATGCGTGATCGCTGAAACAGCAACTCAATCCTAAAAGTTTGGAAAAGCAGGCCAATATTCCAACAGCGAAAACTAAGATTCTGAGTAAATGAAATGTGTATATTGCGCAGTCCCTAAAAACAAAACAAAAAAAAAACACTAATGTTGATGCATTCAAACTAGAGATGGGAAAATAAGTACATATTTAAAGTTTTTACCACTGCAACCTGATCAAATGTTGCTTTTTTTTTTGATGAAAATTTAGGCAAGATTGGCTAAATTTTGTTCTCATTTTTCTTTTTCCAGTGTTGATACATTCCTGAAATGTACACAGCTCTACCACACAACTCAGTCAAGCAGATGCCATTACTTTCTCTGTTACAGGTATAGGCCATACATAGATTACAGGGGTACCCTGTCTATTCCTCAGCTTGCTTGCCAGACAATCCCCCCTAATAACATATACATTATCAGCACATTTGCTTGCATCGCACGTCATTGACTCTCATTCCTGAACTTGTGTTTACTGACGTATAATAGATTGCAAGAGGCCGATACCAACTCATATTTAAGTACTTACTCAGGTTTTATTTTTGAAAAATATAAAGCTTTATTATTATTCTTCTTCTATATATTGTAGTAAAAACTTAGTGGATTTCACAAGGTCTGATTTGGCAGATGTGTTCTTCCCTAAAACGAACAAGGTATGGATGACCTTTCAGGTAAATCTGTCACAAACCTGGACAAATAAAACTTGTCAAAATAATTATTGTGCATGTTAAAACAAACAACAGATTCAGAGATTTAGGAGGTTGAATTTATATGTAACTTTCCACCTTTTTAGGTATGGGGGAGATTGGCTCTACTACCATATTAGGTGCCCCATTGGTCATTCAGGCTTCCCATCCCATTTCTTGTCCAGAAGGTATAAAAACCAAGCTTAGCTTTTAAAGCCCAATCACATCATCTAACTGAACACAACTCAACATATTGCAGTGCCGAGCATTGTATTGTAATGGGCCCCAACAAGATTTGTATATAGGTTCAACTTCCTAAATCTCTAGCTTTACTAATCCTTCTGACATGTTGTTTTTACTGAAGATAAAAATCATATGCTCAGTGTTAATAGCCCAGGTTTGTGAGGTTTACTTTATGTTAATAAAAAGGTGAAAACAAGGTTAAGAGGAAATCTGGCAAAATGTAGTTAAACTGCCTGAATCCCATTTGGATAGATGTGCCCCATAATAGAATTTGTAGGAAGTTCATTTAGGGATAACCTTTTAGGAATGGGTAAATACACCTTATGGACTCCTAACCTTACGGAATCTATGTTGTATGTATTAAAAGCTAAGTCTTATTACAGGTCTGTGTGGTCCAAATGTTAACAGGCTGGATCTCCACTTGGGTAAAACAATCTTTATTACATACTGGCACTTAGAACAGAATGGTGTTTTTGGTGCTGGTAGGGAATAAAAAGTGTTTTAACTACAGGGAAGTTTCTTTGAGTCCTTTTTTATGATGTATTGGTTTTGTTGATATGGGAACACTGTTTTTCCTCTTGGATGAGAAAGAAAAGTGAGAAAGGTGTAATACTGATGTACTTGGCACACTGGATCAGCTTTTAAAGAAAATTGGGGCAGAACTATACATCACTGTCATTGTTTAAGGATATTGCAGTCAGTGACGCCTGACAATGCTTTGTGCATACGTGAACAATAATTAATATTTTAAAATTGTATAATTTTTTATTGTATTTAAAGGGTTGGCAACTTGGTGAAAACATAATACCCTAATGAACAAACTGTAACTTTGCAGATCTTTATGTGGATGAGCTTAACAGAATGAAAATCTTATTGCAGGGAGTTACTGAAATCTGAAGATTTTTTAAATTTGCCAAGTCCCCACAAAGAATGAAAAACAAGAGGAGTTAAACTGCTGACAGAACAACTTGAATAACTTCTTCTGTTGTGGACTTTGAAGATTAATGTTACTTTCATTTTGAAAACTAATACTACAGCACAGTAAAGGTGCGTACACACTTCCAATTTTTATCGTTCCAATCGAACGACGAACGATCGATTGGGCAAAAAATCGTTCGTAAAAAAGTAACCAACGACGCCGACGAACGAGGAAAGTCGCTGGAAACGAACGACCGGACCGACGGATCGGATTGGACGACGATAGAGCATCGTTGAACATCGTTCGTGTGTACGGTCGTTCGTTGATCGTCCATGTTCAGAGCATGCGTGATGAACGAACGTCCGTTCACTTTCCTGTCGTGCACATAGTTCCTCTATCACTCAAACGATCGTATCTATTGTGTGTACAATATCTACGAACGATTATTATATATTTATATGTCGTTAACTCTATATGCAGGATCGGTGCTATACGATCGTTCGTATATATCGTGCATGAACGTTCGTCGTTCGTTTTCCAACGATAATAATTGGAAGTGTGTACGTAGCTTAAAAGTAAAATAAAAAAGCATTTTGCTGTTTACTGTCAGTTCATCTCTCCGATTCTCCCTGGTTTGTTTACTTAGCAATTAGAAGCTAATCCATACCACAGTGAGGAGTTGATTGCAGCACACTTCTGGTTAGTGAAGGCTCAGAGGTAAAGAGAACCTAAGACTGGTAATCTGCGTCAGGTACCAATTTTTAAAAATTACTGGAATGTTTTTGGAAGTAATAATGGCACAGGAACTCTATTGGAGGGGAAATTTAGGCTTTTATTCTGCTTTAAGATTCATTCCTGCATTCTTTTGTATGTATAGGTGATGAAAAAGACAGAAAAAAAAAACATTAAACCAAAAACTTAGTCTTCCTGAGCGAAAATCTGACCAAGGTCCTTAAAATCAATATCCAACACCAACTGTAAGAGTGAGTTACACAGAAAAACAATCACAAATCCCATTAGCTAACCAGTCAAAATGCATCAATGCAAACTGACTAGATGTGCTTTCAGGTCCACTTACTCCCTCGAACAGAGCCTTCCACAGATGGACTCCAGATGGACATAGACACAGAATAGGAACCAAGGAGACCTAGAAAAGAATGGTGGAAAATAAATTCAATATAGGTGGACTTGGAAAGGGAAGGGGATAATGTGTAACAAAGAGACAGTGGCTTATGGTGTTTTCCCTAACTTTATTAGCAACATTTTATCAAAGCAAAAACACAGTTTCAGTTAAACTATTTGCTTGAAAGAACAAATATCTACTTGTTTTCCTTTTATTTAGGGTTTTTTGGAGGTATAATAAAGGTAGTTTAGTGGATTCAACTTAGTGTTATTTGTGCCACATTTTGCGCATTAGATTGTTATTTGTGTACTGTTGCTTCAAATGTTTTTATTTCCTCGAAAAAAAATCATAAAATACAAATCTATAGGTACTCCTAATTTTTCTCATCCTTGAACAAGTTTGAATAGCTAATAGCTAAAGTTTATGTGTTAGGATTAGGGGTAAGTTTAGAGTTGAAGGTAATTTTGTTCTACGAATTAAGTTCAGGATGTAGGTTTCAGAATAAGAACTGAGTTTGTTTGTTAAACAAACTAAGAATTTGATGGCAAGTAACATCAGGGAAAAACTCATATTAAAACATTTGATAGATACACATATAAGGACAACTGATGTTGGAATTGATGTTGGAAATCTTAATGCGGTGCCCACCTTCAAAGCCTCTAAAATTATCATTACCTTGTCTCCTACTACTGGAAAGCCAGGGGACACGTCACACTTTTACACTCAATTGCAGTATATACTTTGTTGCCCGTGACCTTTGCTGATGAAGATTTTTTAAATTCCTATTAATAAGCTTTAGTTTGTGGGTTACTTTAGGGATTAGGTAGAAGTTCAAGGTAAAGGTAACCTTTAGGGTTTATTTGAATATTCACTTGTATTTAGGGGTTACATTTTTTTATTAGGTGCTATTCACCTGATACAGTGATTACTTAATATTTTAGGTAAAACATTTGATGGCGCTGAAAGACTTTGGTCCAAAAATGTTTCTAAAACTCCTTTTAAATACAACAATAGTCAAAAATATTTTTCTCTGAATTTGACACCCTAGTCTATCCACTTAATCAATTCACTAATCTAAATGAACACACTAAAAAGCCTCTTCAGACCCAAGGTTGTTTACATTCTTGTGCATTTATGTGATCTCATATATGTCTATTTTTATAAAGTGCAAGACTGTTTATTACCTAGGTCACCAGTTTGGTTCTTTAGGGATTACAGAGATTAGGTATTTGATTCCTCACTCTGCAAAAAATAAATATTAGGATGATTAATATATACATGTTTTTGTATTTTCGTTACCCCCAAAACGCTTTCACCTTGTTTAAACTATATTCCTTTTTTTCATTTGTAAAAAATGACAATTTTACAAATAATATTAGAATGAAAGCCCCTTAATCTATTTCTACCATATGGGTTTATATGCTAATACCAGCCCTTATGCCTTTTAACATCAAACAGGTGTTTTAGGAGGGAGACATTAAAAATCAGGGATACCCTCTCAAAACAACAGGTAAATCCAGCCAGCATGCAGTTGTTGGTGAAGCATACCATTTTACGCCCTTTTTTTCTTTCCAGCGGTGATGTTTGGAGCAGCAAGGAAAACAGAATTACTTATCTGCCCTCTATTCAGCAGCCTCACTTTAGCTGTTTAGCCTGATATACCTTTTCCGCATCCCCAGCACATACTCTGAGGTTGTGCACAGCTGAAGGATATTTTAGGAACCGATTAGTTCCTGAAGTTATCCTGCCCTGCCATTGCTGGGAGTTTTCTGCTCACAGTCACCATTTGCCAGTTGTAATGGTAAGTTTGATGACTTGCTGCTGGTGTGTTTATTTGTTGGATTTACCGTTGCTTATTCTGCCGGTTTCCTGACCATGAGATTGTATGTTGCCTGGACTGACCTTTGCTTTTGACCTCAACTTTATTTTGTATTCACCCTTGGATACCTTGTTTGGTGGACAGATTACCTGTGTTTGACCTCTGACTATGTTTTCTGGACTTGCCTCTGTTGGACTCTCCTGTACTGCGATATCTGTGGGCTACTGGTTCTCTTTCAGACCAACCTGGAGGCAACCGTGTGCTGGGACGGTGCAACTAGCCTCCCGATGCTGAGCAGGTGCTTGCTATGGGTGAAAAGTGCAGAGCTAGATTGGAGGACTGGTGTCTGGTGAGCTCTGGTGCTGGACCAGGGCCTTACACCTGATTCTAAGCTGTTGCTAACAAATCCTGCACTGGGGTATGGTATATAAACATAAAAAGTAACTAATATTTTTGTTTTACTCCTAGGGTTGCTCGTTAGGATAGGAAATGTGTATAGTTTGCCTAGCCCTTATCGTATGATATAACAAATATGAAGAACAAGAAAGATAGGCTTTGCAGCAAAAATAGGTAACAAAACACAATACGTTTAATGACACAATTAATGGCCCTAGAATTAACATAGGTCACCTATGCTAAAGCCCTGGCTATACATTGTTCTCTTTTATTGTATTGGTATAAGTTTTACCCATGTTATGGAAAGCACATTGGGTTGTATGTATACATTGCAATAGGTATCTCATATGCCAACGAGTTTCACTCGAGAGCTTCCTCAGGGGATTTCCTAAAACTGTAAACAGTTTCAAAATAATATATGCATTACATATGTTTCAATAGAAAAATTATGAATGTAACTAACATAAATCTTTAAAACAACATGTCAGATTAAAATGCATATATTGGAATTAGATTGAAATATTATATACATAGACAAAAAACTTGTATACAACATCTAGGTAGGTTAGAAAAAGTAAAATACACCAGGGATGTATAGGAATGATCATAAAACGTTCAGTAAGGTGCAAAAAGGAAAGACACAAAGTGTGCTAAGACAAGATTGTCCCATACAGGACAAGGAAATCTGGATGTGGAGAATAGAGAAACCGATTTAGAGATCCTATAGCATTGCATCCTATACAAAGCCAAGGAAGATCTTTTTCTTAGTGAAGTTAACCCAAATGTCCAATGGCTTCTTTTTTTAATATAGATAGATTTCTTTTCATACTCTTTCAGGGCAGAAAGTGATGGCAAAGATCACTAAGAGGGTACGGGCAGCAACATAATGTAAGGTGTTCATTAAAATATGAATGCGCCAAAATCTCAAGGTATTATTACAACAATTGTGTTCCTCACACAGTAATAAATGCTTAGTTCATTTGTCCTGCTTTGAAATATTGTCACATGGTAGAGACAGGAAGTGCACAAAATAAAGTTTATGTTAGAATTGGGCTTAAATGTTCATTTGTATGTTGCATGCCCTTTACCCAATCATGTGCAAACAAAATTCCAATTCAAACCAGAACAATAAAAACCAAAAGCCAAAGAAAGAACACAGACCAATAACCATGTCAAACAGTTATAAAGTCAGCGGCCCATGAATAACCCATCCAGGAAAGGGAAATATGGCTCTTCAACATGTTCAAAGCCAAATTGGAAGCTCATTACAAAGAATCCTGGAAATAAATGCCATATTAAGTGAAATGTCCGTAAGAGTTGTTGTTTAGTGACCGTTGGCAGGGTATCAATAATGGACTCCCAGACTTCAAAAATCGATCAACTCAAGTGTTTTTATCAAAAGAAGTCCCGATCCTGTTCATCTGGAAGACACTGAAAAGTTTTTCCTGAAAGAATGCAAGAGCTTCCCATTTTTTAAATATCTTTGTGTACATCTGGCTGGGTACACTGCCAAGTAAATGCGAATTCATTTTTATTGAACACATTATTGTAACTTGCAAAATGCTCATTCTCCGTTCCTACAGAAAACAGCTATTCTGTCTCAATTCTTTTACTACTGGATTTGTACACATTTTTAGGAAAATGTACCAGAAGTTATATATTGATTGGGGCACAAACAAGATTTTAATTTTAAAATGATGTTTAACCAATCCTCAAAAATTCCAGCCCTGCCCAGTCAGATGACATTTTGTCCAAAAATCAGTAATATTTAGGATCACATTTATGAGTGATTTGATTGTTTTTTAATTGGTGTTTTAGATTGTTATTAATATTGTTATTCATAAACAGTATTTATATAGTACCCCATATTACACAGCTCTGCACATTAAATAGGGGTGGCAAATGACAGATTCAGACACTGACACGGAAGGAGGAGAGGGCCCTGCCCAGAAAAGCTTACAATCTAAGAGTTGGGGAAGCACATAAGAGGAGCTTATGATTACTGCCATAACATAAATGGAATTAACATTTAAAGTAAATTGTCATACGTGACACGAGCTTGTGTTCCTGTAAAGCGGAGTGAAAGTGAGAATTAGATTTGGATACAGACTATTTTTTGTTCTAACCTACTTATTCTATTGCAGCATATCAGTCTTTAGGTATGGTGGCTACATGTTTTTTTTTAAGCTTCTTTAAATCCTTAGTTTTACCTGGTAATTCTGTCTTAGGCTGACAACATGCAACCTATTGTATCAGAACAACAGAAAAAGAATAGGACTTTAGAAGCTTTCTCATCTCATCCCTTTTGTAGCATAGAGGAGTCCTGTTGTCCTCATAGTTAACAGCAGATAGAATTAAAAGCACATCATGTTTTCTGGCAAAATCAACAAGTACATTTTTATACATATGAAACATGTAAAACAAAATGCTTTAATGCCTTGGTACATTAAACAGACTAGAAGGGACCAAAAAAAAGAAGGTCATTGTTAGGGTTACTCTTTAAAGCTCTCACAATGTAGCAAAAAGCTTTTTTTGGGCTACAGACTATCAATATTGTTTTGTGCCAAGCACATTGTGGGTGACTTTTCAAAATGGCTACAGGCAAAATGAATTTGGTATGATACAGGAACATTAATCCAGCTTGAACAAACTTGGCAAAAACATGTTGCTTTGTGTAATTAGTGTAGAACTGCGTGTCCAAGTGCTCTTTATTTGGTTGTCAGTTTCCCTCTAAACCCCATGACAATGATGATGTATTGTAATACTTAAAATTATAAACTGCTCCTCTCATTTTCAAAACACAAACCAATTCCAATGATAACTCTTCAAGGACAGTTGTACTACTGTCTGAAAATCAGTCCCTTAATTCTCTTTAGCTATAAGCAGTTTTAAAAATGAATGGAAAATGCATGTCAAAAGGATGCTATAAAATGGCTGAGAAATGTAGCTAAAATACTTATATAATGAAAAAATGATGTGCTTGTGAGGAGATTAATTGTTGTAACATCTGCACTGTAGAATGCAGAAGAGTATACAGTCTGTAGTTACTGGCTTTACAAGGGCATATAAAAATCTGTGGTTAGAATTGATGGAAATTCTGCATAGGATCACAGATGGTTAAACTGTTTAGAAGAAAATTTGACTTAATATTTTGAGTTAGTTATGAAGTTCCACCCCCTCCAGTTCTCATTGTATGAACAGGTGCAAACAGACCAGAGTTGTTCTCCACACATCACCAATATGACAGTAATGTGTGTCCTTGTAATCCTGAAATGACAGGTCCCACTGATCCCAGTAATTGGCCCTGTTATAACTAACAAAGTATCTGCTTCTTACAGTCACACTTCAACGCCTGGGCCTTGTCTTGTGCTAAATTAATACAGGGTACAGTAACGCTTCTCTAGTGGAAATCACTTTGTAACAAACAAAGTTTATGATGTGTTTTTTATTGTGTTACGAGTATATTTGTTTGTTAAAAATATTCTCTATAATAAAGTGTGTTATTCAAAAAGCTGGTACAGGAACCTTATAATAAAATACACTTAAAAAACAAGCCCTTCAAAATAAATTGGTAAATAATAATAACATTAAGTGACATTACCAGTTTAATAATATAGCAGTGAATCTGACATTCACTAAACCATTCCCTGGTGGAGAATCAATTACTGTCATGGAAATACATGGACCTGGAAAGTTCTCCACCAGGGAATGCTTCAAAAAGTATTTTTGTTTTTTTTCACTAAATTTATACAGATATTAAATAGCCATTATTGCTACACTGGGTGCAAATTAAGCATCGGTGTTCAATGAGGTATTTTGTGAAGGAGTGCTTCTATGTGTGTCTTAGTAGGTAACCTTTTATATGTAAAAATGTTTAAAGCACATTTTTATCGTACATTTATAAATAAAACACTACAGACCAATAAACGTTTGTATATTTATTTATTGTAAAAACATTCACAAGTAGACGTACACAGAAAGATAAAGGCCTACTACACATCTGAGCCACCAGTATATTTCATTATAATTCAGAATACACACACACATACAAACACATTATAAAGTAGGGGGCTTTTCTCAGCTTTGACCAAGTTTGCATAAATCCAACATGTGTTTAGGAAAGCAGCACAATATTCCAGCACTAAAGTTGATATAATTGTTTTATTTAAAGCACAAAATTCCTGAAAGCTCAATTACAATAATATGTCACCTGCCTGATCTGAGGAGATAAATGTATAATTGTGTTAATAATGCAAAAGGGAGCTTCATGCTCATATATGCAAAACATTGCAAAGTGAATCAAATAATAATAAAGTAAAATACTTGACACAATGAGGGAAAATATGTTTTATACACACTCATACCCAATGAAATGCACACACACAGCAGCAAATAATATAACATATAATATAATATAATATGCTTCTCTTTCCCCCCTGTTATAAAAGCCTGTAGTAAGAAGAGTCTTCAGAAGTCTGCCAAGTCAGTCAGGAGTTAATGAAAGTCCATTTCGTGTGGCAGCCTGGGAGGTGGAGGAAGAGAAATCAGACAATGAGACTTTGCTTAATTCACCTTGTTTATTTTTGCAGAGTGTTGTTGATTGGAGTTTAATGTAAAGAATAACATTTGGTGAATGAAATTCCTGCAGCCTATGAAATGCACAGCTAGGGTCTCTCACTGATGACAGAAACCATATAGAATACATTTTTCGAGTCTTGGTTTGTCTATATGTGGTTTAGCAGTTTAGCTTGATAGTGTCAGGAGAAGAAGCAGATAAAGGCCGGGGTTCTGATGGAATAGGTGGGTAGCCTAGAGCACTGTCTCTGTGGCTGCACAGCCGCTGCTGGGTGAGTGGAGGGGTCTCAGCCAGTGACCTGCAGTTGAGTGGATGCAGACTTTTTCCATCAAACTCTGCTGGGATACCACACACAGAGCCCAAGTGTCAGTTTACTGCCCTCAGCTCAGCTCCTTCTCCCAAAGCTCACAGTAATTAGACAAAGAAAACCTAAATTAACCTAACAGGCGTCGACAGTTTCCTCCAGAGCACCAGTTTGTCTATACGTGCTGAATCTGATCCATATTATTATTAATATTGTTATTATCATTAATATTTCATGGGTGTCTGGCCATTAAACCTACCAAAGGACTCTCCAGAGGGGCTTGGCCAGAAGTAAGCCCTCAACACAGAAGTAAGGCACAAAAAACATATTTCCATACCATCTAATATATTATAATGATCAAGCATGTCTATTTTTACTTTTGTTGTATTTAGGATTTGCAGTAAAGACTTCACATAAAATATACAGTCGTTATCTGTGGTAGGTCCTAAGAATTTGATTTGGAGTTGCACCCTTCATAAGCAACCCCAATGTGATGATAATGTTGATTGTTATCCTTTACATGATTTAGCCTAATCCATCAGCCATTGCTAGAAGTGCATTCATTGGATGGTAGTCACAACCGATGGCAATGTTACAGCATACCAGTCAAGTATTTAGCCATTGAGTCATGTCATGCCACCTTGATTTTATATACTGTATAGTCTCAGTTATAGTGAGGTGTTCTTTTCCTCGATAATAAGGACTCATAAAACCTATAACATCAGCTATTTTATAAAACGAATCCATTAAAAACCACCCTTGTGGGGTTTTTATGAGGAATTGTGTTCTTTTTATAAAAAAAAAAAAATCAGTTCTTTGTTTAATGGTTATAGTATTGTTAAATAAATACTTTATGTGTATATATATATATATATATATATATATATATATATATTATGTTTATGTATCTGTAAAAAGATACTACATAGGCTGGATTTTGGCCATGACAATATTTTTGCCAGCTCCAAAAAATCTTTGAAAGTCCACAGGTCTATACACCTTAATTTGATCAAATTTAATAATATGTAAAGAATAGCTGCATTTATTTCCCCTCAAAATAAGACAAAAATAGGTTAAAAAAGGTCAACCATTGCTTTCATTTATACGTCACATACAGACAGATTGTATTACCTTAGAAAGATCAAATACTGTGTCCTGCCTAAACAATCTTGGTCACATGTTCTTTGGCTACCAGTCATTACATAGAATCTATACTCATCAGCTGTTAGATAAGTGGATAAAAAGGAAATACCATACACATACATAATTAAAAACTATACATACACACAGGGCCTGATTGATTAAAGCTCTCCAAGAGTGGAGAAGATAGATTATCATGGGAGAACCTGGGTGATCCAGTTAACTTGGAATGGATCTGGTCCAGGACTGAAAATATTTGCCAACTAATAACAAATGATTTTTAAGAAATACTTTCAATCTTGCTAGATCACCCAGGTCCCCCAGGTCTATTTTCTCATTTTTTAAATTAGGCCCAATGTCTTTAATACATTAGCACACTCTGATAATACTGTTTACATTAGGTTGACCTACATGCATATCTAAAAAAAGATTAGAATGACTAAAGCTACGTACACACTTCCAATTATTATCGTTGGAAAACGAACGACGAACGATCCTGCACGATATCTACGAACGATCGTATAGCACCGATCCTGCACATAGAGATAACGACACGATCGTTCATAGATATTGTACACACAATAGATACGATCGTTTGAGCGATAGAGGAACTATGTGCACGACAGGAAGTGAACGAACGTTCGTTCATTACGCATGCTCAGACCATGGACGATCAACGAACGATCGTACACACAAACGGTGGTCAACGATCGTCGTCCAATCCGATCCGCCGGTCCGGTCGTTCGTTTCCAACGACTTTCCTCGTTCGTCGGCGTCGTTGGTTACTTTTTTTACGAACGATTTTTGCCCAATCGATCGTTCGTCGTTCGTTCGTCGTTCATTTTGAACGATAAAAATTGGAAGTGTGTACGCACCTTAAAGGTCTCTTTTAGAAAGGTGTAGTTTGTCACCAGAATACAATTTTCCAAGGCTCTAGCCCACACGGACAGTATTATAAATATTAATCATATTAATAAACAGGATTTATATAGTGCCAACATATTATGCACTGTACATTATTAGGGGTTGCAAATGACACACGAATACAGACATTGACACAGGAGGAGAGGACCCTGCTCCGAAGAGCTTACAATGTAGCCCACACGGACAATACAAAAATATAGACATAGACTTTACCTACTTAATTTCTGTTTTATTCCCATCTGGTTTACTTCATATAGCTATCTCCCCATTTGTTAAGATTTATTCCAAAACTTAAAATCATTATGCATGACCAGTTTCTAACATGTTTACATAAGTCATTGTGTGGTAGGCACATTGGATTGTAAACCCTGATAGTCAATTGACAATAACTAATGTGGTTGTTTTTTTATAGTCTCCAAAGAGCTGTGAGACATACAAGCACTATACATATCGAGAAAAAAATACATACATTTCCACTCTTGCCTCACTTAGCATGGGCTTTCTCCGGCTTTCTCCGGCTTTCTCCGGGCACTCAATTTTCTTTCAGTGGCCCTTAGATCCTGAGCCCATCTGAGGGACGGTTAGTGACTAAGTATGGACATTGCAAAGTGTTGCGTAATATGTCAACACTATACAATTACAAGATAATATTAACTCAAGTATACTTGTCATAGGCTAATTTGTTAAAAAAAAACAAGGATAAATATAATTCACATTTTCCTAAGGTAAAAGTTAAGGCAAGCTAGCGGGTTCATTTTGATAACACAGTATTTATCATAAAATGATCTGGATAAATGGAAAGAAGTCATTATTTGCAGCCACAGAAAAGGATAGCACAAAAAAAAAATAATGTCCAATACTGTTGCCAAAATGAGATGCAAAAATGCAATTACTAAGCAACTCAAGCTCTGCACACATACTAAAACTTTACTGTCCAATCACCTTTAGATCTCCCAACAAATATGTATTTGAAGCCTCTACCTGACTGCATACAAGTTAAATAAATGTTAAGGTGGGACCTCATATTCCAGTTTTAGTAAATCACTTGCAATTTGATTATAATAAAAGGATTTAAATTCTACTGAAATACATTGAATATTAGGCCCCTACTATGCTGAGTATACTCTTATCCTATGTATTAGAAATGTTCAGCTAGGAAGAGGTTAAGAAGCCCACTGCTTAGTGGCTCTGTGATGGGAATATAAAAAATTCCTTCGTGTAATGCAGCTGATCCCTTGTTTGGCACAGTGAATTGTTTGACTTCCCATGAAATAGAGATCTAGAAGCATTGCCAGCTTTTGGTTTCTTGAAATGCTCTTTTGTAATCATTATTCTGTTAAAGCAAATCTCTTTGTTATTGCGGTTTCATTTCTATTGCTCATCACAGACACACAATGTCCTCTTATTCTTCATAGAACTGTAGATGGTTCTTGGACAAAAAACATCCAAACTATTTCAGGCACCTCCAAAATCCATGTTGGCCTAAGCCCACCAATAAATGGAACTAAAAGGACCCGCCAGTGCTTCTGAAACAATATATATTATGTAAAATACATTTTCATTCCATTTACACATTTGGTACATTAATTAAATATACTGAAAACCAATACTATGCGTAAGTGGTTGGCAGTAAATAAATCCTTAATAATAATAATAATAATAATAATAAATATTACAGATTTTTTGAATATTGTTAGGAAATTTAAAATTTATAAAAGTGGGGCAACCCCTGTCCTTATTACCAACATTTCTCATGTAGTACTACCCCACTCCACATCTGTTGAGTCTGCACAATCATAAAATTCTGGTTTTTCAGTAGGCTAAGCAGTTCCTGTACACAAATGCCAAGTCCATTTATTTACTCGAGCTTCCTTCTCTAATGCTAGGTGGCAAGTATAGTAACTACCTTTTTACTTTTAAAATGCTGCATAAAACCCAAAAGAGAAATACCCCTAAGTAAAACGTTGGATTATCCCTAGACAATAGTAAGATCACTATCCCTTCTGACAAAATCTTGGGCAATACTAGGTAGCCAAAATCTCATGAGAAGATGCTACTGTACTGTGCTAGACTTTTGCTTCATGAGATGTGGGTGACTTAGTATTGTTGGAAGGATAGTGACTCCACTCCATGCATTGTGGATAGTAAGTATAGTTATTATCTTTTTACTCTTTTAAAATAAATGGACATTGCTTGCATTGCAAAGTCTGCCTAAAACTTTCAACAGAGAGATCATCTCTTTAGAAACGAAGCAGTTCTTCCACTGTCCAGAGTGATCCAAAGTTGCCTGGATAGCAAAACTGAGCTATTAGAAATATAACTCCGTTAGCAGGTAAATTAAGTTATCTATAAATGTTTGAAATGTATATATAAAGTTTTCCTGAAGTTTAATTTTTATCTATAAATCAGTAATGAACCATCTTTAAATTCCAAAAACATGCAGTTAGGTTATTTGGCTGTCCCCCAAAATTGACCTTAGACTGTAATAAAGACATATGACTGAGGTGGGGACATTAGATTGTGAGCTCCTTTGAGGGACAGCTAGTGACATGACTATAGACTTTGTACAGTGCTGTGTAATATGTCGGCGCTATAAAATACTGTAAAAAATTGTAACCCAGCTCCAAATTGTAAGCCCTTGTTCAGATCCCTCGTTTGATCACCCAATTATAGATTTACTGTCCTGTCCTACTCTGTCCCAGATGCTTATTTGTCCCACAGCTATTCTGATCAGTATATGGCATGCAAGCCTTGCTTAAAGAATGGCAATTAATTACAAAAGACAATTGTATATCTTTATTTATATGATCTCTAACGT
Organism: Pyxicephalus adspersus; assembly: GCF_032062135.1. Classification (NCBI taxonomy): domain Eukaryota; kingdom Metazoa; phylum Chordata; class Amphibia; order Anura; family Pyxicephalidae; genus Pyxicephalus; species Pyxicephalus adspersus. The sequence goes on along the minus strand of NC_092862.1, from coordinate 65,775,634 downwards.
TATTTTATATTCACATTCTTCCATATCTTGAGAAAAAAGCTGTAAGAAAATATGTAACTTTTCATGTGGAGCTGCTCAAAGCCACAGTGTAACATCCAAACATTTCCAGCACATCAATAAAGCTGTCTTTTGCTGAGGACCATTTGGGAGATGTCTTAAATTCCCCCAGAGCCACCAGGCCTTGTTTCTTAGAAGACCCATAACTCCCACCTTGAAACCCCAGTGTTTATTTCTATAGATTTCCATTTCTATAAACACTCTTTCGCAGCAGCATTACAATCTTTATGAGGCCGATCTGTGGTGAATGCTGCCATTAAAGCTGGACTTTGCTAGTCTTAAGGAAAAATCCTGTGCAGTTATTGACACAGGAAACCCAAGGATTTGTAGACTTGACAGATTAAATCATCAAGAAGGCCAGGGAGGTCTAAGAGGGAGACCTACTGGGGGAAAATAGCTTTAATGAATTCGCCTATGTTTTTACACTACGGCAAAGTGAAAATATTCATTCTGCTGAACGATATACGGTACATTGACATTATACATATACATACAAGTCAGAGGAAAGCCGAAGGTAGAAAAATGCAATGTATTTCCAGGTGTACAATTCAGCAGAATTGTGATGTTCTAAATTTAGACCCCCAGATTGCCATATTAAGAACAGTCTTGATAGCAGCAGAGATGGCATAAACACATTTAAGCCTATGCACATGGGTTTAGGTTGTCAGGCTGTAATCAGCAGAAAAAAATGAAGTGTCTTAGTGGGAGCACATCTGTGCTGTTATACAAACATTTCTGCAGTATATCGAACTGCAGAACACACATCCAGGTAACCTTCTGGGAAGTCCAGATCTTATACAGCTGTCAGGGAAACTGTGATAACCCATCTATCATCTGCCAGCACACACAGATCTGCCTGTGCTGTACTCCAGGCTGCCAGGAGGTCTGGAAGAGCTACAGGGTGTACATTACACAGCAATACAATCCATGTTACATGACACAGGTGCTGGTAGAGCCAGGGCACAACTCTGCACCTCCTAATAGAGTGCTGCAGCATACATAGTCTTTAAATTAGAATTTGTGTAGGATTTATAGGACAATTGTGTATGTCCCCCTGCTCTAATAAAGTTCAGATGCTCATCCAAATGGACACATGCTTGTGGATGTATAAACAGGCTTAAAAAATCGAGTATGGAGAATTATAGTATATTTTTTTAGTCTATGCCGGGTATACATTTACATATACATTTATACATACCAACCTATCCAGATATAGTAGTATGACAGTAATTGAAATAAAAGTAACATTATGTATATATGTGTATGTGTAGTAAATGTATTTTATTGCTATATCTATCTATCTATCTATCTATCTATCTATCTATCTATCTATCTATCTATCTATCTATTTATCTATCTATCTATCTCTATCTATCTATCTATCTATCTATCTATCTATTTATCTATCTATCTATCTATCTATCTATCTATCTATCTATCTATCTATCTATCTATCCATCTATATATATATAGCAGCTATAAATACACTATACATACAAATAGATACATGGTACTTTAATTTCAATTACATACTGTTATATATATATATATATTCATATATATATAATATACTAGATACTATGATCATACAAACATGCTATATACTGCACACACACACATATATAAACACATACATACAAATATAATAGATATAATAGCAGGTATATATACACAAGGATACATAAGACTACTTGTATTTTAATTACATACTTTCATGCTATATTATACTGTTATACACTATTATATATAGATAGGTTGGTATAGAAATGTATACTCCACATAGGCTAAATGACTATATATAATATATACAGAAATATAAAGATTTTCCTTTGTGTGTTACTACTTGTCCGTTTTTAAAAAAGTATTTTATTGAGTTTTGTGTATACTATATTGTGTTCTATAGCAGTGTCCAGCATGTTTTACCCCTCCTGTCTGCTATAGGCAGAGGGACTAATAATAGCACCGGAAACTCTTCCACAAATAAAGCTGGACTGGTTTGGAACAAGTCACACACAGTGGGATCACTTATACCCACAAAATGAAACAATAAATGCCACGAATAGTAGCAAGTTGAAGCTGAATAATAATAATAATGCTAATATTCTATATGGTAAATATTTCTATAGAATTGACGCAGGAAATACATTTTATATATTGGCTGGTCATTATATTAGCAGATTTTTGTAACACATGATCTGATTGATGAAAACTTAAAACTGATCATAGTGCACAGGACGACATTGATGTACAGAATAAATCGGGATGTAGAATTTGGATGTGTAGAACTTCGGAACGATACATTTATCTTTGTGTTATGACTACATTGTGTTTATTTTCTAATTTTTTAGGGAAAGTCCAGGCTTGCTATGGTAGATACGTTTTTTTTCTACCAGCCATGTGTTTATAGTTTTTACACGGCGTATATAGACAATCGAAGGACTTTATATGTTTATTATTTATACATTGACAACAATTACAGTTTTCTTTTCATCTTGTCGATTAATAAATCAAACAAGTACATCTATATCTATCTATCTATCTATCTATCTATCTATCTATCTATATGTTGTGTTATGTATTTATGTTCTGTCTATCTAAAGATCTTTTATTTCTGTACAGCTTGCATTCGATCAGATTCTGCACAATGTGAATCCATGCATCACTGTTACCTTTATATTAAGCATAGTAATGGCTGCATTCACCAGGTTCTCCTGTTCTGTCCCACATCAGTATATAAAGGAGGAGACAGGCACTCTATGTGTCTACGTAGCACAGGCTCCATGTGCTATTTTCCAAGCTCTTGTAGAAAATGAAAACTTCCAGCGCTTTTCCCCTCCTGACATGAAAACAAAGCGTCCAGCTGTGCCGAGGATACAACAATTTCTGGGGCAGGAAACACACGTTCCTAAAATACCCAACACAGAGCCTGGAGCTGACCTGCTACATCTATATTATCAGTAATGTGCATGCATAATATATGCACACCTCAGCCTGGATTTATATATGAGACCCTGATCTGTGTATATATATATATATATATATATATATATATATATATATATCACCCTACTACATCTATATTATCATTAATGTGCTGCCAGTATGCACACCTCAGCCTGGATTTATAAATGAGACCCTGATCTGTATATATATATATATATATATATATATATCACCCTGCTACATGTATGTTATCAGTAATCTGCTGCTAGTATGCACACTCCAGACTGGATTTATATATGAGACCCCGATCTATATAAATAAATATATATATAAATAAATATATATATATATATATATATATATCACTCTGCTACATCTATATTATCAGTAATGTGCTGCTAGTATGCACACCCCAATCCGAATTTATATATGTCTAGAGTCTGGATTTATATATGACATCCCTATTCGGATATACATTTCTCCCTGCTACATCTATAATATCAGTAATGTGTTGTCTGTATGGACAATGTATTCCCCAGCCTGGATTTACATGAGATCTCAATCCGAATTTATATATGAGACCCCAATCTGGATATATATATCACCCTGATACATATATAATGTCAGTATTGTGCTGCTTTTATGCACAATGTACACCTAGCCTGGATTTATATATAAGAACCCAATTAGAATTTATATATGAGACCCCGATCTGGATATATGTATCACCCTGATACATCTAGTAATGTGCAGCTTGTTGGGGCACTGTACACCCCAATTTATATATGAGACCACAATCCGGATTTATATATGAGACCCAAATCTGGATATATAGTTCACATTGATACATCTAAAATATCAGTGATGTGCTGCTTGTATTGACACTGTACACCCCAATTTATATATGGGACATTAATCTATATTTTTATATCACTTGGCTACATTTATATTACCAGCTAAATCTCTGACAGCAGCATTTTTCTCCTTGTATGAACACTGTACATCACAATCTGGATTTATATACGATCCTGCTTTTTGTATAGACTGCACATCCTAATCTGGATTTCTACATCGCCTAGGTACATCTTTGATAATATATAGTATTCTCCTTCATAGAGACTGTACACTCAGATCTGGATTTATACATCACTCTGGTACATGTCTGCGTTTGCCTTCATAATTCATATTGTCCTGTTTGTATAGAGACTGTACATCCGAATCCGGATTTATGTATCACTCTGATTTGTCTTTGTCTGTAATACCAGTAATGTCCTGCGTGAAAGTAGACAATGCGCAGTGCCCTCCTTGTATGCAGACAGCACACCCCACTTTAAATTTATACATGACCCCACTGCTTTTTTCTGCAACCATCCTATGCACTAATGTTAATATTATAATACATCTCCTGCACTTTCTTCCATTTTCTTCTATATCATCGCACGTATGTATTTATGTAATATAAGCTGGGACATATTTCATGTAAATTATTATTTTTAATATATTACAAAATATTACATATTACTACATATTATTAAATTATGTAGTAGATCAGTAATAGTGAGCAATATTAATGGAGTGTAAAAATGATCGGTTACAATCAGAAATTATTTTACCAGATACAAGATACATCCACCTGAAATATGCAACCCTCACCACATTTAACTCAAGGATTTACAATCCTATAGTAATCAACAACATATAAATGAATAACACATTTGATTTAAATTCATTTGCCTAAAATCACAACCTCCAAACCCATATTATCCTATGCACTCACTATCACAAAAATAAAATCTATATGATCCTAAATATATAGCATCGTGCTACTACCTTCAAACTAGGCAATACAAATATATCTACGTTTATTAACTTAGAACTTTCATACAGATATAAATGTAAAATAAAGTATTCAATATTGACATGACTTTTCAAATAACTCGTTCAAGTCGAAACATATTTTTTCATTAAAGTATAATTTGGGATAATTATTGATAAGCAACTCCAGCAGAGCAAGAGGAAATCTAATTTTCAAAAGAACACTATTTACCGAAATGTAAATAGTTACACCTATATAAACAGGAACATATTTATTGAGACTGAAGGCAGACAATGGGTATACTTCTGTAAACTTAACAAAATATAGTGATTTATAAAAACATAATACATGTGTCTATGTGTATATATATATATACATATATATATATATAAATATGTATATACATTTAATTTTGTTTTAATGTAATACAGTATATTGTATTTGTTCATATGATCTAGTAGAGTATAATATATTCCCATGCATTTTATACACAAGATCTGCACTGTGGGTAGCAGAGTGAGCATTATAGGGTTACTAAGTCATTTTAATTTTACAGACAAGTATATTGCAATATATTGCTTAGAATTGATCAAGCCACATTTATAGTTTTGGATTAATAAAAAAATATGGTTAGCTAGTACTTAAAGGAAATTGACATTGCTGATGATATGTAGTGGGAATCATCTGTACTTGTACATGGTATAACATTTGATTACGATAACACGTTGTAGAAAAGTACCGTATATAGAAAAGCTCAATGGAATCTGAGTCTGACTCATTTGAGAAGCATATTAATTTCTATGTCAATAACAATAATGACCTGAAGATGGCGCTGTTCAGCAGATAATTGATTCTAAACCCCCTACAGTGCCTGCTGACATTTTATATACATTGGGTTCAGTTAGCAAGGAGGGACCCGTTTTTAAAATATGATAGCTGATTCCAATGATATGTGAATATTATAGTCATATGGCTAAAATAAAGATCCTTGGGTTAAAGCCTTGTAAATTGGGATTATTGCTTTTACTGTTTGGTGCACAGAGATAAGAAAATTTATTTTTTTTAAATTTAGGGAATGCATTTGCAACCCCAGACATGTGTGCTTTCTGTGCTGGCATCTGCTGCTAGTTACAGCTAACTGGACTCAATGGCAAAACCTGGATTACCCCCTCCCTGATAGCATTGAAATCCTACTGCCTACCAGATTTGTAGAGAAGGAACCAGTTATTACATCCCGATGATTTTGATAATCTTGAAATATTTTAATAACATAATTTTATGAATCATTAAAAAATAAATAGCATAAAAATCCCTCCCCCTTCCAAAAATACATTAAGAAATAGTAGGAAAGGTACTTATGGTTACAAATCTCAGGTGTGCAAGTTGTCACCAGAACAGGAATTCCCATTGGATGGTTTGTTTTCTACTTCCGCTCCACTGGCCACTACCCCCTCAAACTGGGATGTGGACAGCAGTGAATTCTTCACAAAGTTATTAACCTTTGCTGCCTCAAAGACTGAAAAGTAAAAAAAAAAAGTTCTGCTTTAAGCCTGAAATAATTTATTACACAAATGTGTGAGATTGTTATTAAGGCGTATATGTATTGTCTTTTTTTTTTGTTTTGGACAGAATACAGAGGGAAATATTACTTCCCCACCTATTAGTTGGGTAACTGAGAATACAGGTAAACTGACTCGAGTATACATTACAACAGTGATCAAAATAAATGCCAATAAAATTAATGTTAATAAATCCATCCATGGGACTGTTCTTTTTAAAACATTTATTTATTAGGAAAAAATGTGATCACATGGGCTCAGATTGTAAAACTTTTCTTTTTTCTATTTACAGGCTAAATAATTTTGCATAATTGTATTTAAAGAGCTTTTGTGCAGGGTTTTTGGACACCAGTAGATGGCGCTGTGTTCTCATGAAAAGTGTGCAACAAACGTTCTAATATCAAATAGCAAGAGTATGTTACACACTTTACATTAGGACACATCACCATCTAATGGAGTTACTTGAGTATAAACCAAGATTGTTTTTCTTAAAGCATTTTGAGGGCAAAAACAAACGTGGTTTATTCTCCATTATTTATCAATATTATTTATTATGTAAACCAAACAGTATGGAATCCATAAACAGTTTTGTAATACAAAGCTCTATTTATCCTGACTGTGACAGGCTCTACCATACCTTGGATGTCCCTTATTTCTCATTTATGAGACACTTTATATCATGTGAATGGTCTTTTTAATTAGAAGACTTGGTTTAATCCTGCCAATTTTACAAAACTTTGTTAAAGAACAGCATTGGTTAACACACAATTCTTCCGAGTAAGGGGGTAAATATCAGTGAAATTGGATGAGACATGTTTCTTCTGGGTGAAACGCAAAAAAAATTGTTAAAGAACAGTATTTATTAACATCCAGAGCTGCTAAAAAATTAGTGAAACAAATTGAGTAAACTTTCCTCTGGGAATCTACAACTATCTGGATTTGAAAAGATGTAGTATGTTTTTATTATTTGTATCAAGAAATGTTTTAGCACATTTTGCATTTTTATGTTTAGGCTTATCTTAGGTGTCATTGGAACATTTGCCCCCAAAGGGAGATCTTCCTTAATGTTGTTATGACTTAAATTAGGATTGACCTGCTTTTTTGTTGAATGCAGGTACAAAACGGAAAATACCGTATATTTGGCAGAGGATCTAACCCTACCACACTCTATACATACCACAAGAAAAATACAAAATAAGTAAAACTGTTTTTGCTAAAAAGCCTTTACCAACAGCTTTATTTTGTATTGCCATACTCATGAGAAGTCCAGGTTTCCTTCTGGTTTCTCAATGTTGTGCCTTCCAGTGTTTCCCCTCCATAAATGTGCAGGTTTCCGTACCTATGAACGTCGTCCTGTACTCTAGTAGTGCCTGTGATAGTACAGAAACCACCGTAACTCATATCAGACTGGACTGGAAAAATGCTGCTTCTCTGATAAATGTGTCTGCCAGTTTTCTTTTCTGCAGTACTTGCACAAATTTCCTGTCAGATTGCCAGATGTGTAGTATGTGCACACATGTGGGAGTATGTTATGGCATGAGGATGTAAGGAATACCTTTATTGTGAAGACAAATTAATCATACAATTAAAAAATTCTGCTAATGCAAGACAATCTGACACAAACTAAAGAGCCTTTGGTCTTCCAGTATTTAATGTATCGAGCAGAGCTAAAGCTTACAAAAGAGAAATAAAGAGAACCTGTCTTTTGAATACTTCGACATTTGAAAGTTATAGTTGCCTGGCTGCCATACTTTTTATTGGTCCTTAGTACTTTCTGAGATACTGATTTGGAACAAGAATGTAGGTCAGGTTCTGACATTAGTCTGTCTGTACTTTCTGTTTATTTGCTCAGTTTTAAAGTCATAGCATCAGCATAGCTAGATAGAATTTAGCTATGACTACATTTTGCCAATCCCATACATCTATCACACAAAGATCTATATTTAACACACATAGTGTTATGTATTCTAATTACCATTTTATTTATTTTCCAAATCTACTTATTAGGCTATACAATTTTTGTAGTTTGTAATGCAGCTACTGGTGCCCTATGTCTGTGTATGTGTGCACCCCCCTCTGACTGGCAAAGGCACCAGGCTGTGTGTGGTCATTTCTAGGGCACCTGGCTGCTGTAAGATTTTTGGGGATCACTCTCACATTTGTGGGTCTGTTAGATGGCCCCACCTACGGGTAATATATAGGCGGTCACATATATGGATGCAGTCAGGTTACCTTACCCTGGAAAGGCTCATAGACTACCACAGCTACGCCATGGAGGTTAGTAACCACATGTCCAGGTTTTGTGGGTACAGTGGGTAGGCTCTGATGAAGATGGGTGAGGCCTCAAAAATGTATCAGCCATATTCTCATTGGATGAAGACATAACACAGCATGTGCATGCCTAATAATGATTCATTTAGGACTGTCAGAAACTGACTATATGCTTGTCTAGGATTTTTGAGTAGAATTAATTTTGATTTCTATTCCAATTGCAAAATATTCTTGAGGAGGTCATTGCTCTTGTTTTATATGTGTGTATTGTGGCAGTCCCAAATAGCTTCTGGCTTTAGTTTTGGGTACAAAGTATATGGAAAAAAATCCCTTTTTGTGCAGATGTGACAGATCAGTCTAGAAGCACATTGGAAAATTAAAATCGCAATACCTGGATGGAGTAAAAGGATGCTTCATGGAAAATGTGCACTGAGAGTAATACTGAGGATGCTATTGATATCACATCTCCTCCAGAACCCCAAATAACAACTCTTATACTCCCTGAGTCACGTTGTTGATTGAAGCACCATCCAACACCATAACCTAATAACATAATAAAATAAAAAACAAATATTCTTTACTTTTGTATTCAGCTTAACTGCATAACAATCATAAAAAATAACATTTAATTTAGGCTTTAAATGCCAATTGTGCCATGGTATCTGTATGGTGCAAATATTTTTACTCCCATACATCCTCCAATACAGCACTTGCTTGCAGCTTTAGAATCCCATTGCTATTTCTAAGAACTGAATCATAGGAATTGTATGTAGGCAGCATTCTGCACTACTAAAGTATAGTAAAAAAGACTAAATACGACTATAAACGTCTATCAGATAGGTTGATAATGATAGATATCCACCATATGTGTATCTATGCTTTCCAGTTTTGAAGCTTTGGGGGGTAGGAGGTTCACTCAATAGAAATAATGAATTGTATTCATTACCTGATATTCTTTATAGACACATGTATTGGACTACCCAGGTTGTGTGCTAGGGTAGAATAAAGCACAATGATATGATTATTTTCAACATTTTTAATTATGGAGTTGTAAAGAAGGAAGAGGCGCCATTAAACAGATGGAGAACTCACATTTACAGCCCATACACAGTGGCTGAGTTGGCACAGGGTGCAGTGATAACAGCCACTGTCTACCAACCCTGGGAATACCATATTTTCATTCACAGGAAGCTGGGTGGTGGAAAGTGTTGCAATGTGGTTACACCAGCATTTTTTAATTATATTCAGCATGTTAAAACAGAGACGAGTTTAAATTAACATTACCATAGCCAAAAAACTTAGGCACTAGACAAATATGTCTGATACAAAGCGTTATTTTGATTTGGCACTACAAAATACAAAAAAGGTAAATTTAAAAGTTCCTTTAAATGGTATAAAAGAAAAAAGGAATGGAAAAAATGAACAAAGCTTAATTATACTATGATGATACTAATAATGCTCAGATTCCAGCCAGATGACGCTTTCTGAAGGTCCAATAAAGTCTGGGAACAGAGGACCTGGGCTGAATAACAATGGCTATAATTCAACCCAGAAGACTAATAATGGAACAGAATCATTGTGGAGGACAGCTCTATAGATTGATGGTAAGTATTGCAGCAAACAATGCTTTTTTTACTTTTATATTTTTTAGCCGGAATTCCTCTAAAGTCCTATAAAACTTCTAAACTTCTGAAAAACTTCTGAAAAGCTTCAGAAACTTCAGATAGCTCTACGAAGGCTGGTATATACAGATACTGGCAGATACTGTATGTTTTCCCCTGAAAATAAAGAATTTGAAAATGTCAGTTAGGTAAGTTGTAAATGTTTTCAGATCTCCCTATTACTCTAAAATTCCAAAAACATATGTACAGCTACTTTCAATGCATTATTTCCCAAAATAGGGAATATTTATCCTTTCTGAAAGTATACCATACTGTAATGTTGCACTTGGATTTAGGTGTACCAGATTTCAATTTTCATTCTCTACGGCAAATACAATAAATGTATATTATGCATTTATCATGTAAAAATATTGATTTTCTCAATTCAAGTCACACATTTTAAAACACAGAAGTTTAATTTGGTTTGCTAGACTCTGGCTATAATAAAAGGAATCTATAATAGGAAACACTGAGCTAAATGTGAAAACCTGACATCATTGACCAAGGGACATACAATAGATGCTGGCAGAATATCCCTACTGCAGCATATTTACCTAAAACAAAAGAATGTTGAGGTATTTCTATCATAAAACATCACAAGGAATTGTCCCTTTCAACATTTTCCATTTTCATCTTGCTCTTCAATCCTGTTCATTTCCCAGCTCACATATTTGCCAAAATATTTCAATTTCACTTGATTTACTCAGTATAAAGCTCCTGTGAGCCCATAAAAATGATGGAAAAGTATGAAATAAAGTTTGCTATTAAAAAAAATCCTTTTAATGGAAACATCTTGTTCTATAATGAATATTGTTAGCTGTTTCTGATTGGCAGGTATATTGAATAGTAACTTTTTGGATATCATGTTCTCACTGGCGACTGGAAGTAGAAAACAGCGCAGTGCATAGCTATTACGATGCCTTATATATGTTCAAGTGTTAGTAAGCAAATAGGAAATCATTATGTAAAAAACACTTAATAAAAGTTTAAGTATGCAAATGCACTATTGTTTAAAGGACATTTTTCAGATGTTTAGTTTAGGACACAACTTCTGCTCAATGAAGTTGTGCTTTCTTTAAATATCCATCATGGTGAACCATTCACTTTATGTATGGATAGTAGACATACCTAGGTAAAGAAACCTAGGTAGAAAAAGTCGACTTCTACCCTATATATTAAAGGAAGTACATTATCTCTCTCATATAGTACAGTCATAGGAAATATGAATGGTAGGTCAAATTAAACTTTTGAACTGGCTTCCCCCAAAATTGACCTTAGACTACGTTAATGAAGTGTAACGATGGTAGGGGCATTAGATTGTGAGCCCCTTTGAGGAACAGCTAGTGACATGACTATGGCGCTGCGTAATGTGTTGGCGCTATATAAATACTGCCCAATAATAATGTATATTTTATACAATCAAATTACTATTTTTTTATTATGTTTTGTTTGTAGCTGTATGCATCGCCCTGAAGGGTTATGCATGAAACCCTGAAAAAGCAGATTTATGCGAAAAGGGTTATTGTAGGAATCAGGTTACATGCGATCTTTGGAAAGTATCCCCGGTCAGCCATTCAAAACACAACCAATAGTTTTGTCTAGGTCCGCTAATGACCAGCTGTTTGAGGGGTGACTCCATCTGACCCCCTAGCCCTTTATTCTTGAATGATTCTTGTCCATTGTTAATGTTAGTTCCTGTGTTTGACTGTTCTAAAAAGTTTTCTGGTTTTTTGACCTTTTGCCTTTCCAGTATATTACTGCTTTATTAATTACCATATCTAAACAAATAATAAATCATGCTTAACTTTCTGAAATCATATGTTTCTTACTGTGCATTGACGTAACTATTTTCATTGGTTATCAACATTTTAAGGGTGTAGATGACTTTTCTTTTGGCTTCCTTAATGAAGTTTTTCCTTGACTATTAGAAAGAACAATTGATTGCAGACCCCCTTTGTGGACAGGTTGATAGAAGTTCATGCTATGCTATTTTTTTGTCGGCGTTTTGGCTACAAAGGGGTGTGCTGAGATTGGCAGGAATTCACAACCATTGAAACATTTCTAAAGAATAATGAACGCTTCAGGGGTCTATTATCAAGATAAAAGTAGTCACGTAAGTTCTGCTATGTGCATTTTCTCACTTCTCAACCTGTGTCTGTTTATTAAGGTTTTGGATTGGCTTAAAACCATAACTGCAGATTGAAAATTTCATTTTGAAACAGTAATTTGCAAATTGACCAATAAGTTCAGCTTTTGAAATGGATCAAGCCATTTCTTAGGTTGTAATGATATTTAATAGAGTGGCCCTCTAGTTAACAGTATATAGACATCTGAATACAAGACCTACTGTGCAATCCCATCTAGCTTTGTATAATAACACATATATTTAAAGCATTCTATGCAGCCGGACAGTTAGAACATATACAGCATGCATGAACAATGCATCTCAGTTTTTAAAAGAGTGTGCAGAGGGTTAATTATTTGCCTTTGTTCTGGCTCATGCTTTAAATGTCTTTAGAGAAAATACAATACCCTTTACCTTTAAAATAATAAAGCAGATAAATGCTTTTACATTTGACAAACAAATTGTACATGATGTCTGAAGCAGAAAAGTAAAAGTAAAAAAGTAAATCCCATCCAACATATAAAATAGGACCAATAATGCAATTCTGTTCAAAGGTAGCACTACCTTCCAGTAAGATTATCTACCATAAAATAAAACTAATATAAATTGCATTTTCTTACTTTTCACTATTTGTCAGAAATGTTAATGATAATATGCTGCTTGAAAGAAAAAGAAAGATACTTTGGCTCATTGTGACCCGTGTTTTGTAAATTACACCAACAGTCTAATAAAATGAGCGGGGTTTTCACTACAAACAATTCGAAAAAATTATTTCTTTTGATTCTCTTTTTATTTTAACGAACAAAGCAGAGACGGGTACGGGTAGACTGTGTAGAAACTCACAAAGGCTTGTACATCCCAACTTTAGGGTTTTTTTATAACTCAACACATACAGAGAGATGGTTAGGGTAACAGCAGTTTACATCCATACAGTCCACAAACTCTTAAATCTATGGAAAGAATGCTGTAAGGGAAGCATTTTACCTCTGTAGTACTTACTCCAGAGAAAGGACTCCATCCTAGAATACTTTTCTTCAGGGGCTCTTCTCCTTTGGTTTCTCCACTAAAGCTATGTTGCTAACCAGTGAGAACCAAAACCATTTCCCCAGAAACCTTAGTTTCTCTTAGTAATCCATTGCGAGAGTCCTACTTAGCTCCACATCTATAATTTGCTTTAAAAACCTGCTTAAAGGCACTAAACATTGTCATAGACCAAAAACGTGATGCACCAGGACAGTAATTGGTTGGTACCCTGCTATGGCTAGGTGCCCTCCCTGCAACAGAAAGTAGCCAACCATCACTCCCTGAAGAGAACGGATTCTGGAACTGTCCAAAATAAACTAAGATTAGGCTGTTACACCTGAAAAAACCTATTACTGTATCTTAGAATGGCCATACACTGGTTGATGAGTGGGCAACCAGTGTAAATGATTGATATCTCCTTAATATCAGTCGTTTATCATTTACTGATTGACCAGCAGGGCTTCATTGACCTGGGAATGCTCCCTAACAATCACAAGCCAATGGGAGCTTCCTGACATTTACAATAATTGCCAGAGCCATGGTGGTTTAGACATATTGATAATTTGAAAATAAAAATTAATTTGATGAGTTTTGACTTACGTCCAAGGAGAAAACAAACAGAAAATTAGCAGAACCAAGCATGACTTGGAAAGAGGTCTGGAAGAGTTTACCTGGCCAGCTACTAAGGAAACATTAATGGTGGAACAAAATGAAATGCCAATGTTTGTAACACACAGCTAAAATACAATACTGGAAGCCATCACACGGTTTTAGAGTGATATGAGAAAGTAAGTTTTAGGTAATACAACATTTCTATAGTGAAAACATCTGTTCTTGTACAGACAGGTAATGGACACGTTGTAATCCTTCATTGTTCTCCATGGCACCACCCAACTAAATGATCCCCCCTATTGATTCTGGTATGAATGTGATTACCAATTCTAACAGCATTTTTTAATGAAAGGTTTCCACACAGTTCCAATGAAACTACTGATTGCGACACAATGATTTCAAAGGCTGCACCCAAGCCAGATCTAATTTATCATCATTAGTCAAGTTAATAAGTTTGGCTGTTACTTGCAAGCATTGTGATTTCAATAAGCACAAAAATACATTTTAAAATTATTACCAGGTGCCTAAGAGTTCACATATCTTCATTTTATTCCTGCTATGTAAGTTGGCCAATGTAAGCAGTATTACTAAGATGAATAGATTTGTTGAATACCTAAATTCCACTGTGAAGTGTGAACTTCTAACAATCCGCAGTTTAATTACTTGTATTTGAGAACAAAATCCAGATTTGAAAACCATCTTAGAAATTGTGTGTTGTTGAAATGATTTAGAGTCTTATTATAAAATCTCAGCTGTTTTTCTTTTTTATGACACGCAGAAGTTGGTGGTGACTGAGAACAGCCAAGAGCTAAAGACTGCTCATTATTTGGAAAGTAATTGATATGCTCCATGAATAAGCAATACAGTGGACAATAGGGGTAATACCATGCAGGCTGTTTATAAAGGTTGAAATGGCTGCGTATGCCATTTATGGGGGGGGGGGTTATTCTTCATTATCCTTTTCTTTTTTCTTTATTTTCATAAACCAAAAAACAAAAGTATTTGATTACCTGCTAATTTATTACTAGTTTGCCACTTGTTTGCATACGTTGCAGACATTTTTTTGCCATATGTGATTCCCATACAAAAATTTACTTACAAAACAACAACCTCTCCCTTTTTACTAAAAACCTACATATTGCATTTTGATGAGGGAGAAAGGAGGAACCAGGGTGGGCAGTTTTTATTAGCAGATTAAACCACAATTATAGATTGTAGTGTCAAGGTCACAAAATAAATTTAGAGCATAAAAACATATCGTAAACTGATAATTGGTAATTACAAGACATTGTCACTTTGCAGGACACTATGAAATTGACACCCCCTCCCCACTTCTCTAATTATGTGACAGTGGTGGACCCCTAATAATGTAAGTGTACAAATATTTACTGTAGGGAACATTTTCTTGGTGAAAGTTACAAATTGTATTTAAGTAGTATAATGCCTTTTGGTTTTGTTGGTGGGAGTACAGCAGCAGCAGCTTTGACAAGTGACCTTGATTTACGGAGCTTTGCTATTTTTCTGTTTTTATAGGAATTGATGTATATTCAGAAGCTGCAATGCTGCTGCTGGATGGCAAAGTAGTGGTGGCTAGAACACAGCAATTGTGAACTGTGACAGTGCTGGTGTAAGTTACAGGTAACAAAATGTATTTCTTTTTTTTCTATTATTTTTCAAAATAATTTTTATTTTAGGTTAACATATATAGTTCTGGATTACAAATAATGAAGATCAGTGTATTATATGGTATTTACATATCAGAGCTTATAACCTCTATATTTTTAATTACATATATGGACACCTTTAGAATATATTTTTTAAATTTTTGCCTTATAGGCACACTTTTATTTTTTAATAAAAGTGTGCCTATAACAGTATATTCAACAACATTTTCAACTAGACAATTTTAATGGTATTGTAGGAGGTATGATATTTTATGCAGGAGGTATGATATTTATTTCTTTATATTTGACTGCTGGTGGTGTTAGTGGTGGATTGATTACAGCTGTATACATGTCTTAGTAGTATTGTTCTGATCACATTCATTTATCTGATATTTCTGATAAAATGTGGTTAAAGTTTTTCATACACATCTTTATATAAAATATAATATAATAAAATTATGTTGGGATCATCTGTCCCCACATGAGCTGTTTTGGCTTCACTAGTTTCTAAATTTGCCTTTTCACTTATTAAATCTAAAGCAGTTTAGGAAGCATAGTGGCAAAAAGTACTGGATGTGTAAGGTTATACTATGCATGCGTTCTCACATTAGCATAGGGTCAGGTGTGTGATTTACCTGTTATCATTAGTCACCTCTAGGCTGCAGTATTGCTTTACCTTGGAAAGCTGATCTCACGTATGTTTTATGATACATGCATGCTACTTTAACAACAAAAATTAATAGCATATTGCACAGCCTGAAATTTTATGAAACATTTAAATCCCAGTCACCCCCTTATATTAGGACTGAAACAATATAACTTAAATATTATTGATGCAGGAAACAAATCTGGAAAATAATAGGAAAAAAAGTAATACTGTTCATTGTAAGATTGTATACTGTATGCCAAGGTTAGTATCTGAAAGAAACAAGGAAACAGGCAATGTAGTTCAAGATTCCTTTATTTGGGGAGACTTTGTTCAGATAAATGAACAGAATTGTCTGTTCTGTTCCTTTTCTGATTCTAACAATAACACATATCAAGATGAAAGAATAACTAATGAAATTGCCAATCCACTGGCATGTATCAGAATTTCTATGTCAAAGTTTTTAGTTTCTAGGCGGCCAACAAATTCAGCAAATACAAATCAGGGCTACTAAATCGAAATTATAGAGTTTGGGCAGTGGGAAATATTAGAAGAAGCATAGGCTATAATACACTTGGCATAGCCAGTAGTTTGGAAGTCTGACCACCACCACTGTCTTGAACAAATGTATTACAGTACAAACTCAAATTGTTTAATTATGCACCCCTATGTACATGTGTTCACTGAAGCAAACATGGTCCTTTAATGTGGGCTGTAACACACTTGCACATTCCCATTTCAAATGTTTATTCCCACTTTACAAAATGGAATATTGCCAGACCAGATGACTTGGTAAGGGGTTTGCTGGGTATCTTTGGCAAGCTGCCCAAGTTAGCGGCAGGTACAAGTAAAGTGGAAGTTTGCCCTGCAAAAAGCAGATACTGCATTATGGAAAATAGCTGAAAACACCAACCACTTTGTAGTGTATGACATTTCTTGCATGTTGCATCATTGTATTCGGTATGGAAAAAAACATAATTAATAATAAAAAAAAGAAGTCAGGGGTATCCCGAGATAATGAGAGTGGAAAGTTTTATGTATTGACTTCACAAAGATTTAATAATTTAAACATAACATAAAATAGTTAATAGACGCCAACCTTACCTAAGTGAACAGAGGAAGACAGAAACAGGCTGGTTTTATTTTTTTCATGGCAGCTGTTTGTTAGAGTGGCTAAAATTAGCCTGGCGATATGGTTTAAACACCCTGCAAGTTTGGTTAAAAAAAAAAAACCGTTTGATCTATCAGAAATGCGCTCAGCTCCTAATATCCTCCAATAGAACGGCACTATATGCCCTTTTCTGGCCCACTACCTCTACTTTGTAATTTTCTCACAATCACTTCCATACTTCTCTGACAATCCAAAATTTTAATGGTTGCTTCTACTAGATAGTTTTTCTGGCTATATAGTTAAACCGGTGAAAATCCTTCAGAATGTTTTTTTTGGGCTATTGTGTGTGGGCGTTTAAAATCAGTCTGTATCTTAGATTTAATCTAAAATATTTTAAAACTGTGTTTAGAT
This sequence comes from Pyxicephalus adspersus, assembly GCF_032062135.1. NCBI lineage: Eukaryota > Metazoa > Chordata > Amphibia > Anura > Pyxicephalidae > Pyxicephalus > Pyxicephalus adspersus. The sequence goes on along the minus strand of NC_092862.1, from coordinate 65,757,735 downwards.
AAACCCTAACAATATATAGTTGAATACTATGGAGAAAAAGCATGGGTGAATTGTAATTGCCAGCTTAAGGGTATAAATCTGAATTCTGCTTTTACCTTTCATTGCACACTCTTCTCTCCTTTGCCTACTGTGCAAGCCGGACAGTCTGCAAGCAAATGTAATTTCTCTAGAAATAGCCATTACCCAAAACTTATATCCACTCAGTCTAGGGGCTGGTGAGTGAGCATTTTATTTTTCTTTATAGTTTTCTTTTTCTAGAAGGGAAAGGGAGATGTAGGAGGGGTTTAGAAATATTTAGGAATAAATACTGTATATTGATAGTATATATTTATATCAAGTAACGTATTATGATCTTGCTATTTTGTAAAAAAAAAAAAGACTCCCTCTAGCTTTTCAGCAATGTAGTCTGCTAATACTGCTAAATACTGTGACTATTAAGAGTATTTGGGGGCACAGTTGTGCCTGTGGAGAAGCAGCGGCTCACCAAGGGTCTGAAATGGCACTAAAATTGCAGCCTTAGAACTGATGTGTGTCCTTGTAAGAATATAGTAGCTGTTTTCCTTCCAAAGATTTGTAGTTTTGTATATCCAGTAAAACCCCAAACCAAGGCTTGCCAGAAAGCACAGATATGTTGGTGACAATACCTACCACTTCCAGTTTGTGACAACACAGTGAAAAAGAAGCAGCAGACTTATGAGCTATTTCTGCTTACTTATTGTGAAATGTTTCATTTGAGGAAATTCGCACACACCACATCTGACTGGCACTTAGTTTTGCCACTCCTTCTTCTAGTTTTAGCTTTACTGTACTTGGCAAAAAAGAGGTCAAATGTGAATACTTACAATAATTCCATGTAAAAATAACTGTAATAATTGGGTATTGAATATATATCTGAATTAATTGATGTTTTGTAGCAATTGCTTGCCTATGCACGCCTCAGTGTATACTCTTGGCAAAGTACAGATTAAATGAACTGGATCTATGCAGAATTATAATATTCTGACCCGCCAAGGAAGATGGCCAAACTTCACAAATCTGAAAGTTGGGTAAAAATGTGGATGCCAAGAGTAAGGGAGTAAGTTTAATTTTGCTGTGGTTTTTGCATTAATTTTGTTTTATTGTTCTAGACAGCTATGGTCCTAGAAGACTATTGCTATCAATATTTTTTTTTAGTGTGGAATAAAATCATAAACCGTAGCAATATAGTTTGTATATTTAAGGTACATGATATACAATGGTTTAATAAGTAACTTACTAAAAAGTGGTGCTTTATCTACTTATCTTCTCTTGTCTTTAACCTGAAATTATTGTATAAAGATGATTTGGATCATTTGGAGCATTTTCACATCCATTCTTGGAAAGAATCCAAATGGTAGATAATACTTTGGTAACTGTGTGTTTTCAAAACACTGCTTTGCTTGATGAAACATATTAGCAGATTTAAAGCAGTGTTAGCACAAATCCTGCCAAAATAAATACAACACTTATGATAGACAAATAAAAGTTTATTTAATACTTTCAAACACAATCTGCTTTTCTTTAGTCCCATAGCATTTATCTGTATACATGTATAGGATTTGTATAGCAGCACCTGATGAAACAGCATGGCTGCAGTAATAATTATTATAACACCATAAAAATTCCAACTATTGAGCATATATTTGCTTATCATCACAATGTGATAGTAAACAATTTGGACAATGCAAAAGAACATTAGGGGTTCTATTTATAAAACAGGGAATCTGACATTCCCTTGTGGGAATCCCCTAGGTCCATGTGTTTCAATGGCAGTAATTGTTTCAGTCTGCAAAAAATTGTTTGTTTTTTAATGTACAATAAGTTGAATAAATTGAACTTGAATAAACAATATTATACAACATATTGCCTATTTGGTCTATTTATGATATACATTTATGTAAATGTACTGTCAAATCAAATAATAAAGAGGAAATAACCAATGCTGCATACGGTTTGTGGTGGTTATAAGACCTGGATCACATTCTGACTGCTAGTTATTTTAAATATTGTTGTAGCATTGTCATTGTCAACCTTGCTCCCATGCTAGGAGGGTCTCTGGTATGGTATGGTAAGAAAAAGTAAGAAAAATAATTATGTTCTAATTCACAACTGGATGAAACAATATTTTATTTTCCCAGTATAATACGCAATAAATACCTTGTATAATTGAAATCATTTCATTAGGATTATGCCATAGACTGCCAGAATATTATATATACAACATATCTTCAACAGGGTGGGTTTAGTCTAATTTGGATCTTGTAGTGGCAGAGTCACTTTAAATGTTGTTCCTGTAAAGTACAGATGATAGTTGAGATTTTAGGATGAATTAGGTTGAAGTAGTAAGGGTCTCATGGAGATATTGGACTCTCTGTGTCACTTGGTGAAATAAATGCCAAGTTATAATGTTGAGCATGGAGACAAAGAAAATGAGCATGGAGACAAAGTAACTGTCTGGTTTATTTGCTCTGTTTTGCCACTGAATTGGGGGTGAGAGGCTAACAAAAAATCCATCACTATGGATCACTAGAAGATGAATATGGTGAAGTAAACTGCATCCCCCTATCAGAGACAGTGCCCCTGATTCATCAAGCAAAATCGGATTATCGGTCGCGCATTCGTATTAGCGATCCGGAATCGTGCGCGATGCTCGAGTCCGGACCGCGGTAATCCGCGATCACCGGTCGCGCGTATTTTCGCGCTTCTAGCGATCGCGGATTTCAATGATGAATCAGGGGCAATGGGTCTTTTTTAATAAAACTCTCCAGTCCAGATTTGCTGAATCACCCATGTTCTTCTTTTATAGTCTATCTTCTCCAGTCTTTGAGAACTTTAATCAGACACTCAGAAAACCTCTTTAAAAAAGTAATTTTAGTTGCAGATTAAAGACCATTTATTAAAACAATCTGAGCCATTTTTGAGAACCTCTTGAAGGAGAAGGATCTGGTATAAAGTTTATTAAAATTTGGTCCAAGGATATTCTGAAGAAGTAAAGGGGAGTAAGGTGGACCCCGGCAGGCATCTTATGTAGGACTTAGGCACTGACAGGACATACAGGCAGAAGACCTGAATCATCTCTTTTGAGTGTTGGCCACAAGTAGTTGCAAGTCAAGTCTTATGCAGAACCTGGTGCCCAGTCAATTTGGAAGAAAGGCCCTACTTTCCTGAAGACCCCGATGTGCAAAAGATTTTTAAAAGGGGTATCTAATTTAAATATGCTAGTGCTTCTGTCAAGGTTCCTAATTGATCTCTTATATAGGGCACCATATCTTTTTCTTTGAATAAATGGGGTTTGTTTTTTTTTACATCTGGGTGATCAGAAACAATGAAGTCAAAAATGAAAAAGAAAGGCAAGCATCTCTTACTAAGATTAAGCCTTTGTGCCTTGTGAGGATAGTGCTGGTTCCTATGATCCATATAGATGGTAAGAGAAAAAGTACCACTTTCCGAAGACAACTCCAGTCTTTAAGATACTTCTCCACAGATAGTACCCATTGGTATCCTGGAGTAACTTCTCTCAGAACTATCTGATTTTTTTCGGAAAAGTATTGCTCCCACTCCTGCAAAAGAGGTGTCCACCTTGAACAAGAATGACTAAGAATTATGTGGATGGACCAGGACAAGAGGAGATACAAATGGTTCACCTGCTTCTGGTGGACAACTTCTGCCACTGTTTCTTTTCTTGTTTAGCACTTTGCTTTTGGCTTGCATTTACTAAATACCACAGCAGTCCTGGCATGGAATCTGTGCTAGCAGTGACACAGACAGGGCACAATGTGGAGACTCTAATATGTAATATGTAGGCCTAGACTCTATTCAGTCATGCTCCTTTAACCCAAGTACAATTTTACCATGGTTGGAGAAGCATGACACTTGTCTTACGAGTTCTAAGTTGTCCATTTTTCTCAACTTCCAAAATTTAGGGGTGTGTGGGTTAAATGTAATGGTTACGTTTAGGGGAGATGTTGGAGAGATAGAGTTAGGTGTTAGGTTAAAAACAAAGTACAAAATTCCCCTCTGCCCCAATAGATTAGTCACACTCTTACTTCCAGGAACAGAAACTTTTTTTAAAAAAAACTTCCTGAAACTATTGGATATACTGATAGACCTGTCTGACAGATAACCTGATCTGTGAGGAATAAAATTATTTTTTTCTAAGTTACCTTTTTTTCTCCAAACAGGATCCAAAATGGCTACTACCAGTACTAATGTATTAAAAGTGAATTGTGTTTTCTTTGGAGCAGGTAGGTAGAATAATGATATGGACAATAAGAGATTGCACACAGGAAAAGCCATTTTGCAAGGAAATACTTTTATTTTTTTTATGCTGTGGCCCATTGGGGAGATGTAAACATTTTCCTTATTTTCTGTCTTAAGAAACAACAGGAAATCAACACAGTAAGGAAAATCTTTAAGACAGCTGGCACCAGAAGAGGTTTTTACAATGTAAGATTTTCCTTACATTACATTGACAATTTAAAAATTTTGGTTGGCATTTCAAACCTAATTCCAGTTCTCATTCTTGCCCAATGTAAAATTGATTTAGATAGATGTTAAAGGAAGTTTTAAATGTCAATGAAGTGGTGGTCAACTTTGTAAACGTTGAAGACCTCAGGTATGCACCCCATCCCTTGGGTACACTTGAGATAGTGCATGGACAAACATACATGCAACAGTTTTTTAAGACATACTAACCTAATGCACCAACTGTTAACATCTGTGTGCTGTGGTGTATATGCGTTGTAGTGTACTGTGTATGCATATTGTGGTAGCATGCAGAATAAATAGTACTACAACACTCTGCACTTAGTTCTTTGTATTGTAGCAATGCATGGTAAAATGCACGTTTTAATAGGTGCTACTGCAACCCACCAGTCCTAAAAGGCCCTAATGCAGACAAAAAAGACCAGCTAAATAAATATATGTTATATTAATGTACTTTACTACAATGCAGAGCAATAGACAGTTGTTTATACAGCGCCATTCATTTTGATTGTCACCCCAATGCACCAGGGGACTAACACTTACTTGATGATCTGAACCTCAAGTGCTGTTTATTCTGTATCTCACAAGCACCCTGCACCCTCCTCCTCATCATTGCATTCAATGAAGACCCCCAACTTTCCCTCACTCACACAAGGCAAACATACTGACCCCTATCCCCCCAACGCACCCACATAATTCAGTCCCACTGCTCTCTGCCCACACATACATACAATGCAGCCTCTGTGATTTCCCCCTACAAATACAGGGCCGAGATAGGGAGATGCAAAGTGTTCCACTGCACCAGGGCCCCCAACCTTTCCCAGGCAACAAGCACTGTTGGCTATACCCACCACTGTACAATGCAGCACCCAATTACCCCCTCCCCCCACACACACACAATGTAGCACCCAGGACCCCTTCCCTCATACACACAGACACATGAAATACTTCCCCCTAATGGCCACTCCCTTTATCACACATACAAAGGGAGGCCCGCAGCAGGGACTAGGCGTAGGGCCCATGACAGGAGTGCGAAGGCAGCCCCCAGCAAGTGTGGTAAGGGTTAAGTGTAACAGAGAAAGGTGGGAGTAGTTAGGGGCTGGGTCGGAAGTAAAGGGGAGGAGATTGGTCATTTTGAAGGGCAGCCCAGTGGTAGGGTGCCCATTAATGGTGTTATGGTGGGGCCCCTGAGGCGGTGCGGGGCGGCTAGGGGCCAGTGTGGTTCAAAATAGGAAATTACATTTGGTGGAGTGGACTTTACCTTTCCTAGACCTACAGCCTTGTGGTTAATAGAAATAGTGCAATAGGGCACAGTGTTTAAACAAAGGGTTTTGGTTTACAGTTATTTATAAATATTAAGGAAAGCTTTATATGTTAGCAAATCTGAAATGTTAGTGTTATGTTATTATTGTAATATTGTGATAATTTGGGTATTTATTTCTTTGTTCATGTAAAATATATGTTATTTAATAAAGATATTATTGTTATTTATGGTTATTAAAGATGTTTATCTGTGTTAAATAAGCATCTTTTCAATCCCAAGCAGGTGTCTGTGTGTT
>NC_092862.1:65738932-65751647 GCF_032062135.1 Pyxicephalus adspersus | reverse complement strand
ATGAGAGTTAGGCAAAGAATTAAGTGTGGGAAATGTTTTTAAGTGCGGGAAAGGTTTTAGGAGCGGGAAAAGTTTTAAGTGGGGGAAAAGTCTGATGTGGGGGTAAGTGTTTTAATAGGGAGAACGTTTAAGTGGGGAGTAAGTTCTGGAGAAAGGGGTTAAAGATCTGAGCTACCCTGTCATGCAAAAAATTACATTTTGTTTTGCAAAATGCACTGTCTTTAAACTAAGTCAGTCTAACTCTAACTAAAAACTGCGGAGTTGAATGCCAAGGGTCTATTAGCACCTGTTGATTGCTTACATTTGAGGGCAAGCACCCTGCCAGCACCCTGTTTATGTCCACCTAAACTATTATGTTTAGTCCTTTAAACATAATTTACAATCCTGTTTTTGTTGAAATAATGCTTATGTAAACATTGTATACATTTTTCAATAGGAATTTGTGCGTCAGTAGTGCTGCTGGATCCTACTAGTTCCTATCAGTCAGTAATGATAAATCCAATAATTTTGGATGTGGTACCTAAAATAACTGCATTTTACTTTTCACTTGTGTTTCTCTTGTCTTTGGCCCCCTACTTTTGGGCTTCTTTCACAAATCAATTTTATTATGCCATCAAGACATTGAAATGTTTATACAGACAATGGGCTTACATTATGAAGCATAACTAAAAACAATAAATCTGCATTCTCTTAGCATGCTTGTCATTCCTTGATTTCAACCTGTAAAGACAGTATCATTTTTCAAACCATTAGAATCACAAGTGTAAATGTGAAAGGTTACAAAACATTGTCAGAGAAAGTATGGCTTTATAAACAACTGCTTGATGCCTGTCAAAGTACACACCGGCTTTTCCCAAACTTTTTACCCTTGAGAAACCCTTGAAATCATTTTTAGGTTTCAAAGTACCCCTGGAAAAATTGTCTCTGTTGCATTGATGGACTAAATACCAAATACCATTACAGGTAGCTTAAAGCAGAACTATATTTCTGCAATTTTAAATAGCAAGCAGTCAGGATTTTTATTGCAGAAGGCACAGGCTTCTAATTTGTCCTAAGGGCTGGTAAGATATTTGCATTTGAGCTCCAAGGTGCCCACCTGCTGTGATGGCATCAAACTGTCTCTGTTGGACATTTACCTACCAATAAACTTTTATATGGTCATCCTACCATAAATGTCTTTGCCGGTCATTTCCTGTTGCAGGGTATTCTGATCCTCTAACTTTAATACCATTAGGCAAATAGCAATCTTTTGAATTCACCAATAGCAACTTTCTTAATCTCTTAGTATAGGTCCAATTTAAAGCAGTTCACCTGCATCAAGAACAACCTGCAGTTCTAGACATATACATAGGAAGGCTATATGATGGAATTGAGGGAAATCTCTAATAGGCTGTGAGCTGACATCACCACTGCTCCTCGCCTGCTAGACAGCCAATAGGAATCGGCCACTTCATGCAGAAAATACCATGGACACCCCCAAAAGAGACATCACCTGTAAAGAGAAAAAAATACAAGACTTGGACCAGGAACTTCAAGCTATTACAGATTTAGGTAAAATGGAATTTTATGTATTTCCTATGTTATTTCTTAGAAAGGGAGGGGGGTCTGGACTTACACTTTATTTTTCTAGTACCATCATAAATGCATATATCCCGAATGACATGTAAACTGAAGACATACAACTGCTCCCATAAAGAGTTCAGTGGCACTCCGGTATACCAATATCAATTTGGTACTTATAATATGCAACCCCCTTTATATTTCTACAAAAAGTCAGAATTTATTTTAATTGTATGTATAGCCACCACTTAATAAAAGGTTAGGGAAGAATAACCATGAGTTGAAATTGCTGCACACTTGTGTTTTGTTGTCTGTGTACCAGTATACAACTGAATTTTGATTCACTTCCTGTAGCAGAAGTACAACCGGAAGTTATATGAATACTCCCAAAGTGACAGAAATTTCCTTTTTAAATAGTTGTTCCCCGAACAAGTGATCCTACTTTTTCAGGGGAAAATTCCTTGCACCTTTTGGTTTAGGAACAGATCTAAAATTTTGGATTTTTCTACACGTGGACTTTTCTACACTCCTGATGACATTGGGTAACAATGTAAACAGAGTAAATGTCTCTAATAAAGATAAAAGAGTATCTATCCTTTACCTATGCCATACAAAACTAAAAAAGGGTTTACCTTGGGATATATTTTTTATGCTTATAAGAAATGTCACATACTGTATTAGTATTCCCTGCCTTCTAGCATTATAAAAGAGCACTCTGCCTGATATAAGACATTAAAGGCAATCCATAAAAACTGGAATAGAGGATAATAAGAGTGGCTATGTCCACTTGGACAGTGTGGTCAGTTACAGTACAGTGACTATTGCAGTCTGTTTGATCTTCTATAGATTTACCACTAATAATGACATGCAGGGGCCTTCCTGATATTCATTCTTACTAGATATAAATAGAATAGAAAATTTTAGGTCCCCACACAATATCATTGTCAGTAAACCTAATGGGGTTTATACAATCACACTGTAGTCTATGTGTGTTTTTTGTTTTTATTTGAAAAATAACCCATTACTTAAGTAATGTAATACAATGACTCTGTGACAGCATCGGTTTCCTTTCTGGCCGTACACGTCAAAGCACAAATGAAATGCCAGGTGACATCTTATTAACATGCCAAAATTGTGCTGGTGCCAAGCACTGCTCCCTTCCCACAAACCATGACCCATTTCTCTGCTACACCAGGGCTAGTGCCAAAAAGCTGCACCCCGCTTCAAAATTAACAAAAGGTATATAGTCTGTCTGGTTTCTTCTCTTGGGAGTGATGAAAGATGGATCATACTTGTGTCAGATTATTAGAAGTAGCAATATTATTAGTAGTAGTTGTAACTACTAATCCCACTGGGACTTATACTGCTCCCCCTAATAATCCCGAATAAGCACAGTTGTAAATATTTCTTCGAGTATTTGCAGTACATTGGGAAAGTACTCCTAGGAATGTCCAGAAGCTAAATAAAATGGATCATTCTGTCCTACAGCTGTCAAAAGGCTCAGACAAGTTTGCTCGCCTGTGTTTGTAATTGTACTAGGCAGGTATGTGTATGATTAGGGCAGTGATGTGGGTGTTCAGTCTAGTACAGATCTGTGGTTACATTAGAGATAAGAAGGAGTGAAGATGAGTGAACTGACAGGCCAGACTCCCCCCTCCTACAAGGTGAGCAGCTTTCTAGCGTAACCAGATCTTCTCCTCTCAGCCGTCACTGTAAACTGTCTTTATTATTTCTCACGCAAATCACATACTTTTCATGTTATGAGCTTTATGGAATTCCCTTCAACCATCACAAAGCAAACTGCTGAATCACTAAATACGTCACGACAATTAGTTTATTTTTTAACAACATTTTTATTTGAAAATAAGCTGTATGCTTTAGGTTCAATAAAATATACATATAAAACATTTAAAAAAACAGACAATTTCTGCTCAGTATTGGCAGTGTTTGGGCTTTCCTGGAATGACACTGTTACACAACACAATAAAATCTATGTTTAGCTCGATTTGAACACACGTTGAAGTCTCCAGTTTAATCATGGAACCACAATTACTTAGTGGTCACTCGTCTTTAACAATTTTAGTATAAATAATTTAGGAAACAAAACATTTGGTTTTAGTTACTTTTGGCACAGTGGTGATTACAGCAGAAATGACCTGGAAAAAAACTATCATTTTTTGGCACAATGCTGACAGGTATAATTACCCAATGACCTGGCATCTCAGAAATGAGATAGCTGAAATATATACAGTTTAAGGACACAAGAATGAACAGCCAGGTAACTGGCCCAGGTCTAGGTTAGTGAGAACTCTGGAATGACAATTTGATGCATTACAAAAAATGTATCGCCAAAGCATCTTGTTTAATTTGTCTATTATAAATCTAAAAAACAAAAAACAAAAGTGCAGTAAAAGGTCACTTATTCACCTCTTAATAAACACATTTACCAGTGCAGTGTCAGTGGCACAGCCACATCAATAGTTAAGAGCAGTCTGGACCATTAAATAGACCCTGGTCATACTTAGAAGAAATACAATCACATTACTAAGGAATTTGGCATTCTAGACCTATGGCTTCCAGTTTTATCATACACTTGACATGCCATATGAGTCTAAATTCCTTACTGTCAGTTGTAGACACAGCCCTGATCTAGGGAAGGTAAACTATTGCAAGGCACTTACAAAATAAAGCAACAAATTGTTTTAGGTTATACTTTTTTTTAAAAAAAAGAAATGTATCAGTTGCATTACCCAAATATAGTCCAAGTAAGTGACTTCATTAGGAACCATGTGGTTGACTCTTTGGAAATAAATTATACCTCCACAGGTTGAAGCTACTTTAAATACCCATTGCTGTGATGGGGATACTAAATCTGGACATACCTTCCCTAGACAACAACTCTCATCATTGTCAGGCTAACAATGTCTCTGGCCGGTAGGGGAGAAAAGGTCCAGGGGAACGCATGGTGCACAGGATGTCATTGTTCCCCAGATGTTCTGAATAGGTCTTAGAGGAACTGGGGGGTGCCAGGAGATGGGGATGAAGTGAAGAAGCACGGCGACTCTGCTGATGATCTTCTCTGGGTTCAGAAGGCAATTGCTGTCCTTCACCTCTAGGATCCATTAAGAACAGAAGAGCTTCAGGCATGCAATACCTATAGAGTTGTAAGTGCAAGGATGAGCCACTGCCTAGGTGGCTGAGTGGGAACAAGGTGGAGGGGTGAGGCAGTGCAGATGATGGAGAATAGGACAGGAGAGGGTAAGAAGGAACCGAAGCTGGGGAATGCAGCAATGCACCTGTTGGCCACATAAGCTTTCCACTTGATTTGCTGTCCGGATCTAAAGTCTCTCGTTTTTGGAAAGGCTTACTCAGAATGCTATCAATAGCAAAAGAACTGGAGAATTTGGTGCCTGAGCTGGAGTCCTTGGTAGACCTGGTGCTGGAGGACGGATGGATAGAGGAGGAGGATGGTGATGAAGGTGGTAGGACAAGCATGCTGGATGATGCCACCTGTCCTGGCACCCGGCTTGCACCTGAGGATGAAGCCATTGAGTGGTGCTGATGATGTTCAGGTAACCCTTGGAGCTCCTGATCTTTAAGGCACTTGGTGACCCTGTTCAGCCTCTTCCTTCTACGCCTGAACACCCCATCTGCAAAGGTGTACTCACTGTTAGGGTTCAGCATCCAGTAGTTGTCTTTGCCCCATGGCCGAGATGGGTCTCTGAGGACTTTGACAAAGCAATCGTTAAGGGACAGATTATGTCTGACAGAGTTCCTCCAGCCGGTGTATTGGCCTCTGAAGAATGGGAACTTCTTCATCAGGTAGTCATTGATCTCAGCAAGGGTGAGCCGGCCGCTGGCAGAGTCCCTGATGGCCATCGCTATAAGGGCAATGTATGAATAAGGTGGTTTGGGGCGTCGGGTGTAAGTCTTAGCTTTGCCCCCTTCAGCTGTTTGGGATGTGCACCCTACAGTGCCATGTGTGCCCTCATCATCCCTCTCAGATTCTTGTCTCACCTCTTCTTCTTCTTCCTCCTCCTCATCGCCTCCCAGGCTCCCGCTGTCTGTGTCAGAGTCTCTCGGGCACAGGACTTGGGAAGGGCTGTTGGCTACAAAGTCTCCATCTGAGCCCAGCTCATCGCCCCGGCTGGAGAGAGGGGAGGGCATGCTGGTGTCCTGGTCGCTGCTGCACACCTTGTCCATATAAGCAGCTCGGGGATAGCCGTCCACATTCATAGCTCTGCTGTACCTGGCTCACTTCTGGCTCATGGACCGGTGCTCTGTGCTGTGTCAGATCACTGCAGCTACAAGTCTCATCTCCAGCACCTGCTCGGTGTCTTATTAAAGCGCCACCACGGTGGTTTGTCCAAGCACGTCTTGTCAAGGGATGTCTGTTCCCTTCAGTCTGAGACTTCCCAGCAGCTGCCTGCTCTTATTATTATTGTTAACTGGCTCTCCCTCTCCATCCTGCCTCGCCTATTATAAGAGAGAGGTGGGAGGGGTCATCACACTCACCCACATTATCTCCAGCCAATCACAGGCTTCACCTACAATGGGGGGGAGGGCTGAGCTAAAGCACTTTAATTGTAATTAGGATTATGAGTAAGCCTAATTGTCCTAACATATTTGTCTGCCTGTCACTGAGCCTGCACACCCCTCTCCCCCCCTCATCCCTGCAGGTGTCTCCAGGTGTAGAGAGCACTGTGACTTGTAGGTGGCAGAGGTGCACCAGGTAACACACACAGCCTTGTGATCAGCCTCATCTCTAGGAGCAAGAAAAGCTGAAAAAAGAAGAATCATCTATCAAGAAATGAGCTCACAGCCTACAAGTGCCTGCAACTTCATACATGACACATAGCATGGAGTTATCCTTTATATTAAAGAAAGGTTCAATATTGCAATATATTCACAGGCTTATCCGCCATGGTATGAGGAATGCAAACACTTTGTGTTTTATCCTTGCATATTTCCTTAATTGTTATATATAAGGTGATATAAGATTGATTAAAATGCATAAAAAAATACAATAGGATGCCTATCATTATCATACATGCAGCTATTAGGTATATAATTGTGGATAGCTATGAGCTGCACTGTGCATAACCTATAGCAACTAACAAGAAATATTTTTATGAAAACTTCTGCCTGGATTCTATGGATCAATGTATATTCCCAGACAGTAAATCTAGTGTTGCACATTTTTTAGAACAGCAGAATTAGTATCTCAGATCTTTTTCATGTTCAGTTGGCCTGGAGCTAGCCTTAAGCATAGGGACACATGACAGGGTAAGGAGGGAAAGCAGGAAAGGCAGGGTTTAAAAAAAAAAAAGTGCGGAAAAAGAAAAGTGTGGGAAAAGAAAAAAAAACCTTTGTGATTGGTGGGCTTACTGGCTAAGGAAGGAGTAGAGGGCAAGCTATAAAAAGAGGGAAAAGGATGATGGGGTAGCAGATTTTTCCACAACGAGCAGCTACCACCCTCCCTCCCTGTATGGATTTGCAGTTTTCAGGGCATTTGACATGGCAGCCAGTGGGGTGGTTTTTCCTAGGTCCATGAAGGTGTTAAGGTTTTGGGAAGCAAGGAAACAAGGGCGTGGGACCCATCAGGGTATGGGTCTTTTTTATTAATGGTGGTCATGCACGACACTTGGTTGTTATGGGGGCTAAGTGGACAAATGTGCTTATCCGCTAATTGTCACTGAGGCGGTGTGCTAGCGGCTGGAGGCCTGGTTAGTGAGCGGAGGTAATTTTGGTTAAAGGGAAAGGATGGGGGGATTTTTCATGGACCTGTAAAAAGGAAAACAATTTCTGGTGATGTTTGTTTGAGGTTTTATATATGTTTATGTATATTGAAAAAAAATGTTATATCATTTATTTATTGGTTAATAAACTGAGCTGCTATGGCTAATTTAATCCAATTAAGGTTTTGTGGTCTCCTATTTGGATAGGCGGAGGTGGGGTTGAATTAGTGGAGGGTGCAATTCATGACTTCCTCTTCTGTACCTTAGTCAAGTTGGCCTGGAGCTAGCCTTAAGCATAGGGCCGCATGACAGGGTAAGGAGGGAAGGCAGAAAAGGCAGGGGTTAAATTAAAAAAAAAAAAAAGTGCGGGAAAAGAAAAAAAAAGTGCGGAAAGGGGAAACCTTTGTAATTGGCGGGCTTACTGGCTAAGGGAGGAGTAGAGGGCAGGCTATAAAATGGGGGACAAGGGTGAGGGGGCAGTAGTTTTTTCCACAACGAGCAGCTACCACCCTCCCTCCCTGTATGGATTTGCAGTTTTCAGGGCATTTGTCATGGCGCCAGTGGGGCGGTTTTTCCTAGGTCCATGAAGGTGTTAAGGTTTTGGGAAGCAAGGAAACAAGGGGGTGGGACCCATCAGGGTATGGGTTTTTTTTAGTTAATGGTGGACCTGCACGACACTTGGTGGTTATGGGGGCTAGGTGGACAAATGTGCTTATCCACTAATTGTCACTGAGGCGGTGTGCTAGCGGCTGGGGACCTGGTTAGTAAGCGGAGGTAGTTTTGGTAAAGGGAAAAGATGGGGGGATTTTTCATGGACCTGTAAAAAGGAAAACAATTTCTGGTGATGTTTGTTTGAGGTTGTATAAATGTTTATGTATATTGAATAAAAATGTTATATAATTCACCTATTGGTAATAAAATGAACTGCTATGACAAATTTAATCCAACTAAGGTTTTGTGGTCTCTTATTTGGATAAGGGGAGGTGGAGTTGAATTGGTGGAGGGTGCAGTTCATGACTTTCTCTGCTGTACCCTAGTCATGTAGTACAGAGTGAAGTACACTTTGAGACGTGTAAATTATAACTCCATGTCAATGCTTGGGGTAGGTTTCCTGTGCTTCCTGCCTTTGTTGTGAACTGCAAGGGATAGGATATATCTCTTGATCTACCTTTGATGTTTATTTTATCACCTTTCCAGCATTTGTGTAAAACCTGTGTGCATTGTCTCTTATCTTCATTCAAATGGCTTAAAAGTCATTTCAAGCATTATAGGTAAACATCTAGAGGGATCTTTTTCAATACAATGGCATCACATCAAGGCTTTCATCGACAGTATTACCTAAATAAAGAGGTCAGTTTAGGTAGAACCTGACCTAACCCAGACAAAATAGTCTATGCTAGGACACAGAAGCTATTGACGGACTGCAGCAGCAGCATATGGGGCTTATTTACTAAGGTATTATGCACACTAGGTCATCAGTTCATCAGTATATTGTGTCTAATATACTAAATATAATTTGTGTAATGCAAATCCAGCATACATTATAGAATTGTAACTGCCATTGTCCAAGCAAACAACCTATTGTTATGACATTTAAATTAAATTATGTTTAGTTTCACTATAACACGGATATAATTTTAAATCATTTTAGGCTTAAACTGTTCCATGACAATTGGTAACAAATTCAAATGTAAGTCATACTATCTTGTGCTATATTTTCTACTTGTTAACAGGTATATTTGCAATAAAAGATTGAAAAGTACTTAATGTTTCCTTTTATGATAACATTATACATATTCAAAGGCAGGCAATTTGAGCACTTATTAATATTCATGGTTATTTATAGTCACTTTCTATAGTACACACCTATAAACTGATGGATGGTTTTGATAGAATAGCTGTGATATATGTATATATAACTAAATATATATATATATATATATATATATATATATATATATATATTGCCCACTTTCTTAACACTAACTTGTGACAAATTATTAGGATTGTATGATGTATGTACACAATGACACAAATGACTTCACATTTTATTGCCTTTTTGTGCATATATTGTATTTTGTATACCAATATTTATGTTCTTTGCTTTTTTTTTTTTTTTGCTCTGGTACTTCCTAATGAAATAAATCATTGTTAACTGATCACTCTTGGTAGGGTGCATGGCAGAAATAATTCCCTGACCATGTACAGAACTTGGACATAGGCATAGTATAATTTTGCCTTGGTGTCAGGATAAGCTCAGTTTATTAAATCAGTTACTTGATGTCTGAGCTGCTGCAGTTTAAAGGGAGACCCCTGTGTTGTTAAAGACACAACAGTGTCCTGTAAAGCAGGAAAATATGTAATATGGGAAATGAGTACGTGGTATTGTAGTGTGATGTTTGGTCCTAAAATAAGGCATGTTTAACATAAGGTACATTTTTCCTGAAATGCATACAAGTTCACACTGAGACTGATGTAAATTAAATATATAATAGTGGCTTCCCTGCTTTTAAGTAACACTGGTTCTGAAATATATAATGTGTGCTAGAATGAAATAGGGTCAACAGGGTTTCAGAAATATTTTATCCAAAAATGCTGGTAATAATATTTACAGTTATATTAGAAAATGCAAAAAATATTGCTGAATATATAAAACTTTAATACGACTCTAAATTTTATAAAAGTTTGGCCTTAAAAATTGGTATAATTAAACTGGTATGAGAGCCTTATGTAACTATTGATCATATATATATATATATATATATATATCTCCAATATTCATATTTAGTTATGGACATTCCTGTTACTGCCTGCTTTTAGTTTAGCAGGTCTTTTCAGAGTGCTCATTGCTAACTATTAACAATTCATATCCACCAATCCATCCACAAAACATTATCCACTCATTGCAATTTAATCAAACCACATTAAAGCCGGTAATGGGCAACAATCTGGGGGCATATTAATAAATCAGTGCAGCATTCACCAAACCTTCACTGCGGGTGAATTAGTTGCAGTAATGTAAAACATATGCACATACATTGCTGCAGTACATGTTCAGTGAATGTCACATTCACTGCTTTATACTTCATTAGAGTAAGAAATAAGGGCAGACAGGTGCATACTGAGTGTTAGTGGTCTTTGATATTTTTTATTAGCTGACAGCATCATACATTTAATACTTTCTTATACCTTCATTATAAACTTTAATTGAAAAGAAAATATGGATTAAAATGTGAATCTGAAAATATGAATAATTTACCAAATGAGTACTGTAAACTTTTAAGTGGAATAACAACCCCCAGCTGTTAGATAAATGAATAAAATGGTCAATGGTTTTTAATCATCCAAATGATTCAAAATATGATTACAAACACATTTGTGGTATCAAACATTTACTTTTTATGTCATATTTAAGTTATTATGTTTTTTATAATTAAGAAAGATAGTCACATTTTTTTCTATTTGTAATTGTAATGGCACATTTCCAAACCTATTTTAAACACTTATTAAGGAAATTAATTAGGAAAAAGGGGACACAAAGATTGCTTTGCAGGATTCTATAATCCCAGTTTGCCTGCTCCTGTGAGGCCATGGACTGTATATTTAGAGATCATTAGGTGGTTTACTTATCAATAAATGCTATTGTGTTATTTTACAGACATTTGTAAAAAATGTTTAATGGTCATTTATTTCATAATAATGGCATTGAAATAAAAAAAATAAAAAACAAGAATAATCAAAAGTTGCCTCAACAAATTCACACAATACAACTTAATTCATTATATTATTATTTAACCCACTAGACACTCCTATTGACTCCTGGATAATTTGCACAAGCAGTGTCATCAATGACAATGGCCACTATTGTAGATGGACGGTTACGCTGTTGACTGTAGCACAAGGCAATTCATCTTGAAATCTTATTAGCTGCAGGAAGTCTATCTGCCATCTTTGTCCATGACAAAGGTAGACTGGAAGCCATAGAATAGTGGCATACTACTCAGCAGGGTGAATGATGTTCCTCTTTTGTATTGAGGATCCTGACAATCCCGGACACACATCCCTGACCTAGGAATGTTGCTGTATTATCAGCTCTGCAGTTCCGTGTCTAGACACCTGGAAAAGTATGTAAGCTGCTTGGCTTGTTTATACAGTTGAGAAGGTTGTTTTTAAGCATTGGCTGGGACATCATTTTTCATGTTTAGCTGCAGGCTTGAGGTGACTCCGAGGGAATGAGGAAGAGAGGAACAAAATGCATAGCTAATACTTTGCTTGTATAGGTTGCTCCGCCTGAGCTCCAAAATTGTCTTACTCAGAAAATGGGCGCAGTCCTCAGCAACACGGAGACATTAATTGGCTCTGATGACATGCTGTGGCATTTTGGATTCATGTAAATTTAATAGCACTTAAGAAGGGAGAAGCATCTAACAAGAAATCTAATCCCAAGCACAAATACAATGTTATCTTTTTTTTGGAACACTCCCTAAAATATACAGTGCTGCCTATATGAATTCATAGCTAGATTAAGTCAATATTTTTCAATCGGTAGCTGGCCTGTAAGCTTAAGGACTTTTTTTAAGTGCCAACTAGAATAAAACGCATTAGAATATCCAAAGTAATGTGCAGAATTTGCTGATATGTCCCATCTGGGTTTTATACTACTCCTTTAAAAGACGCAAGTGAAAATCACTTGGGTTGGGTTATATCATATTTTGTTTAATTATACTACTTATGCAGAAGTTTAAATGATTACCTTTACTGGCTAACTTAGATCCCTTCTTAAGGCTTTATACAAGGATTTTTATAAAGTCTAGGAAAGGTATCTTAGTCATTCTAAAAGCTTGCATTTATATTAACCTAAGTTATCCAATAGGGAGTAACGCCTAAATTCCAAAACTTTTTGTATGAATTCATTGTTAACACAATACGATACTCTTGCAATGCTACTCCAAATGCTATGTGAGTAGAAAATTGTTTCCCGTTTCTGGTACCCCTGGAGTTGCACTATTTTTCTTGTATTCTTATAAAGTTAGCCAGAGGGTATTGGAAGTGTTCTGGAGATGAAGCTTGCACATGGAGGAGCTGAGGTATCTTGAACAGCATGCCACTCAAATCTAGCAAATCAATGGGAATAGGAGGCCATCAGATAATTTCTCTAAATCAAAGTGAAACTAAGTCAAAGTTACAGTCTACTAAGTCCATCAAGTTCAACCACTAGGGAAATAAACATATCCCCGATATAAAGCCCTATAAGACATAGTTGGTCTAGAGGAAGCCATAAAAACCCTGGTACAATATGCTTCAGCAGGGAAAAAAAAAATTCCTTCCTGATTCCATGAGGCAATCGGATGTTCCCTGGATCAACAGTCACTGTTATTTTTACTTTAAAGCCTTAATACCCAGTTATATTCTGTGCT
>NC_092862.1:65577867-65737216 GCF_032062135.1 Pyxicephalus adspersus | reverse complement strand
GCCGGCCGGCATCTTACCGGTCCCGCTGGCACCCGACGCTGGAGAGGGAGATCAACGGACGACGCTGGACGGAGGACGACGCTGGAATACGAAAACGACGCTGGATGAGCACAGGGGGACCAGGTAAGTATGGATGGGAAACATCTCAGGGGTTAACCATCCTAGCCGTTTTTTTTTGCCCGTACGAAGGTCGGGCTTAACGGCTAGGTGGTTAATAAACATCAAAAAATCAAAAGAAAAATTTATCAGGAACTACCAGTTCTTATATGTGCAACAGTATTTCAGTTTAGCTAGTGCAGAATTACTTTTAATCTTAATAGAAATGCAATGTCTTTGTCACTTCATGTGAGCTGAAAAGTAAGCACAAACATCCTTATCTTTTGTTTCAAATCTCATTATCTTACTTGTGTAACTACTAGTCCCATTAATCCATTATGTTATGTTGATGAACAAGTTGACATGCTACAAGTCCCGCCAGAGTGACAACCATAACACCTCCCACAGATACAGTGGAAAAGTGAGTGTAGCTATAAAGGAACAGGAAGTATGGTATTTGCAGGGTTACCAAGAAAAAAGAAAAAAAAAAGCCTGGAAAAGAAAACTGCAGGACAGATTAGCTACGATATAGTGCATTTTTTATTTCAGGTTTAGAGACACTCTAAACCATATCCCAGAGAAGCAGTGTCTGGGAATGACATCTATACTCATACTTCTTTCTGCAAACTTTTTATTCTAGCAGACTTTTGATAATGCATGATCTATCATTACTGTAATGGTCTCTTTTCTGCCCAATATGTCTCCATCATTTACTGCAGTGATGAAGGTGAAGGAATGGCATACACACACATATCAAGCAGCTTTATCCTAACAGTAGCAAGCATAGGCTTACATTTTCGGTCATCCATCAAGCAATGTATAGCAGAATATGTATCTAGACATTGATCTTTCCACAAATGTAATGCTTACTTAGCCAAGATGCTTGTGTTGCAGTTAACACTATACCAAGTAAGTAATTTAAAATGCTTCTGAAAGTTATAAAGTACACTCAGCCTTGAAGATGAATACTGAGCCAGATTTATTACTCCTAACAGGGTAGTTCCTGCACTGCACACTTGGGCACCAGTAAAGTAGCATGATGCACTTTGTCAACAACAGCATGAAGTGGAACTGGTAAAATATATAAAATGCACTCTCAGGTTTCAAGCCCCAATGCACTGTCAGGTTCTTCCTAAATACCATGAATACACTGTACCAATTGAAGATTCATTTTAGTTTATCTGGATCTAGTCAAATGTCCATTTGTTATTATGCTTCAAACTGCTCCCTAGCACCAAAGTGGCTTTACATTTATTGGTTCAGAAATTCCTAACGGCTATCCAAAGCTGGAAAGGGTTTGAACATGGCTGGTAAAGTCTCTGCCCTTTTTAGCAGATGTTAAGCTGCCAAAAATGCTTTCCTGTCGTTGTGAAAACAGAGCAGCCTTCACTACAAGCTGATGTAATTCTACCCTGTGGATGCTTGACAGCCTTTCCAAGCAATAAAAAGCATTTATCATCTATAGTATGCACCAGAACAGCAGAATTTGTTTTTTTTCTCAGGACTTTGAAAAATAAAGTTAAAGTAACAGTTGTCAAGCAGATATGCACACACACAGCCATCCCTAGTGTTTGATATGCTTGTGGACTGACAAATGTTTCATAGATATGAAGGGGATGACAAGTGGATAGCAATGCCATTTTGCAAGGTAAAGGGAACCTTGTCAAGATTCTTGATCGGGGAACTACATTAGGGCATTATGTAGTAGATCTGACCTTCGACTTGTATTCCAATATAGAAGTGTTTCATGAATATTGGACATATAGATCATTTTTGGAGGGTTCACACTGAAACCCTTGCTATCCTAGCAAAATTGGAAGCATGTCACGATTTTAAAATTTTAAAGCAGATTTTTATTTTTTAATTCTCCGTTAACCGTCTTATATTGCACTTTGCAAGGGCAAGGACTTTTCCTTTGAGAATAACAAGGGTCATTATTTAATGTGTTCTAAGTACAAAATGGAAATGTTCATTAAACAATACCACCAGTACTACATCTTGGTGATATGGCTGAAATCTTGTGAATGTGCAAGAAATGCCCATGGTGATAAAGATAATGATGCAGGATTACATTTATTACGGACTCAAAATCCTGTTTTCTAAGACTTTTTTCACTTCACCATCATTTCATCATCTCTACTGCCTTGCCCTAAGTCAGGTTCTGTTACAAGCAGAAGAAATTGTAACAGTGGTCACTGCAGTATAAATTATATGATGACAACCTAACCCAACCAGTCACCCAATGAAAGCCATCAGTAGTCTGAACATAAAAAGAATGCTGGTTCTTCCTTACATGCCCCTAATGTGAACCTGCTATGGACATAAATGTATACATTATACACCAGGAATAAACAGGATTAAAAACAGACCAATACTAACATCTGTTGCTGTTGGTACTCTGAGAAATGCACCCTCAAGGATCTCAGCAAAAGCACTGAAGTCATTTAGATTATCTTCTCAACATATTTTCTTAACATCCCTACATATACATTAGGTATGGGATGGCTGGAAGGCTGCTAAATGACTACTTAAGGGGTGTAATCCAGATTGCTGAGAGAATGACTTTACTTTAGTGTGTCTGCTTTGAACTTTGAGGGTGAATTTCTCCCCCTGTGCCTGAAGCTACGAAGTTGAGTGGGGACATGTTTTACGGCTCATTGCTTTGCATTGCATCTGCTTGTTAATAGTTTTTTTGTATCTAACTTGTGGCATTTTCCTCAGCTCATCCAAAGCTTTATCAGAATCCCAACTAAAAAGAATGGAGGATGCATGTCAAACTCAAGTAATACCATTTATGCTTTTTGGATCCAGTGATCTTTCTTCATCCATAGATTAAGCTCATTGAGAAGGAACACATGAAGTGGAGAATAATAACTGGATTAACAAAGTCTTATTAGGAGAATTTGGTATGCATCCTCCTCTTTTGAGCTGAGCTCTTCAATGTCCATAGCCTGACCACAGGTACACTTTAGCACCTTATGGGTACAAGTATGCAACACATTGGGCAGTGTTTTCAGCTGAGAAAATGTCTTTAATACAAAACAAATATTTAATCAATTTTCATTAGCTAAAGTGGAGGTTTCCTTTAAATACAGCTAGCTTGACATCTGTATTGTTCTTTAATGACTTATTTTAGGATTTTCAATCTGCCATATTTTCTGTATGACTGCCTTTAATTTAAGGTTCCATTACTCATTGTAAAACATGCTATTAGGATAATATAAACTATGACACATGCTTTGTACTTGCACTTTACTCTTTCCAAACTCAGTCTTTTTTTGCAGTATAAGCTTTTGTTTCGTTTCCATTTAGAAAAGCTTTGCCAAAGTTAGGAGGAAGAAAATCATACTGTTTACATTAAGGTCTAACATTGTTCTAAGTATCCTGTCTATGGTGCAGAAACTAATACTAGATGTATACGCTATAATATGTTTTTGGCAAATGATAATGTCTCTAAAAATTCTAGCACAAGAACATAATTATAATAATTTACAATACATTGTTTACACAGTGTTTACTTGCTTATGGAATTGGGTGAAAGAAGCCTAAAGTATTCACCAAGGCCATTAATTTCTTAAACTAGGCATTTCATGTATCATGTGGAATTGATTATCTGATAATGTTGGAAATGTGTGTATCAGTATATACAGACCAAATTTAATGTGAATGGTATACATTCCAGCGATAAAGTCTCTCTAATACTAAATCAATTCAAATAATATTGATTAGTATGCAACACATTATGAACTGAACATATATAGCAAGGATATTAACTAATTTTATTGTACAGCCATACCTGTTTATCCTGTTGATTATGCACGCCCTTTTTTATGGGCTGCTCTAGTTTCTAGGAAAATGAATGAGATGTACTTTGGGGAGTGTTTGGTGTACTGTCCTGTAGTTAGTACTTTAGCATAAACTACATGTCCTATGATCCTTTAGATATTTTAGATGTTGAATAAAGCCTGAATGTTAATGATGCATAACGCTGCACCTAATAATCCAATTACATTCCATACACTACAATACCTTTGGATGCATTGAGACCAATGATACTAACTGTTTGATATGCATTAATGGCTCTGTGGAACCTCTTTTGCCTAAGGTTGAAATATAGAGATCCCTGGTTGTGGTATATTGATTTTCCGACTAAAAACTATGTTGCTTAATTTCATTTATTTGTTTGTTTGTAAACCAACTCCATATATAATGTTTAATTTATTGATATGTATATATATATATATATATAAAAAAAAATATATATATATATATATATATATATATTTATTTATTTATTTTGCTACAGTACTTGGTTGTTTTTCTTTTAAAACTCCTGAGGAAGCAGAAACATGTTCGTGAAATGTGTTGACTGAATTTAGAGAATGGTGTTCATGGGTACAAATATGTAAACCAACTGCTTGGATAAGAAATTAATTTGGAAAAACCTTTCTATATGTATGAAAATGATTTTTAACAAAGTTTCTATGTGGTGTTATATGACTTGTTTTTGTATATGTTTTTATGGAAAAATATTTTTGTAATTAAAAGATGTTTGAATTTTAGGAAATTTGAGTATATCTGTTAACTGCTCTGAAGATATGTACCTTAAAATCCTGTATACAATTTACTTTAGGTGGTATACATTGTGTCCTCTAAATTATTATTATTATTATTATTATTATTATTAAATATTTGGGATGTGGCACTGTGAGGGTTAACTGGGCAAAGACATTCCAATACATTCCATAATTTTGTCCAGTATAAATCCATGCTCTGTAATCAAGGGGGGAATTTTCACATAGTGGTTTAATCTTTTTATGTTTACATGTATGTTTGCCCTACTGATGACTGTCATGGGTACAAAGAATATATCTCCTTTAATGTAAATGCATACAAATAAAAACTTTTTTTTATTAAACTTAAATTCAGATAACAGGTAGTTTTTTACTGAGTACACACAGACATACCTTCTAGAAAGTAAAAATAGGGGTTTTCAATAAATTTGTTTATTTATTTATATCCTAGTTATGACTGTAAATGTTGTTGGGCATTCCTTTTCTGTCAAAGAAAATTATTTGAATCTTTATCAACAAATATTAAAAGCCAACTTTACTCATTTGTATGTAAGGCAGGAGACACTGTCTTATATCTCTCACAGTTATCAATATACTGTATTCTCTAGAATTGTGTGACCACTAAAAAGCCAAAATATGTTTCAGGTGATATCATTCTCTGCTTTCAAATATTTGTATAATTTTGCATGATAGTAGGGTGAATTTCCTAAATTTGTAAAGAATTACATAGTTGACACATTGGGCCTGATTTATTAAAGCTCTCCAAGACTAGAGAGGATACACTTTTATCAGCGAACCTGGGTAATCCAGCAAACCTGGAATGGATCTGGTCCTGGATTGAAAACATTTGCTAACAAATAGCAAATGATTTTAAGAAATCTATTCCAGGTTTGCTGGATCACCCAGGTTCACTGATGAACATGTATCCTCTACAGCCTTGGAGAGCTTTAATAAATCAGGCCCACAGTTGTAACAATACAAAATAATATGGAATTCAAAGTCACCACTGATTTCCCATTCTCTTACCTGCTGATTTACATTTTGTGCATACCATCTTACACTTATTTTGGAAAGGAGTTCCAAACCAGTGATTTAGTGAATTATTGCTCATATTTACAATAGTTTGGTTTTGATTATTTGAGCGCTAACAACCCAAACAGTATTCAATTATAGCTTTTTTCATCTTTACATGTAATTCATTAACTAAATATGGGTAAAAAAATATCTATGCAATGCTGAAATCTAGTACCAGTTATTACTTCAGCTGCAACAGGAAAGTTTTTTTAAACTTCTTAGACTTTTAATGAGATTTGAAAACAAAGACAACATATGTGCAGTTTAACCACCCAACCGTTAAACCCGACCTTGGTTCGGGCTAAAAAAAGTTGAAATTATCGATAAGCCCGAACTTTTCCCCCTGTATTAAAATCATCACTTACCTGGTCCCGCTGTTATCATCCAGCGTCGTGTTCGTGTTCCAGCGTCGTCCTCCAGCGTCAATCTCCCTCTCCAGTGTCGGGTGCCTTCTCCGAGAACCAGCGTGACCAGGTTAGAAGCCGGCCGGCATCTTCTTTTCCACCGGCCGGCTTCTTCTTCTCCGCCGGCCGGCTTCTTACCTGGTCCCGCTGTGATCATCCAGCGTCGTGTTCCCCCTCCAGCGTCGGGTGCCTTCTCCGAGAAGAAGCCGGCCGGCGGAGAAGAAGAAGCCGGCCGGCTTCTTCTCCGGCCGTAGCGTGTGCGTGTCCCTCGGCGATAACGTCGGCGCGTGTGCGGGAAAATTCAAATTCAAACTCATTCAAACACATTTTGTATTGGATTGAATACAAACTCCTGTATCCAATCCAATACAAAATAATTCAAAATAAATACAAAGCATGTAATTGGTAAATTCAAACTCTCATTTTGTATTGAATTGGATACAGGAGTTTGTATTTAATCCAATACAAAATGAGAGTTTGAATTTTGTTCTCATTTTGGATTGGATTGAATACAAAGTCCTGCATCCAATCCAATACAAAATAATAGAAAATATATTTATGTGGTTTTGTCTATAGGTATGTGACGGACACTAGGAAGGTGTTTTAGAAAAATATATTACTATACAGTATACCGAATTATCGCATTTTCAGTATTTTTCATTTATTTATGTATTCTTGTTTAACCTGATTTTTGTGTCTTTTATTTAATTTTATTAAAAGTAATTTTTTTTTTTTTTACATGATTGTGTGTTTCAAACATTTTTTATATTCATGATATCTACTAGAACCCTGTTCGGACATATTTCTGTAAGTTACAGGTCTACAATTTAAAAAAAAAATTTCATGAAAAACAGTGTAACGCTTTTGGTACAGAAATCTAGACATCAGTGTAACGCCCAGGTGGTTAAGCTTCAACTTTAAAAAATACAATTTTAATAGCATCACATTGAGAATTATAGTCATTATCTATCTTGCAATGAGAATAATCCTGATAACCCAATATTCAGTGATGTTACATCTGTATTGTAAATAAAAACTGTTTATGGTGGAAATATTAGCAATCAGATCAACCAGATTACATAGACTGCTAAATGAAAGGCAAGCATAACTTGCAAATATAGTGTCATGGATGCATCCTGTATTCATCTTTTATATAAAAATGAGATGTTAGATAAATGGTTTACAAAGTATAGAAAACATGAGTTTGTGAAAAACAAAAATTCCCCTCCCTTCCCTGCCTACATACCCGTACTACAGATATAGCAACGTGCTTGCATGCAAACAGATAATTGGATGTACGACTAATGTACATTCCAGTCAAGCATCTCCTATTGCTCGTCTTGTTTAGATAATTAGTTGTCACATTTAAGTGTTTCTCCATCTGCCACTACATGACACATTAAATCATTTTCAAAATCTTTCCATGAAAAGGACGGTCAGCCTACTTTGCTTGAGGAAGAGGCGTCTTCCATCTCTAACATATTTTATCATCATCACCACGGAGACAATGTGTGTGTTTTTCACTTGAGGAAAAGGTGTGCACGGTGTCTTGGCATGTTTTATCAGTACTAGGTACAGTATGTGTATTAGTAATCAGTGCTGTCTAGATGGAACTGGAATATGGCACCAGCCTTTAATTACATGATACAATGTGAACATCTTGAATTTTTATTCACAATTGTTTACTTTAATAAATACTGAAGGTGATCTTCCTTTGTAATTCTTTTCATTTTAATTAGTGTAATTATTCAGAAAAGTCTTGTATGAATAAATCAAGTGTCATCAACAACCACCTATATAATGCTAACCACAGACTTGCTGCCATATTTAAACCATCCTCCAGTATGGTTGCTGAATGATGATTTATGTTCATGTGCAGCACCTTTTATGGTCATTTTTAAAGGAAAAATGCCATTTCATGAGGCTCAGTTGTTCAAATTTGGGGGCTTGTATAAATTAATGATCAAATAAGAACTGCTCTAAAGTGTGTGTAAAATTCAGCTGAAGCTATTGGACCTTGTGAACAACATGTTTGATTCAAAGGAAAGTAAGCATACAAACAAACAAATAAACATACAAAAGAAAAGTCAACCACTCCAACTACAAGTTTAATTTAAAAATAAAAACAGAAAAACAGTATTACACTAATCCTGATAATAACATATATAATAAACATATAAAGACATTATATTTAATCTTGCTCAATTTTGTATGATGGGTAATGGGCAATGCATACACACAGCGGTGCATAAAAAGGCACATGGTGTATATTTTAAAGCACTGTGCAAAAAAAAAAAAAAAGATCCCATACCATACATTGGCATCCTATTTATACCCAATGGATTTCTCAGTGCAGTTTATGTTAACATGCAGCAAGACTTACAATAAAGTGGAAGTGTTGATGCACTGCAGGTAATTGGTCTAAAAAAAAAGGTCTAAAACTGGCCTTAATGTATAAAAAAACTCACCCTTCAGGCATTGTCTGACCTTGATTGTTCTGTTATGTAACACAATTTTTTTCTCAAAAAGCCCATTCAGCCCATTTATTTCAAATTGACAGCCAAAACATTTATATTGGACTTGCACTGTTTTTTGTTAACGCAGACGACAATGCATTGGTGGCTCACGGCTGTGGATTGTGGTGCACTACAAGCCAACAACAGCACTACAACACACCACCCTTAGATTTGTGAGTTATTGTGGCATGTTAAAACATTCATTTTGCTGCACCTTAAAATTCTGAATCTGCCCTAAGCCACACAGTTTACAGTTAGTACCAATAACCTTTCACAGGAATAGAAACTGAAGAAAAAGAATTATCCTTACTTTGAATAAGGAACTAAATCCAGCAGTTCATACAAATAGAATTTAACATACTACACTGCTAGTTCTCCGGGTATATTCTCTCCCTACCTGAAATCACAAAAAATCTATTAAGCAAAAATCTCCATATTTTTAAACCTCAAATTTGGAATTAAAGTAAACAAGCAAAAGAGTCTTTGGAAACACGAGAGGACTCCCTTTGACCTATAGCGTATAAAATTGTGCCAGTAGTACTAGATCTCTAACCATTTCTGTATATATTTTTGTTTATACTTTTGCCATTTAGACTTTGTCCTTGTTTTTCTTCCAACCGTTTCTGTTGAATGCCTTTTATTATATCTGTTCAGCAAAAGCATTTGAAAAACAGTCTGAATCTCAACAATGGACAAAAAATGATATGAGCCCTTGTAAAAAGCTTTAGCTTGAGACACTGAGGCGGCACAAGTTTCATTAAAACAAGTGGCAGCTTGTAGGCCTAAAGAAATGTAAATGTACCTGTTTCCTCGCTTTTGTACCTTTTATTAACAAGATTGCACACTTTCGTGCCACTGTCATGTTTAAATACTGCTTTAATCAGGATAGATTAGGATAGTATGAAAACAAATACCCCAAAGCCTTTTTCCCCAGGTGTAATCTGTTACTATCAGTTAAGTTTTCAGTTTTGTTTTTCTAACTTACATGCAGATGTACATAGTACAAGAAGAAATTGTTTATGCAACATTTTTGCTTTGCCTGTTGATTTATATAATGTGGCTAGACTGTAAGTAAGGTGGCAATTAGGTAGAGATTAGCACATGCAGCTATGCGTGTGTTCTGTTTCTGTGAGTCACAATGCAGGTTGTTTGTGCACCATTTGTGGTCAGAGTAGCATGTTATCCAAACATCAATCAGGGAGAAAATTGCGAAAGCATTCCAATTACTTTATCTCTGCATAAGGGCAAAACATTGTACCACAGGTAAAATGCAAAAACACATAAAACACATAAAAACATGCAGCTTAGAAAAATACAATTACAACTGAGCCTGACATAATGGTTCAGTGAACAACAAATGCTAGGGCTGCACGAAGGTGAAAAACACCTGCGTGTGTGTGTTCAGTGATACATTTTTCAAGGTATTCACTATATGTAAAGGCTTTTAGCCTATTTTCTCTGCCACTTCAAACGTGACCAATATTACTGGAAAAATATTTTTAACATATATATAATTGCTCAATATCAAGGGAGATATATTGCAATACAAACTAACAACAGCTTCAAAAAATCACAATATTCCTGGTGGTATTATGTTAGCATTTTCATCCTGTGAAAATAAATAAGGCACACTCATTTATAAATCTACCTGTTATGGTGAAACCACAACCTGGCATACCCTACTATCTCCTAGGCCCTGGTTAACCCTGATTAATTTTTGGACAACACATTCCATACCACTATCAAAGCTTCTAAATGATATTATTGGTATATAGCATATCATTACAAGAATATATATGAGTACAAGCTAGTTGTAGTAGATTCCAGGAACTCCAGGAACAGAGAAAAGTAGCAGATAAAATGCATTTTTGCATTTATTACCTTGCCTAGTCACTCTGAAAAACTTTTTTTATACTACCTTATGCCCTAGGGCGCTTACACAAGTACAATTTTCAACTTTGGAAATTATCATTTTAATCGGCAAAGAGTGACAGATGAACAAATGAGCAATGTTCCATAAATATGGGATGACAAGTGAGCGGCACCCCACTGTGCTCTCCTACCCTCAATTACATTGCGGTTATTCCCCATTGGTCGTTTATGTATTCAACCGGATGGATCCATGAACGATGTTGTGCGACCACTGTACACATACCACCTTAGATAGACCCGACCATTCATCTCTGGTCATAATCATCTGACATGTGTGCATAACCTTAGTTGCAGTCCTTTGAGTACCCTAAATCTCTGCTATGAACACTTCTTTATTCTTTAGTGAGCCAAGGCAATGACATTGTGTTTAATGTAGCTACTATTTTCCATGACTACAAATTACATACTTTCAGTGTAGGGATATGCCTCCAGCAACTATAATATTTGTCCAAGAAATGATCAGATCTATGTAATATGTTCTATCAGTCATCTCCCCATCACTACAGGACCTCTGTCAATAACACAGAATATGCCTTAGAGGAGGAGGCGTATACAGACCACTGATTTGTGAAATGAGATGGGATGGGGATGAGGAGGAAGGGGGGGATTTAAGTTATGGCGATCAGTGTTTAGCAGATTCATTGCTCTTAGTTTTAAGCATATTCATATAAATCTGGTAGCACTGACTTCTGTATCTGGTAAGAACTAGATAGAAGGTCTGCAGTAGGAGGGATCCCAGCACAATCTTCCAATCCAATCGCCCTGGTGTAAATTCTGTTAATGCAGAAATTATATGTTTGCCACGGGTTGCTGTGGTTAAATAATTTTTTTTTTACTATTGTCTAATAAGTGGTAAAGTAAATGTACAACTAATTAATATTGGTTCAAACCTCTCTTTAGCAAAAGGTGCTTTAAAACAATTTTATATATTGCTTGTCCCCCGTCCTGTGTACTGGGCTTTGCAGCAGATACCTATAAACGTAAATACTGTGGTTGTGTTACTACTTAGCTAACCTAGCTAAGTGAAGCTGTGTGTATATATACCACCTAAAATATGTTTAAAAGGTAAAATTCATGCCACTTGATTAAAAAAGAGGACAATGCACCAGAAAGTGTCATCAACTCCTTTGGAAAAGTCAGTAATTTTTTAAGTATTGGTCATTGGTAAGATTTATGTTATCAGAGGACAATCACATTTTTTAGTCACGTCATTGATCACTATAGTAGCTTTACATTTTTATACATTTATGTGTTACATACTACATGTTCCAGGTTTTATTTGCGGATACTGATTTTCCTGTTTTTGTTTTCCATTTGCTTTGATTCATTTTACAGGTCTCTGGGGTGCTTCCTTGTTTCTAACCACGGCCTACATAAACAAGGGTCATTGATTTCTTTGTTCAGAAGTTGAGTATCTTTGATGAATGTTGTGAACACTGAGGATATTTTATGTAACTTATTTAAATTTAAACCTTAACATGTCAGTGGGGCTTGTACCATGA
Organism: Pyxicephalus adspersus; assembly: GCF_032062135.1. Taxonomy (NCBI): domain Eukaryota; kingdom Metazoa; phylum Chordata; class Amphibia; order Anura; family Pyxicephalidae; genus Pyxicephalus; species Pyxicephalus adspersus. The sequence continues at coordinate 65,725,118 of NC_092862.1, read as the reverse complement.
TATCTAAACAATGATAGATTTACCCCTGATTTATGGCGAATTAAAATCAACACATTAAAAATATTGGGAAGTTTTAGTTGAACAAGCGTTGCATGAGATATATTTAAATATAAAACAGGGAATTATAAAAACTGAAAACACCTTAAAAAATTGAAATGTTGACATTTGTCCCCAATATTACCAAGCAAGGAAAAAACTCAAATTGTTTTTCTTTCTCTCTTTGCTGATATAAAGCGTATATACGCACAAAAACTAAATTCTTTCTTTAGATAAGATGGCTGCATTAGTTCTCTGCATTCTGGCTAACACAATTTTACAGATAATTTTGTTATCTTGCCAGAAATGTAGTGTTTTTTTTTTACTACTAATGCCATAAATCCATCAAGTAATGGGGACACACAAAGGCAGATATTTTTCATGTCCTGTCTGGGTGACAACCATGCTGCCTCCATAGATACAGTGGAGAAATTAGTGTAGTCACATATGAACAGAAAGTGTGTTATTTAAGTGAAAATAAAGGGAAATAAGTTGTAAAAAATATTTCTGCACAAACTAATGACTGGTAATTTTTAACATCAGAAATTTCTTTCATTAAAAAATGCAGAAAATGACACAATTGACAAGGACAAAAGTGATAAGTCTGGCCACCTTGATGTGGTACGTGATGCGGTACAGTTTGTTGAGCTTGTTTTGTGCTGTAGAGACTTTTGACAACATACTGATTTACATTTTGTGCTTCTGTGAAAGGGAGTGCCATCATTCTTATGCAATGCCAAGATAGTAATTACAGGCACTATTTCCAGACCCAAATATTTTTAGTAACCTTTGTACTGTGAATTCAAGATATAGGTAACATATAGCAGATCCCAAAACAACACCTTGCCAATAGTTTATTATGTTGATCGTGTTCCCTGTGTTACCCCTGAAAATGACTGCTTCCCCATCAACTTGTCCAAATGAGAACAATTAGTTGACAGACATGTGACTAAATAAATAAATATGTATTTCAGTTTCCTGCCTGACAGATTGATGATTAAAATTGATGTAATGAAGAAGAAGTAATCTGCTGCTGTTGGTAATTGTAAGGCCGACTGCAGAGCAAAGAATCTGCTTTATGCCAATCTTTTCATACTTCACTTTCCTCTTCATCACTGCAGCAAACAATGAACTGTAGCAGCAGTAGATGGTGATGGATAGATGGTGATACCCAATGGTGTCTCCTTGGTTTTTAGTGATTTACTTATGACAAGGAGGAGAAAAAAAATAAAGAACTGATTTTGTTCAGTGGTTTGTCTTGGCTCTACCATTGCCTATAAAAGTGTTTTTGACCCTTTTAACCATGGGCAAACCCTTTGAATGAATTTTCAGGGAACCCCCACTAAAATACTATGTCCACAACTCACAGTACATTAGTATGGTGGTCGGTGGGAAAAGTTCCTTTTACATTACAGGTTGTTCGGAAGAATGCCACCCCTATGTATAGCCAAAGAGATCATTGGTGTTACCTAAACTGACCTGAGAATCATAAACTGCTCATTGCTCAAGGATCCCTAGCAACTTTTGGGGGAACCCTGGCTGCGAAACATTGGACAAGCACTCTTTTATACACACACAGGTTTATACACAGTAATGCATACACTGTCCTAAAATCTGGAGAACAAATTGCATGATAACGCTACTCACTGAACATCTACAGATTAAAATGATAAGTAAAAGATAGAAAAGCATCACCTTCTTTATAGCTATCAGACTTCTAGTATTAAGTCTAGAGGTGCCGTATCAGTGCTTATTACAGAAACAGAGCAGCCAAGGGCTAGAGCAGAGGAAAAGAGGTTTGACTGGTAACCTGATTAAGCTGGATGAGACTCAAAATACTCCTGTAACTGACTATATATCATATAGTCAATAATGTCAGCAGCTTGGCTGGAATGAATCAGACTGCTGATGAAACATTGTTGTGACAAGTTTAAAAATGCAGCCGCCCTTTTTTTCTTTTGCTGCTCACAATAACAATAATCTCACTAAATAAATTGTGGAACATGTGAAGAATATTTTTGTGCATGCTAGTACCTAAGTAATAGTGTGTTAAGGTATACCATGGTGAATTTTTGTGGATTATCATTAGCACCTTGACACTAGAGTATGCGTACAAGTTTTTCTGTCTGTGATTTTCAAAGCTAAAGATTTTAAAGCACACACAGTTCCAGCAAGCCTATGAGGTACAGTAGTGTTACTAGCATTTTAAGATTGATTGCTTTCCTTATTTACTTACCACTGGCAGAAATTTTACTATTAACAAATGTTTTAAAGAACTCTGATTTTATGATAAATTGTACACTGCTGGCCAAGGCTATATTATTTCTAATTCAAACAACATAAGTTACTCTGTATCTGTCATAAATGTCACGAAAGTCAGAAAAGATTTAAACTCTGTGTCAAGCCTCTGCTTTCTATGATTGGGCTTCCTACTTTGGCATTTTTTTTGCCAGTTCCAAAAATTTATTGCAATATGTAAAACAGAACTAAGGTTCCATTTTAAAAATTTGTCAGGCAGGATTTTATTGCAGAAAGGGACAGGCGATGTCCTCTCTGCAATAAGCATTCTTGCCCGCTTGATCGCTGGCTGGAGCCTCCTGCACATGCCAGGACTGAATGAATTGCACAGTTACGTCACCCCAGCCAATCAAGAAGGCCAAAGACTGCAACTAGGATCAGAAGAAGGAAAAAGATGGAGGTGTCCTGCATTGGAATGGGGACAGGTGAGTATAACAAAGTTTAGATCCCCTTTAAATACTCTCTTCCAACTTACTTCCAGAGGAAGAACAATGAGCAAATACTTGTTAAACTTTTAAGGGTACTTGAAAAGCAAATTTTTTCTGAATGTTGGAATAAACTAATATTTTAAAAAAGCAGTATATCTCCCCTAGGTCCTGTTGTGGCCTGGCAAAACAGCATTTTTGTGGACTGGTGGGATCAGCTCTTCTCAGTTGTCTTCTTGTTAAATTACTCAAACCCCCTGTAGTATACTATACTATCCAAATAATATATCATCTGTATGTTTTACAAGTATGCAAACACATTCCATGGATCTTTGCAGCTTTAATCCTAAATATAACTGCATACGTGAATGATATCTATTTAAGCTTTCCTCTAAGTTCCCAGAATAGGCCTATGTAAAAAATATTATTAGATGTACTTTTTACATCTTGCCTGCCATGCACCACTATATAGTTCAATGATAATAAGCTAATCTTGGCATAAATTAGGATGCACAGTATTCATGGCTATTGATCTACTTGTGCATAACACGTTCAATGAAATATAAGCCATTTTTGTTTTCAAATAAAACTCCTATCAGGATTTATCTTCACATCTCATCTTTACTGGAAGATTTTACATCACCCATTGCAATACTAAACTTTTGAATTTTGCTTACTTTTTGTCTTGTTACTCTGGTTACTAGGAAGGATAAATAGGGTGCATTTTCCCAGCTATAGCACAGAACTACAAAAAAAAAACAGATGGTTTTTCTTTTTCATATACTTTAAGAGTTAATAAATATCATCAAACATTGTCAGATATAATCTTGCTTTCATTCAATGTCGTTGACATATTTGCAATATATATCAGCTTAAATTGCGCATCACATCTAAGTGGGGGTAAGTATAAAAGAACTTCATCCTTTTATGTAACTTAGTCATACTTAGACATAGTCAATGGACACACACACACACACACACACACACACACACACACACACATATATATATATATATATATATATATCTATCACCATTTATATGAATCACATTTCCTTAAAGTCAGGGGGCTTAAAAAAATGTCTTAAGAGATGAAAAACTCTCATTCTCCATCCACGTGGGTGTCAGTCATGTGACTATAGATGGACCTTGAATGTTACTGTATGTGACAATTATGTAGCACCTAAATTGCAAAAATATTCAGATAAAGAATTCAGAAAGAAATGCCAGTAGCACTGATTATTCATATGACTGACCATAAAAATAGTCAACAATCTCAAGAGTTTTTAGAGGAAAAGGAACAATCTTCTCTCAACACCGGCAAACCCCATATAATGGCATTGCTCTAAACATATGTGTAGGGGGCTCACATCCAAGATAACCAGGGTAAATTGAGTTATGTTAAATGGTAACTGCTGACTTTATGACCTGTTGCTTTGCACATCCTTTGTTAATAAAGGAATGTATTTTGCACATTCTTTTCCTTTTGAGTGCATTTTTTGTCATAACTTTTTGCAAGCAGGGCAGAGGAACATGGCTCCAGATATTAACTCAGTAGGCGAGGTACTTAGCAACCATGTTCTCTGTGTCATATCAATAAATAAATATTGCATGCATTCATAGGATCCAAGAGATAAACCATGAAAAATTTTAAATTTACTTGAACATACTCTGTAAACACAACCACTCCCATTTAATGTTGAAATGAAATGTACTGGGTTTTCCATCAGTACAATAACAATAACAGTTACAATTCTATCACTCATATAAACCCATGTGTTTGGTGCGCATTGTTCTTTTGATGTAGTTGACTAGAGGCATGTAAAATGAAACAAATATAAATATTCACCTCTTAGACATTAATTACAATTTGTTTGGAATACTTTGTTCTCGTTGCATCACCACATTCCTGTAAATATAGTCTTTGTTCCATGGCAGTTGTGTGGGCATTGTGGGTGTTCAGAGATTTGGATGGTTGCCACTGTAAGTCAGTTTGGTGAAACTGCAATGAGTCCTTTATAAAACTAACCGTATAACTGAAACAATTTGTAACAACTCTAGATGGGATCAGTAATAGAATATCAAATTATGCAATGTAGCAAGCACTTACCAAAAACTGTTTAGTATCCAAGTTTTAGTTTTAAAAAATAATACTCAAACACGGTGTTAGAGAAAGGTATGTAAAATATTTGATTACTTTAAAAATGGGACTATACTACAAAAATGATGGAACTAATAACGCAAATGTTTGAGGAAAGAAATGTTTCTTGGTGGAAAAGTTGAAACTTGGTAAAACTGGTATTTGGGGTGATTAACATCCCACTATTCCCATCCACCTTATCCCTCCTATTGTGTGTTACTTCCCCGACCTCCTGGATTGTAACCTCTTTGGGGCAGGTTCCTGTCCTCCCCCTGTGTATCTGTCTGTCATTTGCAACTCCTATTTAATGTACAGTGCTGCGTAATATGTTGTCACTATATAAATCCTGTTAATTATTAAGAATAATAACAATATTAATCCAAAATAACTCAAAGGTTTCTACTGTTTTTATCCACCTTACCCCAGTATGTTCCATAAAACTCCCTTTTCTTCCCCCATTTTATGACTATGCTTACCCAAATGTTGTTGTTTCTTGTTTTATACTCTAAACACAAGACGTAACCTGTTTTTAATTTTTCTATTTTTTTTGTTATTTTATCCAGTATACAGTTTTGTATTGCTCATGTTGTAACCACAATAAAAAGATTTTTTTTTAACATAGGCCAATTAAATCACAAATAGAATTTAGAACTAGATTCTAATCCATTCTATTAATATCATCTGATTTTGTCCTCCATCCTGAGCACTGGTCTATCATCAAATTGTACACCAATCTCATCTATGCCACCATCATGTCTTGTAATCTTTTGTATGGGCTTCACCATAACCACCATTGCCCCTTAAACATGTAGCCACCTTGAGAATGAGGACTATTTGTCTCCTGAGCAACAAGAATAAAAGCTTGATGTCCTTTTGCCACAGGGTAATTGGTGGTGTGAACCACAGAAGCAGAAGGGAAATTGTGGGCTGCTCAGTCTTTATGGCACAATGTAAAAACATTTTTTATCCAAAATACAGCTTGTGGTACAAACTATGGCCAGCGGGCCAGATACGGCCCAATAGGGAGGTTTCCCCAGCCCTGGCCGCAGAACACGTCCCCCGGATCTGAGCCTGTGATGGGAGAGTGGGCAGCTGTGTCCCTGCACACCACCCACCCACTCTCCCAACGCAGGCTCAGATCTGACAGTGGTATCATGATGACAAAACTCCGCCCACTCCCCCATTGGCTCCGCCCCTCTGTCAAATTTTTTTTCAGATTGTGGCCCCTGAGTCAAAAAGTTTGCCCACCCCTGGTGTAGACAATCAGCCTATAGAGCAATTGGTTTGTCAATTATTTAGACCATGTTGATTGGCTTTGTGGGAGGTAAGCCTTTATTTTCTAGATTTTTATAAGCTGGTCATTCAATCTCACAACAAAATATTATCCGTGCTGGTAAAAAGCAAAGTGACCATATTTGCTGCAGTTAAATCAATTGCCTCTTCTTGCCTAAAATATTTATTTATTTTTTTAATAAAATATATATTTTATAAAATATTTGTATTGGTATCTAATTTATATCCCTGTTAATATATACATCCTGAAATACGTTCTATATCAACAATGTTCCATTATTCCCATTCCTAAATGTAAAATAGCATCTGGAAGACAATAAAGGCATACTATATGCAACTTTACACTGACTTAGGAAATGTTATACAATAGGAAATACTTATTAGAAAGGAATACCATGCACCAGGATTTAGTAATTGCTTTTTTTTTCTTTTTAATAGCCACCATGAATGAAATTCTGATGTATGTCCCTAGACAAAATAATTTAAAAACAATTCTAAGACAAAATAATATTAATAATGGTCCATCTCTGTCTTCACTGCAATGCCCAGTCTAAGGCTGGGGGTGGTCCAAATCAGCAACTTGTCAGGTAACCTGTTGACACCTGTGTTATATCCCATAGGTCAGGAGGGCAGATTGGAGAATTTGGGGTCATATTCTTAGTTGAAAAAGAAAACATGATTTACATGGGTGAAGGAAACAGGCCACAAAAACACATGACTATTTTAGAGGCATTGGAGCATGCAAGGTGGCAACACAAGTGGAAAAATGGAAGTCCAAGCTAAAGACAGAATCACAGTGAACTGTTTTAGAGAGGAATGAAAACACACAGAAGAACACCTTTTTTTGGGAGCCTTAAAAAAATTCACCGTGGGTTTATGGATACTCTGAATGTTAACTGAAAACATACAGTATCGGTTTATTTATGGTTAGACTAACTTTTTTGGGTTCAAATGTAAGCAGCTATTTTGCAACAATGAAATTTTTATAAAGTCATGCTGAGTTGTGCTCCTTGCCTGTACTTCCTTCAGTGTGGCATTTTGTTTATACTGGTGTAAAGCCAGGTTTTTAACAACAGATTAGATAAACTCACAAATGATTACAGTAAGGTGAGATGAGGTGGCCTAACCTACACCAATCATAGATCTTAAATAAGTAAATAGAGGAAGATATAATGTCTGTATGACTAATGCTATCAATAAAAAACAATTATGGTAGATTGACAGTGTCTCTGTGTTTCATATATATTTACATTAATCGGAGGTTTAATACTCTAACAGTTGGCCTTCTATGGTTTCTCTTTTTCCCTCAACAACACGCTAATGACTTTTTAAGGAAAACCTTTCTGTTATAATTACATAACATTTTAAACCCAGTGTCTTCATCACTGTTTCTCTGTGCTTCGACAAGATGCTGTACATAACTTCCTAAAAACATCAGAGCACCCTGTTTTCCCTATTCCTATTCCTCCTTCATACTATGCTTTCCTCTATTCTGCCCTGCACTGTGTGTTCCGTGTTCCTCCTCTGCCTAATTCTGTACTCTGCCGTGTGTATTTCCTATTCCACATTACATACTCCCTATGAAGTGTTTAATATCACAAAAGCTGCTTGCTTAAAAATGTGCACATTTTTTAAATTAAATCTGCTTTTAGAGGAAGAATCAGAAGGAGTGTTAGTTTTCTATTTCTATTCTCCCAGCAGAACAAAGCATATGTAATAGAAGAGTTTTAGTTTCTAAAAATGATTCTGCTGATATCTAAATGTTACTGTAAGACCTTTATTAAGGCACAATAATTAAAGCAGATTTTGTGGGTAGACTGTGGCACAAATGAGTCAGCTCAGGTAAGATAACACAGAATAAAGAAAATTAGTAGTTTATTCAGTTAAGCTTATAACCTGCATGTGAGGAGCTCACAGGGCAGAACAATTAATCATAAACAGCAAACGATAAAAACACCCTGGGCCTAAAATTCACATGAAGCCATCAAACCTAACACATCCAATAAACCCGAGATTAGTTAGCTCCACATATAATTGTTATGACGGTAATCCCCGGCCCCAACGTCATGATTAATTTCATTCTTGGGTCACTATGCTAATGATGGAACCTAAATGCATCTTAACCAAAGTCAGCCCAAGTTACAGTTAACTTTGCCCCTTTATGCCCCTCCCACTGTTAGTGCAGTGCAGCTACACCCAATGTTTGCCATGGCATGCCACATCATTGTCCTCATTAGGATGCCCCATGGGTATTCCAGGTCTTTCACAATTCACAAATGTTTTTAATTGTAGTTCTTTTATTACCAATGTTAGCTTTTGACTTTATTGCTTTACATTTGAGATGCATATGTTTATTGTTTGTGTTTTTTTTCATTTAGGTTTGCTGACACATTGATAACACTGGTCAATAAACATTTTAAAAACCAAACTGAATAAAGCCATTTTAGGTTATGTTTGATGCACAGATTCTAGGAATGGTATTGGTTTTGCTAGACTGGCTATAGTTTGTAAATAATGACCTCAATAATAACCTCATAGAAAACTAATGAAACATGAAAATTAAGCAAAATTAGACTAGATATGCCTACGTATACAAAATTAAATCTTTGAAATACTTAATGTCAATATATTCTAAAGTCAGTATATTTACAGAACTAATCACTAAGAAGTCATTGAAAAATTCCGTTTGTATGATTTCCTTTTGTGCTGATGATCAGGACAATCACATTGAAGGCCCCAGCAGTAGTCTGCCATCATGTGTCTATCCCATCTGCCCTGATACCTTTCTTCCATCACCTTTATATCTTGATGAAACCTATCCTCTTGTTCCTCACTGATATCGCCAAGGTTTTCTGGAAATTTTTGCAAATGGCTATGGAGATAGTGTACCTTTATGCTCATAGTAGCACCCAAATGTTTAAAGTTTAAGAACAAGTTTTGTACCAGTTCTTCATAATTTTGTGCTTTATGGTTACCCAAGAAGTTCTTGAAACCATGACATAGCTGTGCCAGGCAGAAGCTTCAGTATCAGTCATGTAACTTGTAAAATTTTAATCATTTATCGGTTTCCGAATCTGGGGTTCATCAAAGATTTCTGCTTTTAATTTTTCAGTACTCAGTCCAGGAAAGAATCTACAAATGTGTTTGAAGCAATCACTGTGCTTGTTCTGAGCTCTCACAAATTGCTTCATTAATCCCAACTTTATGTGTAGTGGAGGGAGAATGATTTTTTCTTTGTCAACCATTGGCTCGTTAATGATGTTCACTGCACCTTTTTCATGTTTTCCCTTGGAGTCCATGTCACATTTTCCAGTGATCCTGCTTTGCTCCACTATCCCACAAGCAGATGAAACATGAGTACTTTGTGTATCCACTTTGATGTCCATGTAGGAAGTTCACCATTTTTAAATCAACACATATAGACCATTGGTGTTCATGATAGCAAAGCTTTTGTAAGACCATTTTGATATTTTCATATTCTTCTTTAAGTTTTGTTGAGTGACCAATTGGAATTGATGCATAGCAGTTGCCATTATGCCGTAAAACAGATTTCAAACTTTGAGTGGAACGGTCTATGAAAAGCCGCTAGACTTCTGCTCGGTATTCTGGTACTCCCATATGAGCTAGTAGTCCAGGCATGTTACAACAGTACACAAAGTCTCCATCTTCACTGAAATATGGTCGGAGTGTCACCTCTCTTGTCCTATACATCGGTATTTTAACTCTCAGTCTCAGACAGTTCTTTTCTTTTAGCCTGGATGCTAAAAGTTCAGATGCTTGTTTTGACAGACTTGGATCATGTAATAAATCATTCAGCTCTTCTTGGGAGAACTGCTGGTTTGATGAAACATTTCCTTCATATTCACTTCCACTGCTAACTCCTGGATTACACTCCAAACCCTGTATATCCTTCATGTTGGATACAGGAATATCAGGGAGTGTACTGAACACTGGTATGGGAACATCAGCACCATGCGGCACAGGTCGTCTGGCTGATTCCAAATCAGGGTACTCCCACTTGTTTTTCTTGTAACAATTGAAACCTTTTACATTTACAGCACTAAAATAACAATCATTAGGATGATTTTTGGGCTCTCGCCATACCATAGGTACACCACATTTCATACTTTTCAGTTTTTGCACTGACGTAGACACTCTACACAAGTTTTGCATAGCATATAGGGGGCCCAATACTTATCTTAGTCCCCCAGTTTAATACCAAAATATGCAAGATATGCTTGTTTCACAAATTCTGTAATATTTCTTCTCTGTTTTTGCTGAGAATATTCACCACAAATGTAGCAAAATACATTAGTATAATGTATGAGTACTCTACATTAGTAGATAATGTATGAATAAAAATAAGGCAAATGAAAATTTCATGAAAGTAATGTCACATTTATTATATAAAATGCAAAACATCAACATAAATTAAGATTGATAATGTTATGCTGTGTTAACATGTGTTGGTTAAATCCTCTATTCTGATTCCTCTATCACAAGAACTAGAACCAATTCAATGAAACAGATGTCATTTCTGGAGTTAGCAGACCTGAAATACACTAAATATATTAAAAAATCCTTGGCAAGTGAAAAAAATGTTTTTTTTGAGCTGTGTAATAATTTTTTCCCATACAGTAACACTTTTCTTGTTTTGGGTCCTTGATATATACACTTTAGGTAACACTAGATGTTCATCATCATTATTAATATTATTATTATTATTATTATTATTATTATTATTAATAATAGTATTAATAATAATATTAAACAGGATTTATATAACGCCAACATATTACACAGCAATGTACATTAAATAGGGGTTGCAAATGACAGACGAATACAGACAGTGACACAGGAGGAGAGGACCCTACCCCGAAGAGCTTACAATCATGAATAATGGTGATCCCTATCTGATTTGTTTCAGCTTCTAATGTACACTGTTAGAAACTGACTTTGTGTAGTAAAATCAGAATATCAAATTTTATCAGGCAAGATTATATCAGATTCAGAGTTTTTTTTATAACCACAATGCACTGCATGATACCTGTTAATGTCTATTAGCTCTTCAAATGGCCAGGACTAAATATTACCATTGAATAGTAAGAGTTGCCTTCTTGGAACAATGTTGTTTGTGTGGTTTTTGTATTATAAATGGAATGGTGAACTGAACCCAACTATAGTCCTACCCTTTGTGGGATGCCACAACCCTTAAGGCTGACAGATGACCAGTTGAATAGCAAACCAGGCAAATGATTTACGCACATCAAGATCTGACAGAGTAGGGCAGATGCCTGGATAGTAGATATGTTGTAAAAGTTCTTTTTTGTCAGACCCATACCAGCTAATTCAGATGTACCATTTGAACTATGTATACAGAAAAGGCAGCTATCACAAAATCAGCTTTTTCTTCCAATAACATAATGTCACATTTACATTATATTCAGACTACCTTTAATTATCTTTTGTTTTATACTTTAATTATCTTTTTATACATGGTATTGCCATTTGTCCTAGGGGCAGAATTCCCAGGCACTGTATAGGCATATACCCATTCAGTCTCATGTTTTGGCAGCAGCTCCAAAGAGATTTCCTGCAGGCTAGAAGCGGAGAAGGCATCCAAATCAAAACTGACAGATTGCTTTGGTGAAGCATTAGACTCTCCCTGTTATCTGTTACCGCCAACATTTTTTTCTTCCATTAAAAAATCAACTCCCCAGAAGGTAAAGTAATTTAGCACTCTTCTTCTGCAAAAGTTTTATAATCATGTTATAATCATTCAATGTTATCCAGTGGAATTATTAGTAAATGTGATAATACAGATAAAAAATACACAGTGATGAGACAAATCATTTTGTGATAAATATGTTTTATTGTTGTGCTATATACATAAGTGGGAAAATATAAAGTATCAGGAGCAATATACTGTACAAGGCCTGGTTACCAATCTGCAAAACAGAAATGATTTGTGCATTATTATGTGTAGCAAAATGAATCTGTTCACTACAGTGTTTGGTATGTAATTAAGCACATAGTTGTATACAATGGTATATGGTATATGTTGCATAAGGAAAACTTCTACTATAAAAATGAAGGAGCAGTTTTTGTGGTTGTAAACTTTTTCACAAACACTAGCCCTCATGTACAATTTCTTTAGAATTTCTTGTAGCCCCCTGTGCCTTCTTTTCCGACATTGACAGCTTGAATTCACATTTTCTATGACACGTGAAAGGCAAGAGAGATGCACATCAGATGGTAACAAATTGGGTCTTAATGGACAGATTAGAGCAAAGTTTTTGTTCACTGATTATACATCAATTTGTTCAAAAATTGAATAGCTCATATTTTCAGTAAACATCATTAAAGGAAAGGGATGCTTTAAGCTTGGTACTCCATTAATAGTTTTCCTTGAATATGGTCTATTATCTTTAGTTTATTCTTTTCTTATTTTTATGAATCATGTTTCCTGTATGCAATCTAAAGGAATAATTGCAAGAGACTATACCACACATTTTACCTGAAATAAACCTGCTGCATGATACTAGTGGTAATTCAATCTACTTAGGTCAGTCTAAACCAGAAATATTAGCTTTAAGTAAACCTGACTTTCGGAAGAGTAGTATCATCTACTGGCATTTATATAGAAAAGTACACCATTAATTAATTCAGCTGCAGGCAGAAATTAGGCACCAGAAACAAAATGCCGAATACTTTTCATACAGTACGTGATGCTTCAAAGGCAGTCTATAAATAGCAAGCTTGTGTTTTGTCATTCTTCTGCTTCCTCACTGTACATAACAGCTATCCCACTGAGATCAAGGACTGCACTTTTCTTTTGAGAAAACACTAAAACAAATGTTGTTTTATGAAACCATTCAATTTCTGAAATTATGCACAAAATATAGATGAAAGCACAAGGTCAGGGTTTCCTTTTGTGAACCATGAAAGTACACAAACTGCACAGCATTCAAACACAAGCTTTAGAAAACGTCTCCGAAATCCAAGATGCAGACACCAATTTCCCACAGGGACATTGCATTCTTTGCTGGTATAGTTTGCGTTGTTTTGAATATAACAGAATAAATGGAATCTTGGCGCAAGCTATCTTGGAAGTAATTGTATAATTTATATGACACAAAAAGACCAACAATTTGCAATTAAATGTGATTATAAAATCACTTAGGGATTCAGAAATGGCATAGAAGACATCATTGTTCATTTCAATTGCTTCCTTTTTTTTCAATTGTTCCTCAATTTACAAACTGAGTAAAATGTAGTGACAGTCTCATGGGCATATTTAATATAATAAAATTACCAGTTACACTCATTTTTTCCCTCAAAGTCCATTTTTACTTGGTCTGCCATTAAAGACATGCAGGGGATATGACTGATAATGAAAATGTCTTTTGGCAAGATGATCTTTAGGTTCACCACTACTTAAGTCACCGGGAGGAAGTATGAGAAAAGTCAGAATTCCTAATCTGCAAGCTTGTTCTGAGTCAGTTGTGGAGATTAAGAGATAAGCGTGATAATAAGAAATGAGCATAGTAAAGTACTATTTACTGTTTTCAGAATATTGATTGCAAATAACTTTGAGACAGAATTGTATAGCTGTAGTGCAGGGGTCGGCAAAGTTTTATGGCCACTAGGCAATTTATGGGGTAGGCGGGAGCACACCAGGCCGGATCCCTCTCCTTTGCATGCATTGTGGAGGAGAGGGATTTACCTTCAGAGAACTTTCCGGCTCTGGTAGTTCCTAACGTCCCCTAGCAAATCCGCCGGCATCCCGCAGCTCTGGAGTTTGCCGACCCCTGCTGTAGTGTATAGTTAGCATTACATCAACGATGAGGCTTTTTTTATACCAATGATACCAGTAATGGGGAATATTTTATCCCACTGGTACCAACTATACAAGGGCATAGTTTATTCCAAAGACAACAATGTGTAGCCTAGTTTATGTCAATGACACCAAGGATGGGGTTTATTTGAATCCCACTGACACCAACAATGGGACTTATTTAACTCCCAATGACACTGCTGATTGGACTTTTATTTATCTAATTGACAACATGAATGATGGGGCAACTATGGGGCTTATTTTATTTCCACTATAATCAGTGATGGGGCTTTTATTACTACCACTGACATCAAAGATATGGAGTTTAATTTACTCCCACTAACAAAATGATAGTGCTTGTTTTATCCCACTGACACCTAAGATGTGGCCTTTTACTTCCACTGTCACCTTCAATCGGACTTTGTAACTCCCACTGACACTATGACCTTATTTCATCCTATTGACAAGAATTAGGGGCATTTTTAATTCCACTGTCGCTTCGGTGTACCACAGAACCTAAGGTAACCACAACTCCCCATATTTTTTGTTCGTAAGTCATTGGTACAAAAGGTGAGGGTAAAATTTCCACAATGTCTGAAAGTAGGCTTGAAGGTCTAAATTCACTATAGCTAGTAAATGTTCCACAGTAAGACTCTCATTATCAAACAACTTCACGCCCTAATAACCATTTGATTCTGTAGAAATTTTGCTTGTTTGAGCATGCATGATTGATAATATTAACCATTACTAATACTACAAGTGTAATACTGCCCCCAGAAGCAATACAATTAATGATTAGGTGAAAACTCGAGGAACTAAAACCAGAAGAAATAAGTGAAAGCCCAGAGTTGAAGACAAAATCCAGGATAGAGGAGTGAGCTGTAGGCCTTCTCACACCCTGTGAGATAACAGTTTAGTATGAAAAAAAGGCTCTTTAAGGCAATGAAGATATGGGCAGAAAGTAGGAGAAGTTTCATGTCAAAGAGACACTCGGGAAGAAAGGTAATGGCAGCTGGCCATGGTATCATGCCTTTCCTGTAGCTTGAGAGGTGACAATTTACTGATCCATTAATTTGGAGTTCTAGGAACGACATATGATGGGTATATGTGCTAATGTGCTAATAGTATTTGGGTGTATAGTGGGTTTTGCTCAATGTAATAAAGCACTTGGTAGGGTTTGCTGAGTGTATTGAGGGTATACCAGCATGATCTTCCCATACCCTGTGCTGTATATGACATAAACTAGACTGCCTTATTCTGCATACACACTTCATTATACAGGTAGTCCCCGGGTTAAGGACATTCGACATACAGGCGACTCCTAGGTACGAACGGGGCTTCCCTGCTTGCTCGTGTGCAAGACATGGGGGGAGAGGACGGTTTGCATGACTTTCAGAAGAAATCTTTTGCTAAGCACAGCTGAAGTTCTGGATGATCTTAGGGTGTGAGCTCTTTCTGCAACTCTTTAATGACCAAGACAAACTCTGCTTTTGTTTGTTTTTGCATATCAAAGCACAGCTTGCTCCAGAAGCTAATGAATGTCTGGGCTCCATAAAGTTGTTTTTTTTTTTGCTTTTGTTTGTGAATAATTCATAGAGAGGATTTTATACAGTAACTGACACCATGCTACCTAATAATATGCTGAGACAAATATCTGTCCTACTTGCATTTAATAAAATAATGTACCTGTTCCGACTTACATACAAATTCAATTTAGGAACAAACCTACGGTCCCTATCCTGTATGTAACCCGGAGACTACCTGTATGCTCATTATTTAAAATATTACAATATTGCCACATAAAACATTTATTATAATTTCATCATTTGAAACCTATAAAGAATTTAGGTTATTCTTTATAGGTTTCAAATGATTAAATTCCTGAATTTTACATTGTTCAAACAAAGAGCACACTTGTTATTTTATGAAAAATATATTGAATATGTTTTCAACTCTCATTGATATTATTTTAATTATTTCAATTATATTTTTAAAATCCATTCCACTAAAGCTGACCATATACTAAACATTCTCACTGAACAATCCATGAACAATCTTCCATAGATTTATTAAAACTATGTAGGTAAAGGTCAAGACCTTCCCAAACCATTTATTTAGTTTGTCTCATCTTAGGAAGGCCCTTGCACTACATGACCAGGGTAGAGAAGATGACTTCAGGAGCTCACCATGTACTCACCTTTGCTCTATGACCAGTCCCATTCACCTCCCCAAAATAACACACAACTCTTTGTTTTGGATATAAAACTGGCCATAGCAGCCTCTTATTCATAAACAGACTTTATAAGACACAATTTATAAACAACAACAACAGATTAACCACATTTTCCAGATAACATCATTCTGAGTTAGAGGTTCATGAAAGGGATTACCCCCCAAATCTTAATTTGAATACATCCAAGACAATCAGCCACACTACACCTACATGGGGACAACTATTCTGTATCCACTATTTACTGCAACCCCCATGACCCCCTATATCAAGTGGGGGCTCTCCTTACCTGGGGAAACTCCATATCTCAGATGGGCCCCCCCTTTCCATTGAGATGCCTTACCTACCATCAACCTCCCTTCATAAACGAACCTCCAGCCTGCCTTACACTGCTATGACAAAACAATAAAACCACCCCAACAATTCCAATACCTACCATGTTCAAATACCCTTCTATAATCCATTATATATATATATATATATATACACAGGGAGGACCAGTGGGAAGCTTGCTCCATCTTCCTTCTGAACTAATTCCTGCATTTTTTTCCCCCCCCCCCCCCCACGCGCCCCATATCACACCATTGAGACCACTCCTTTCACCTACAAATCCCCCTATCCCTAAACACCATTGTTTCCCTCCCCCCAACAACTTTTAACCCTTTTTTAACCTAAACAAGAGGATAATTTGATTCTAAAATGATAGTAAAATAAGAATAGTAGGTGATACCAGGTCATTATAAAGTATAGGGCTCTGTAAAAATGTATTGTTTAACTTTTAAAAAGGTTTTTATTTTGCACTGAACCTTTAACAGAGCCTTAGGTTTTCTATTTGTTTTTTTTTTTGGAAAAGTCAATATAAACAGTGTAAAGTAGTTTTGAAAAAAACATTTTTGTGTATTTAGGTTTTGATGGTCCCCCCTTCCAATCTCCAAAAGTTAAAAGGGATAGCTATACCAAGTAATAAGGTTGTTTTATAATATCAGCTCACATTAAAGTGATTTGACACAGAAAAATTAGTTTTTTAAGGTAATGTGTCTTTAATAACCTATTTATTGTGATACATTAATTCAATGATTTACATTTTTAATTTCTTTACTCAGAATTGTATTACATAAACTAAGTTAAATTAGGTAGACTTCCTGTATGCAAATATTTCCTCAGCTTTAAAGACAGCTGGAAAAACAGGATCTGTGTATCAAAGTTTTTCCATTGCTTTTCTGGCACTCTTCTTCTTAATGCGGTGGTTCCGATGTTTATCTTTGGTCAGAAAAGCTAATAAAACTGATGATGAAGTGGATCATGGTAACATTATCTGCTCTGATGCACAGTAAACGCCCCCCATCATGTACAAATTCAGATATAAAGGATCATGTGACACACTAAACCTGCCTCCCCACAAGTACCGTTTGGGGTTTGAGCCTCCAACCTCCAGGCCCTTGTTTTGTCACTAGAGGTGAGTGGAACAAAAAAATTGGAGCTGAAACGTTTTTAGTTTGAGCGTTAAAAAAATCTCATTTCACTGATTTGTTTATCCATAATTGTACAGTTGGTGGTTGTTACTGTATTATTCTTTAACATCAGGAATAGGTGGCTGAAACAGGTCGCCAATCCACACTTTTAATAAATGTCAATTAACGTAATTCTCTCTATACTGGTGGTAGACAGTATAGTCTGTTTTGGAATAATGATTTCACCTGTCACATTGAAAACAACACGACCCTCATGGACAAGACAGCACCTGAATGCCATATTTAAGCTGCGTACACACGTGCAATTTTTGTCGTTGGAAAGGATCTTTCACGATCCTTTCCAACGACAAGGGACTGCACGATGCATGAACGGTGCTGTACATACAGCACCGTTCATGCTCTATGGAGAGGGGAGGGGGAGAGCGACGGAGCGGCACCCTGCTGCGCGCTCTCCCCCTTCCCTTTCATTAGGATCGGTCGTCGTCCATCGTCCGTGGATCCAGCAGGTCGGTCGTTCGGACGATGGACGACACCGACTGTACACACGGCAGATTTTCGCCCGATATTTGGCCGATGCCGATTATCGGGCGATAAAAATCTGCCGTGTGTACGTAGCTTTAGTCAATTCTGAGAAACATCCAGCTTCTTGGCTCAGTAATCCATTGAGATGAGAGTTATAAATTCTGGTACTTTGGGTCATGCCAGATAGGATGACACCATCTGCCCTGTCTGATTTTCTGACAACCTACCCTCATGATATCACCCCACTTGGCTATTCAAGTCTGAATTTAGCCCTACTCATGGTGCTGGTGCTGCTGCCCGGCCTAGCATCTGCAATATTAAATGCCTGCTGATGAGATGAAACACTGGTACAGATTTTTCAGAGCAAGGTGGCTGCACAATGTTATTCCATAATAGCACTGTTTTACCTCTCATTGTGGGCCTTCATCCTCATTGTATCCCCATAGATGTTTACTTGATTAAAGACTGTTGCTACCGCCTAGAATTATACCTGATAATTGCTTCTCCTGTAGTTCCTCTTGCTCTTCCTGCTACTTATGTAGCCCACCTTCCTGCACTTTCTGCTGTGATGGATGCTCCCTATTAAAGTCCCACTCCCCACTAACACCTCCACTATCTGTGAGACAAAGAATGAGCAGGATGACTCCATTGATTTCACTAGATTTTATTAACAATAATTATTAATTAATTAAAAATAGGGTTCTGCCAAAACACATGTATGTCATGCAATATTGCCCCTCTAAAAACTGCCTATAGCATGTATTGGGTGGCTTTTATAAATAGTAGCTGCACTGAGGAATAATGTCCAGTACACTCGGATAAAAGAGGAGAAGTACAAAGATTAGGATCTCAGCTGTGAATTCCAGTATGTTAGAAGCAATCAGTCATTTTTATTATTGTTAACACAGAGGCTATGCATGTTAACTTATATTATTGTAAGTTAAGTTTTCATTGATACCTTCATAATTGAATTCAATCAAGTTTGTAATTTATTTAAACCTATTGGTCCTTCACCATAACTTGCTGGGGTGATGCCACATGTGTATGGTGTATGCTAGAGGTGGAAGCCTGATAAAAAAGAAACCAATACAGCCACCACATCCATAAACTAGTAAGGGATAAAATATTGCAATATAATGTAATTGGATGTGTAATAGTGTGTAATTGGAGTAGAGTAAGAGACACTTCTGTTAGGTGTTTATTGCTATCTGTAGTCCTGCTATGGACATTCACTTTCTCTCTCTATGTCCTAGTGACCATTTCCACCACCACAGAAAGTGAAGGAAAATGCAATTTGGAGCTATTACTAGAACAGAACTGTGGAAACATGAAAAGTGGTTGTGAAGTTGAAGGCAAGGAAGAAAAAAACACAATATTCATGTGTGTCTAATTTAGAATATCAAATAATATTCATGTCTGATCCTTCACATAGTCCAGTTTTTCACCTTAATCTGGCTTGATCTGGATGCTGAAATTACATGACAAATGCATGTCCTTGAGTTTTTGTTTGATAAACCTCTATACACCCATAATGTTTAAATCTGTTCCACTTCCTGAAATGTATGTTGAGTTTCAGGTCTGGGAATTTCTTTCAGGAACTAGAAATTGAATGCAACAAGTTGTAATATGCTTTTATAATAGCTAATATAAAATATTATGCAATGGAAGCTTAAGCAACTGAACATTTAACTAGGCTAAAAGGAAAAGAACACCAACAACCATTTTAGTAAAGGAGCATCAAGATTTGCATTTAATACATACATTATCAAGTTTCAAGAGTAATAAACCTTAGTGAAAACAAAAGAAAGTAATAGGTACATTTACCGTGACTTACATAAGGTCTTTCTTATCCCTCATCTGTCCTTATATAAAACAAACACATTGTCAGAATCCTTGATGAAACTTTCAGTTCAGATGTGGCTATGTTCACTAATAGAAATTTCATGGAACCTAATTGTAGCCACCCCTATATGTGAGCTCCCCCAGTGTTTACACCTAAATGCTTGCACATTTCAACAAGAGGTGGTTAAACATGCATGGTACAATGCATGCACAAGTGCAATATGTATGTGTGTATATATTATATATATATACTAAAATTTCATAGATAATAAAGAAAGATTTATAATACTATCAACAGTCTACAGAAAAGTTATGTAACGTCAGTTTCATGGCATTACATGAAGAACAAATTACATTTATATTTGTCACACATAAGGGGTTTATTATTGCACAACCATTTATATCTTCCTCATAGATAAACAGGACTAGTAAAACCTAACAATGTGCTTATGTTATCACATGTTTATGCAGACACAGGTGCAACAATTATTCCCATATATTATACTTTGAGTAGCAGTTTTGTCAGTAGGTAGTAATATTTTTATTAATGCTTATGTAATGTATCTATGATGTGGATCTACTTGGTTATGATGTAATTTTCCATCTCTCTTTCCTGTTGATTTCCAGTAAACCGAGATGGTCCAACACCATCTTGTCTGGTATGTTTCACAAATTTAGCAGCTTTCCAATACTTTATGTGACAACTTTGCATAGTTCATTGTTTTTCAGTAATTTACAATATAGTTAGGGTAAACAGTTCTCATAATACTCAAGCATTAAATGCTAAATAATGTAAAATGCTAAATAATGGCTATAAAGTCCTTCAATTGTAAGCCTAAAATGCATAATAAAGCAAAACTAATGTGGTCAAAAAAATGGACAAGCATAGGTAGAATGAATTTTGTTATACCTTTTCCCATTGTTGGGCAATTGTAAGGCCACCTTTAAAGTCCTGTAACCACAGAGCCACTCATACAAATCCTATGCTGTAAAAGTGGAGCATGTATACTTACTACCTGGCATTCCAAGTCTTCAAACTCCACCACCCACTGCTCCTTACCGTGTTTCCCCGATGATAAGGCATCCCCATCAAATAAGGCAGCCCCGGTTTTTGCTTAAATAAATAAAATAAGGCACTCACCCGCGAATAAGGCATCCTCCGATACCCGTTACTGTGTGTGTCTCCTTGATGCTGGCTGCAGTGCAGAGCGAAACTGAAACTAACAAGCCGGCACACGCGCCCCCGTGACTCCACACTAGGAAGCAAGCTGCTGATCCTGGCCCTAACGGAGTCTGTTACCCGGCCATACCGTAGAAGCAAAAAAAAGGTAAGTCAGTGAACAGAAGGGGACAATCAATGGTACAGAGTGATCAGAAGGGGAATCTGAATGGCACATGGGTGATCAGAAGGGGACAATCAATGGCACATGAGTGATCAGAAGGGGAATTATAATGGCACATGAGTGATCAGAAGGGGACAATCAATGGCACAGAGTGATCAGAAGGGGACAATCAATGGCACAGAGTGATCAGAAGGGGACAATCAATGGCACAGAGTGATCAGAAGAGGACAATCAATGGCACAGAGTGATCAGAAGGGGACAATCAATGGCACATGAGTGACCAGAAGGGGAATACGGTATGAATGGCACATGAATATGAATGGCACATGAGTGATCAGAAGGGGAGAATCAATGGCACAGAGTGATCAGAAGGGGACAATCGACGGCACATGAGTGATCAGAAGGGGACAATCAATGGCACATGAGTGATTTTCAACAATAAATGTATACTGTAGTCTTCTTCATGGAAAAATAGGACATCCCCCTGAAAATAAGACCTAGGGCATATTTTGGCATTTCAAAAAATATAAGACAGTGCCTTATTATAGGGGAAACAGGGTAGTTGCTTCAGGTGTTTGACCAGTTTGGACATGTGCATACCTGTTCCTTTTGCCACACACTGGTTCCCCTCTCTGCCATGTACATCACATGCCATACAAGCCAGTGAAGAGAAGGATATCTGTTGCATTTTTGTAATATGCCTGATTACCCATCTAGCAAGTATTGCCTTATGCCTTACGTACCGTAAATGATCACTCCGAGAGAGTGAAATAATCATTCCTTATTTAGAACATCTCTCAAAAAACCAAACTTAGAATATAATTTTAGTTTCTGCACCTAACAGTGTGTATAAATAAGGAAAAACATGCAGATAACCATTATGGAAACTTTTTCCGGTATTAGAGGGTGAGAAACAAGAACCATACATAATACATAAGAGAACAGCTGTATCAATTGTTTCTATTGTTTTCTTTATATCTTTTATGATTTTTCTTTGTTTTTAAGTGCTTAATTTTAAGCAGTCATCCAAAGCAAATTTATCAGTATAAACAAAGTATTCATGTGCTTTTATGATCAAATAGAAAAGGGAGACAAAAGCTGCAGCAACAAGTATTATACCTGTTAGAAGTACAGATTACATTAGGAGATCAAACCAAACAATTACTAAGGGTTAATGTCTTGAGATAGAAACGTTTTCTATGGGAATTCAAAAAAGATTTTCTCTTGTGATGACATTTCAATCATTATAGTCAGTTTGATAATACCATTGTAGTAAATCCAGCTCCAGTAGGTGCTAGCTAATATTAGAACAGAATGTTTCTCATGGAACAGTTTGTTAGTTTGAAAAAGTATACAAGAAATAACTTAGTAGTACTAACTAGTAGCAGCCATATATATATATGAAACCCATAGCAATTGATAACAACCAACATAAACATAGGCAGAAATACTTTTTTAATTATAGTGCTCTGTTGCGAAAGAAAAAAAAACTGTAAACAACTAGGTGATATTTTAACCCTGCAGCCTACAATTATGAAGCATTACGACTTCATAGTGATTAATCACCATTCTCAAACACATATCAGTTTTTTTTTATATAAGTAATCGATAAAAAATGTACCCCACATATTACTTGTCAATAACAATTACATACCAATTACATAAATGTTTATGTATGCCTTTGTCTTTCTTCCCTTTGTTAAGCACTTCTGTTTATTACTATTATTAAGTACAGAAGATAGGTCAACTCCAGTTATCAAAGATTTGCCCAGCAGTAGAACTGAGTCTTGCAGCATGTCCTGCATTCATAATTCTGGCAGTAATATTAAACAATGCAATCCTGCCTAGCAGTTGGAATGAGGAATAGTTATATTACCAAAGTTGTAATTTCATAAACAATGTTTTCAGCAGTAGCCCTGACACCTAAAAAGTTTCCTGGGAACTGTAACAGTAGTAAAATTACAGTAGTTTATATAAGATGTAATAGGAAGTATTGTGTAAATAGTTGATTGGCTAGTCTTTCTATAGATAACTGAATGTTTCCAAACAACTCACATTGCAGATGTAAGCAGCAAAATCAAATGTTTTTCTATAGGTAAAGTTTACACCTGCTAACAGTGGCATTAAAGGATTGGCTTGTATAAAATCAGGAACACTCCAAGGAATAGAGGAATTGTAGTTTAGCTATTCCTTTCATTGCAGGGTCCCTTTGGGAGCATATCACTCCTGAAGCTGAAACTGTTGGTATGTGTTTGCTTGTAATCAATGTGTATAGTGATATTACTTTGATATTTATTATGAATATAGTATAATGTATATACAATAAATATAATTGATAATACTGGAGTACAAAAGTATGAAAAAAATTGCAACATAAAGAGAAATAAACCTTTGATCCAGTACAACATGTCATATCAAATTCAACTTGACAGGAACAGGTGCTTCCCTCCTTTGTCTCATCTATTCGTGGTAGCAATACCACACTTTGCAGGGGTCCTTAAAATCTTTCAAAGCTAGAACTTTAGAAGGGGCTTTCCTGATATAAAAAAAAACAATAGTGATCTCATGCATGCACAGTGAGATCAGCACTTTTTTGAGCAGCCCACAGCCTCCTGGGACACATGACATAAGTATGTCTGGAGGCTGCAGTTTTCTCCTTCACTGTAACAGCAGTTAAATGGAAGGAAAGAGGTCCACCCTTTCAAATTAAAAAAAAAAAAAGCATACAAAAAAACAAAATATTTTTAAAAGGGTTCATTACCCTTTTATTTAAAAAAATGTCTGCTTTAGGACTTTATATTTAAAGTTTGTTAAGACAGTACCTGATATATGACATTTTGACATGATATGATGACAGCAAGCCACACCATGAATGAGGTAGAAAAAGATCCAAATCATTGGCAAATTATTAAATCATGTTTAATCAGGATGATTTTTCGAAACCTTCAGAGAGACCTATAAGAAAGGTCCCCATGGAACCAGAAGTTAGAGCCAATTGTACTATCCCTCTAAATATATGTACTATATATATTTATTGGAAATATGTGAAATAGATAACCCTTTTCCATGCCTTGGCTGGAGCAAAACTCACCAAGGAACTTTTTAGTGTTTTAGCCCCTTTTAGTCCCCCAAATATAATTGAATATTTGCATTTGTAAAATAGCAGGATATGAGGGGGGATCAAATTAGACAAAACCCGTAATGGGTATAATAATTTAGGTAGCCATGTCATCCTAATTGATGTGATCTGGCACAATCCAAAATTCCAAGTTCTCAGTTAGATAAAGTTAGATAGTCAGATAAACCCCCAAGTAACCTAGATTACAGGTTTTCACTGAAAAGGCAAAGAAGACTTTACTAAAGTAAAAACATCAGACGTCAGGGATATATACAAGGCCTTGCATTTGCGACTGTAAAGGTGCTAAACTTTCCTTGAAGTGGTATAAGAGAACAAATAGAATGGGGAGAGATTCAATGGTCTAGGATAGAAACAGTAAAATGTCATCCATGAAAAGGTATAACTTATGATGTTACCTACAGTATACCTACAGTATAAGGAGGATTTCTTATCACAATGGTAGGTGGCCCAATGGCCAATGTAAATAATAGTCGGAGAAAGCAGGTAGCTTTGTCAGGTACCTCAGCTAATAGAGAAGAATGGTGAACAGAAGTCTAAGTATTGAACAAAGGCCCAAGGGAAGGTAAATAAGAAAGAAACCCAAGCTCAAGCGTGAGGACTAGAACCCCAACCTTCGAGAAGATAGGTCAGGAAAAGCCATAGTACTAAATCAAATGTTTTTTTGAATAGCTAGAGTGAACAAGAAGGCTGGGTTGGCCCCTACTCTTGTCCAAACAGATTAAGGGCAAAACACAAGGAAAGCTAATACTCCTATTTAAATGGAAACCTAGAAAAAAAGGCTATTTGGAATCATGCAAAAAGCAGCCTAGCTTGACATCTTGGAGAATATCGTTGAAAACCTGGACCAGGGGATTTTCCACTTTTTTTATTATATGGTCGTAAAGCCATCTGGCCCTTGTAATTTATTGGGTTTAAGAGATTTGATCACCTTCTGCAAGCATGATTGGTAGAGGGTAGAGAAACTGGGCCTGATTTATTAAAGCTCTCCAAGGCTGGAGAGGATACACTTTCATCAGTGAAGTTGGGTGATACAGCTAACCTGAAATGGATCTGGTCCAGGATTAAAATATTAATGTAAAATAATGTTAACAAATATCCAATTACTTTTAAGAAATTCATTCCAGGTTTGCTGGATCACCCAACTTCACTGATAAAAGTGTATCTTCTATAGCCTTGGAGAGCTTTAATAAATCTGGCCCATTATCTCTGTTCTTTTTTGCTGTGTTTGCCATAATGAAAATCAAGGCTAATGTCTAGATTAGTAGGGATAAAAGAGGTCTTACTAAGTGCCAAAATGTACAAATTGTGTCAACCATTGCGGATATCTGGCCAAACATGTCATATTCAGAACAACAACTGTAAAGAAAAAAAGGCAGGGGAGATCGAGAGTATCCAAAAAGCTCTTTGTAGTTCAAGAGAAACGAAATGAGCAATGTCTTCTATTGTTTGTTGGTATGTATAGCTAAGACGTATCCTCTGCATATAAAGCAAACCACATGCTGCTCCCAATAGAGCATCCTAGCATTATTTTTTACAAGAATAATCACATGACATAAGGTATGGTGCTTATACAAAATTATATCTTTGGTCAGATGTTCTAAAAATGTACCTTCTGACCATTTTTGTGTTTCTTTTTTTTCTGAAATTACCCACAACAAAAAGTCACAGTAGGTGTTCAACCCTGAAACACAGATTTCACTGCTGGAGCAATATCAGAAATGGTTAGATGGTTTAATTTTCTTGTATGCAGAAATGTCAGTTTTTGATGTCACTTTAATTTGTCTAAATTCAGTTACAACAGATCTTTAGGGACACAGATGGTGAGTTTACAGTATCTCCAAATAAACACTTTCTGATCTTACAGAAACCGGTACAAAAATATGAATTTAATTTTGTTCAATTTAAAAAATATGTGGCTTGATCTGCAATTTTGAAACAGATGGAATTAAAGAATGAGTTTATAACTTCTTGATCATTGCAAAGTGTTTATGACTATAGTGTAAAGAACAAGAGAATGTTACTTTATAATGTTATATTACATGAAAGACATTTACAGTGAATACTGAAACCACATCATTTCTTTATTTCACAGTAGAAAGAGATTAATCATAAGGATTTAATGTGTTTTGAACCAAATATGACTTTCATGCTAGCAATATGCCTTTGTGTGGTTAGGTTTTCTCTAAATCAAATTCTAACATCAATATTATTAATGAACATGTTTATCTAGCTGTAGAATAACCACACCCTCACAAACCGGGAACAATGGATCAAAGATACCTGGAAACTGATTCATATAAAAACAAATCCATTTTACAACATTTCTACCACAATTCTATTATTCACAGATGCAAAAAGGTATACTTTTTTAATATGTCCAAAATACCCAAAATAGTTGGGTTACCGGATATTAACATAAAAAATGCAAATTCATAATATAAAAAAGTTAAACTCAGGATTAAAAAAACTACTAGGGTCTATGTAATCAATAAATGTATTTGTACCATCCCTTGCTAACCCAGAAGATGCTCTGGCTTTTCTTGAATTGGACTTAAATTGGACTGTGCGGACCTTTGACATCCTGACTTACAGTACAGGACTATTGGTGCTTTATTGTAGGGGATGACATCAGTCACTGAGATGGCCTTTGTGTGGATGTTTTATGGAAGAGGAACCTGTGGGAGCAAGGTAAACCTGCTTTTTACACCCCCTAAAACTAAACTAGCATTTATTCCTTGGCTTAAGTTTGGTTCAGTGCTAACTAAATACATAGGCTGGTAATGACCCCCCAAAAAAATGAACATCTGCCATTTTTGGAAATGAAAGTCACCATAACACATGTGTATTGCAGTGCCTTGCTATATTGTACAGCCATAATGATTAATGACCCTGCAATGTAACTAACCATATAATTTTCAGCTCATTAATTCATTAATGTAGTTTATTTAATATAATATGACCTGTCCAATAAAGGGGAATGGAAAGCTATGCAAGTGGGACCAGGCAGACTTTGTAACACCTATTTCTATTTACCCAACACAAACGTTTATGTTACCTATGTCTTTAGGTATATTTTCATGAAATTTTTATTTATGGTTGAACTACCTTTATTTTATGTCATTTAGAAACTATAAATAGATTATAACCATAAGAAAACCAATTGACATTCAAACAGGATTGCAATGCAGGAGTCCAATGCCCCCTTTAAAGTGTATATACTGTATAACCAACGCTGTTCTATTTACATTTAGGATGGCCTCCATTAGTGTTTGTGGAGTGGACCTGTGCAGACACATGATTTATGCAGATAACATTTCACTAAGGTGCAGTTAGGATTCACAATTGCTGAACTGAAAATAAGTGTGTTTAAAATAAAATTTAGTACTTCATTGATTTTGTGGTTGGATCAACTTCTCCCCATCTGTTCCATGTCAAGAGGTGTGCCTCTGCTGTCCTCAGCTATGGGTCACATATGGATGGGGATGGATTTGTGTTTTATTGAATTTTTGTTCCCTGTAAGTTATTTGTATTCCTCTAAAGTCCCTAGTATATTTGAAAAGTTTTATTTTTCTACTTCTACATCTAGGAAGGGTTGAAACCCTGTCATTTTTTGTTATTCCCTGAAAATTTCTGTCTTGAAGAGCTGTCACAGAAACAGGTGTCCCCTTTGGATTCCCCTCTTTTCTTGTTTTGAAGGTAGAATCTCTTCTTCAGAATCTCATAATCTCTTCTCTGTTCTGGATCCCATGTATTTCTATCCCAGTAACAATAATCAGGATGTATCAAGAGGAGGGAATCCTTCTAGTGGGATGCAGACAATAATACAAACCTAAAAGGCAGTCATATCCTTCCCTACAAAGAACAAAAAAGCAATGTTTTGTCTATACACACACCTAAAATTCAATTCCAGTGAACAGTGCTTGCTTATCTGCTGATTTCTCACTGTCCTCTGCATAGAACTGCTACGTTTGCATTTTTTCAATACATTATTTCCCAGACACAGAAAGAAGAGGGTTATATAATTGTCGAATTGCCTTTTCTAATACATTCAATGCTATGATTGGATACACATGGGCTGGTCAACCATTAAAATGATTGTAATAAACTTTCCTGGCTCATTACTATGTCCTAAAATATAGCTGAAGTTGTTTGTGTCTATAAAAGACATAATTAAGTATGCTGGGGATTAATGAATAAATGTAGTAACTTATGACAATTTGTTTTATGCTAAATAGATTGCAAATATCATTCAGTTAAGTAAATGTTCCATATTTCCAACTTGTGCAGGTTTTTGCAAGTTGTTGCAAAGCCGAGCAGAGCATTTTGTTTCACTTTTTTAAAATTAAGACTAAGCTATTTCAAGTTTGTGGAGGTGGTTGGAGCAGCAAAACTACTCTTTGACTCTTCAATTAGCATCTGAAAAAATGTATAACAATGCTACTGCAAGCAACTGTATTGTACTGGTTAAAAATATGAATTTATCATTAGCATGACTAGCAGAAAGTATCTAGGTCTACATATCTGTACTTGTGTATATAGATAGGTTATGTTTTCTCCATTGCTTTGACCTGAGACTCCACCAAGACTTTTTTTTCTAATTTTAACGTAGAATAACAAAATCCATATATGTGGTTTTTCTAGGTCTCACCAAGTTCATACACAGGCAGAGTATGCTTGCTTTTTTATTTCACGTTATCATTACTATAGGAAGATACAGAATTGTTTTCCTTTAGCAGATAACAGTACCCGCTACTATTTGTGAATGTGTTAATGACCTGGGATATTCTAATCTTATACAAGCAGCATTAAGGCAATGAAAGAGCATGGGTTGATGGACTTCACATGCATGGTGATGTTTTATACTTTCACATGTTTTTGGAATACCAATGTCTGGGTTGCTTTTAGGTTGAATTGTGCTGCTTACGTTTTTCTTTTCACATTGATTTATGAAGCAAAAAAAAACAGCTCGGATCAGATGCAAAAATCTGCATTGTATGTAGATGTGTATGTATGTAAGTAGATTGTTGCTTCCCAAAACATATTATTTTAATGACTAGCAGATGAAGATAGAACATCAGGTACTTAATATGCTGAAATATCATGGGAACAATGATGGCTCGAAGTACCAACTTGAGTACCTTAATTGCCGAAAGAAAAACAGTGCAGAAACTCTACAAATTCTGAATCCTATCTAGAACTTTTTTGAAGCCACAAAAAATTATTGTAATGTGGTAAGTGGTCTTCCATGATTGAAAAGGAACTATAGTCAACGTTTCCCTTTTTTTACACAGATGACATGTTACAAAGTTATGTACAATAGCTATATGGGAAATAAGTTGGGAGTTGGGAGACAAGTTCTTATTGTCTGTTAAGTGACCCTGTACTTCCGAGTTTATTATATAATAGTGTTTCATTGGTATGACTGATTAAAGACATATTCACTAGTATGCTGTTGTTGTTCAATTCTAAATAATCTCTTAACAATATAGTGTATTGTATAACAATGTAATGTCATGAAAATTACAATAATCCCTTGATAGCGGTATATAATTTATCCTATTTTAAAGCCACTTTGTTACTCTGGCACTCCCAGAAAGAAGATAATTTCAAGTTGTGATTAAGTGTATTTTATGAAAAGGAAGGGATGGAAACAAAAACTAGAGGTTAGATGTTGATCCAGCTCAGCTTTTCCACCCACACGCATCTCCATTATTTTAAGTTTATGAATATATATTATGCAATGAAAAAAATTTACCATTTTTAGAAAAGATACTTTCTGCATTTGTGACTGTGTACCATATCACATTTATCTGTCCTTTATGTGAGAATACAAAGGCCAGGAAGGTTGAATAAACCTGGACCTGATGATAAATCTGTGTTAGGTTTTTGGAAGTTTTTCTGAATTACCTGTAGTTCTTTCTTGAGTGATGTTGGTCATGACATACAGGTTAACAAATCGGTAATAGCTAACAGTGCTTGCATCTCTTGATTTGCTGGCATTGGTGCATAATAACTTGGACAATTGATGATAGTCATGTCAGGGCTTCAATGAACAATCATGGTGGCTGCTGGGCCACATCTGCTCCATGACAGGACAGCAGTGTTGTATTTGTAGGTATTAAGGGCCCACCAGAGGATCTTCCAGTCATCTGATGGAACTAAGTCATACAAAAAGACAAACTTTTGGGTGCCACTAAAACTGACATAGTTTGCCCACCTTGTTTTGGGCTTCCTTTTTCTGCACCCAAGAGGGCACATTATAATACCAATAGCTGCCTGGTTCTCCACAAATTAAGAAGATTGGGATGACTATTCTGGTTATACATAATGAACCACAGTTATTTGCTTATTTCTTCTATTCTGAATATTTACACCCTTAACCCCTCCCCAAAAATTGATTTCAATCTTTTTCTTTCGGATTTATCTCCAAAACTGTTCTTACCCTTTTTCCTACCATTGTAGAAAAGTATTTCTTTATGATTTAGCCAATTTAGTATATATGTTTTAATAAAATAATATTTTGCTTGATTTTTATACATTAGCCAAGAACCTTTGCTGGTCTTACTTCTTTGTGATAATTTGTAGGGTTTCTGCAGCACTAAGTATGTTTTAGATCCAATTAGAGTTATAATTGCCCTTGGAAGCATCAGTCTGCACATGTAAACTGTATACAGTGCAATAAAATAATAACATATCTTAGTCTTACCATGTATTTTTAAAATTAGAAATCTTAGTTAATGCACATGCTAGCCAGCACAAGTTTGGTTTGATTAGTCAGTAAATTGCCTTTTTAAATTTTATTGCAGTGTATGTTGTACTACACAGAGAAAAATCACAGGCATTTTGATGTTTCTATAAAACTACTGTATATGTTTCCTTTCTCATGTTCAGTTTGAGCTGACTTGAAATTGTCCTGATGTTCACTGAATCTGCACTTAGCAGTGAGCCCCATTAGGTCTAAATATACTGTACATAAGGGGACGGTGGGTTCCTTTTATGCATTTAAAGTCCACATTGATAAAATATAAATAATAAATAAAATGTTAAGGTAATGTGTTTTTGCCTGAATGCCCCCGTGTGCCTCTCTTCTTCCCCTTTGCTGTAGAAACCCTTCCTCCACAGAACTTTACTTACTTTATATCCAGCAGTTGCTGTAAAGCTGTTTGTTTACATTTAGTACCAGATCCATCGATCCGCTCCATAAAAATAAATAAGGTTTTTTTAAACCTAAAAAGTGAGGTTCCCCTTAAAAAATTGTGGGTGCCCCTCTAAAAAAAAGGAAAACATGGTGTAGGATGCTGCTTATTATATTTTAACCAGTCTTCCTATGCCTCTCAACAATATAGGAGCAGCAGTTGTTGAAGGAGAGAGCCTCTTCCCATATGGTCCCTCAATTGAGGATTGTTAGGGGAAGCTTATAGCTTATAAAACCTGCCTAAAAAAGAGCCACCAGATATCCAAGAGGAATATTATACCTAAAAAATAGAGCAAATAAAAACAGCCTTGAAATAAACTCACACACATATTTGTGTACATTTTTTGTGTCTATTTATGTCTCCAAAAGTAGATTCAGCATTAGGCTATGTGAATCTGGCGTGTGTACAGCGTCGTTCATCGTCCAAACGACCGTCCTGGTGGATCCACGGACGATGGACAACGAACGATCTTAATGGAAGTGAAGGGGGAGGGAGTGCAGCAGGGTGCCACACTGTCGTACTCCCCCTCCCCTCTCCATAGAGAAGAACGGTGCTGTATGTACAATTGTTCATGCATTGTGCAGATCCTTTCCAACAACAATTATTGCACGTGTGTACATAGCCCTAATGACATCATCCAGCAATGTAAAATCCATTGTCACTCAAAATGACCCAATGTTCAGTGGTGCTGTCACAGAACTAGGAATAAAAGAAGAGATACCCTCTGCTGAGGTAATAGAGAGGGAATTCTGAGTAATATCCCTGACCAAATTTGGTTTAAATATTACAGGGGACCTCACACCATTTTTGTTAATTGAGCACCCTTTATACAGGGGAAAAAAACGGATGGGATGGGAACCAAACATGCACCCCTCCTGTGTAAAACTAGGCCCTACACCTTCTCTCAACATTGGGGGCCTAATATGTATACATTCTCCTTTACATATCTTGTTACCCTAAATGGTAGATAACATAAGTACCCAATACCCATTCCCACAAAAAGCTAAATGTAAAAGAACACAAACTGTAAAAAGATCCTTTAATTAAATAAAAAAAAACATACTTACCAACTAAACTAACCTACTAACTTTAGAAATGCATTCAAGTTTATTTGCTGTATGTCCATGAAGTCATGTCACCAAATATTGCAAATATTGCAAATTGATGTCAGTCACAATGACCAACCATTGTTTGTATACTGCACTTGTGCTGCTTTTTGACAGGTTTACTTGGCTGCAGTAATAACCCAGGGAATTTGGGTGACATCTACTTTATTTTGTCATTAACATTGCCTAGGATTCCTGACTCTATTGCTGCAAATGGTAACCCTGGTGATTTTTAGTTTAAAGTGTCCTATTATTATTAATTATTATTATTAGTAATGATAAACAGGATTTTTACTGCGCCAACATATTACGCAGCGCTGTACATTAAATAGGGGTCGCAAATGACAAACAAATAAAGACAGCGACACTGGAGGAGAGGCTCCTGCCCTGAAGAGCTTACAATCTAGTAGGTGGGGGAATTAACACATAATAGGAGGGGAGATATTTAGTGGTGGGAAGCAGTGACGATTTCAAAAGGCAGAAGAAGATGGGTAGGCAAGTTTGAAAAAATGGGTTTTGAGTGCTCTTTTAAATGAGCAGAAAGTAGGAGCAAGCCGAATAGGACAAGGAAGACCATTCCAGAGAATTGGAGCAGCTGTAGAGAAGTCTTGTATCCGTGCGTGTGATGGGGTTATGAGTGAAGAAGTCAGTAGTAGGTCATTGGAGAAGCAGAGAGAGCGGCTGGGGGAGTATTTTTTTACCAGGTCAGAAATATAAGTGGGACAAGAACTTTGTAGGTATTTGAAGGCAAAGCACAGGAGCTTAAATTTAATTCTAAGGTGAAATGGAAGTCAGTGTAGAGATCTGCAAAGAGATGCAGCGGAAGAGGAGCGGAGGGAAGGATGGATGAGTCTGGCTGCTGCATTCATAATAGATTGTAGAGGGGAGAGTCGGGTTAGTGGAATACCAGAGAGGAGGATGTTACAGTAGTCCAGACAAGAGATGATAAGAGTGTGTACAAGAAGTTTGGTGGTTTCTGGGGACAGGTAGGGGCAGATTTTGGAGATGTTGCGTAGATGAAAGTGACAGGACCTGAAAATGTTCTGAATATGGGGGGTAAATGAGAGGGCAGAATCAAAGGAGACACCAAAACAACGTGTCTGAGGGGAAGGACGAATAACAGTGTTGTTAACAGTTAGATATATGTCAGGGGGGATTTGGAATTTGAGGGGGGATGATGATGAGTTCTGTTTTATCCAGGTTGAGTTTCAGGAATCGGTCAGACATCCATGATGAGATGGCTGACAGGCAGCATGAGACCTTATCCTGGACTGAGGGAGAAAGGTCGGGGGTGGACAGATAGATTTGAGTGTCATCAGCATACAGATGGTACTGTAAGCCAAAGGAGGATATGAGACTACAGAGAGAGAAGGTGTACAGAGAAAAGAGAACAGGTCCACTGACCCTTGGGGAACACCAACAGGGAGGAGAGTGGGGGAGGAGGAATTACCATTGGAAGAGACTTAGAAGGAACAGTCAGGCAGATAGGAAGCAAACCAAGAGAGAGCCATGTCACTGTGACCAATGGAGCACAAAATTTGTATTAAAAGGGGGTGATCAACAGTGTCAAAAGCAGAGGAAAGATCAAGGAGAAGGAGGGGGGAAAAGTTGCCTTGAGACTTAGCTCTGTCTAGGTCATTAGCTCTTATGGTTACCAAACAAATAATCCCAATGTAAAAAATGAATGGGCCCAACAAATTTTAAACACCTTAAATTTTGATCAAACCCCACACTTCTCTTAATCTCTATTAAACTGCAACTCTGTTTGGAGCCATATGGAGCAGAAAAAGAACAGATGTTCTTGGAGAATTAGTTACAATTGACTTGTTCACATGTGTGTGTGCTGTGTGCTCCCATACATATAGAAATTTACCAGTAAACTATTAGTGGTACATTGATCATTGATTACTTTTGCACAAAAAATGGTTGAATATAGTAAAAACTTCCTAGAAATTCCTTGTTAAATTTTGAGGCCGCAGCTTGGCATTGCATATTTTACGTGTGCAATGTATAGTTACACCTAGATATTTCTTCATCATTGAGTCACCTAATGTAATTCCCCCAGAATTTTTGTTGCTTGTATTTTTAGCACCTTTGATACATAACTTAATGCTTATACCTGCTGATACTTCATTCACTGTGAGTTTTCTAAATCATTCTGTGGGTCTAAAGCTACGTACACACGTCAGATTTTTATCGCCCGATAATCGGCATCGGCCAATTATCGGGCGAAAATCTGCCGTGTGTACAGTCGGTGTCGTCCATCGTCCGGACGACCGACCTGCCGGATCCACGGACCATGGACGACAGCCGATCCTAATGAAAGGGAAGGGGAGAGCGCGCAGCAGGGTCCCCCCTCCCCTCTCCATAGAGCATGAACGGTGCTGTATGTACAGCACTGTTCATGCATCGTGCACTCCCTTGTCGTTGGAAAGGATCGTGAAAGATCCTTTCCAACGACAAAAATTGGAAGTGTGTACGCAGCTTAAGTCTACTTGGATCATTTTTAATAGATTAAGTACTACTAGTTTAAATCAACTGCAAACATGAATATGTTTTTGTACAATATATCTTTATTGATTTTAATTTAAAATAGACATAGAACACAACAAACAGTGGGTAGAAATAAAAAAAAAATACAATGAAAACACAACCAGGTATACAAAGGCCAACCTAGTAATTGCAGTCACAACCTAAAAATTAAATTTGTACAGACTAGGAGGCCAACAGTGCCACTTCCCAGTGCACAAGAAGACTGATATGTTGGAATGCATATGCATATAAAAAATACAATCAAAATTCTGTACCCTGATAGTACAGCCCAATAATCAAATAACAAAACTATATAGACAAAACAAAACGGACAACATTCAAACCCAGGTGATTGGGGATAGAAGGGGAGTAGGGAAAGGGGAGGGAGGGAAGGAAGGTGCGAGGGAGAAGGATTAAAAGTTTATGAAATCAAAAGATGCCATGAATTAATATACAGTGGTACCTTGGTATAAGTCCTTAATCCGTTCCAGATCCTTGGTCTTATACCAAACAGGACTTATACCAAACAATATTTTCCCATAAGAAATAAAAGGAAAATGATGAATCCGTTCCCATGGAAAAAAAATCCTATTGTTATTGGAATATTATACAATAATGGGGTTGTATAAAATAAATTAAACACTGCTTAATACTAAAATACACGAATGCAAAAGCAATTAGAATAAATAAATGAAAATAAGTAAAATTTAACCTCACTTTACTTTGCTAAAAGGAGCCCAGTGCCTACTAGGGTGGTGCTGAGAAGGGAGGAGATGGTAAGTAATTCACAGAGAATTATAGCGCAGGTTGTTCACTGAATGGTAGCAACTGGCGTACTGAGACTCGTGGGCAGTCGTGGCTTTGTCTCAAGAGAGGTAAATACGGGTAGCGCGCAGTACAAGTTCTAGCACAAAGGTTGTATACCAAGTAAAGGTTGTATACCAAGCAAAATTTTATGTGCCCAACAGGACTTATACCAAGTTGGACTTATTCCAAAGTGGACTTATACCGAGGTACCACTGTAATTTTATTATCATGGTCTCATTGCCTAATGCTATAATATGCTGATAACAACCATTAAGTGAGGTACTTACGGAAGTAGGGAGATTTCCTATACCAATCCCATGCCTACCAAGTAAATTTAAATTTTTTAATCCTTTCGTCATGCTCTGCCACTAATTGTTCCATAATTGTTCCACATGTCAGATTTTTTCCACTTCTGCTAACCAGTCTTTAACGGCTGGCGTTACAGAGTTACAGCTTGTTTCCAGTACCTCCGGATAAGCATTCTGGCAGCTGTGAGTGGCGAGTGGCGAAGTACACCTAAAGGTTTTAACTGAGCCCAGAATCATGGACAGCAAAGTAATCTTAGGGTTATTTGGCACATAAGAGCCGGTACAATCGTTATAGATTTTTATAATCGTTTCCCAAAAACAACAAATCATTGGGCACGCCTAGCAGATGTGGATCATGGAACCTCTATGTGTAAGGCAACGCCAGCATTGATCTGAGATGGCGGAAGAAATGCCATGATGGTCTGAATTTCTAACTATAAATGATACTAACACAAAACAAGAGGGGTGAAAATACCAAACAAAATAAATTAAAAAAGCAGGCTGCTGTGGCGGCACACTTCATTAACCTTTACACTGTATTACCAATCAACTACGACAACTGAGATTTCGGTTTATTACAAATGTATTTAATACAATCTAATTTTTACATTTTCAGCATAGGTTGGCATGCAATGGTGCCCTATAATGCATTTGCTTCTGTTACAGGGTTGTCAGTCTGTAATTTCCACTCACAGTACAGATATTATTTGTGTTATGTGGAATGTTTTGTATCATATTAAAACATATAAAAATGAAAAAAATAATGAAGATGGAAATAAAATGTAGAAATAGGATCTAAAAAATGAATGTCATCTATAATAATAATGGTCATAAACAGTCATGTGATAATGTGGTGACATGTTGCTCACAAAAGTTAATTTTTAAATAATATGTGAATTATTAATTAGCATTTTTTATATCTCTTTTGTTACAACTGTAAAACAGAACATCATTTAAACAAGCAATTATGGTAATTTTTTACATTATTAACATACATTTATAGTAACCTGTATAAGCAATAAAGATACACTGTACATTGTCAGAGTGCATTATTTTACAATTTTAAGTGGCAAACACACACATACACATATATCAGGCAAATATGACATTCATAATATTTCTAGACAAGTATTTAGTGAATTAATGACGTATACAAGTATATTAAACTAAAACCTCAATAAGCTAGAATAGATCAATTACTGACTAAAGAGTAATTACAGTATAAAAAAACTAAGTCTATACAGCTGTCATATAACACTCTAAATAAATGGCAACAAACCAATTTAGGAATTTAGTCACTGGGAGAGGTTGGCAACAATATCACTTTATATGAGAAACAATCCACAGGAACTTGTTAGTTTATGTGTCATCTCTTCCCTCTATTTTACAGGATCATCATAATTAAAGTAATCATAGATGCTCAGTGCTATTTGTTTTACTGAAGATGATTCTTTTGTTAGACCCTGGGTATGTAGGTTGTACAACTGTGATTCAATTTACAGTAGCTGATGCTTATATATAGTTTTGCAAAGTTATTTAAATGTTGCAATAATTTGATATGGACATTTCCTATGTAAATAGCTATAGTGCTCTAAAAAAAAACACTTTACTAAGTTCCCTTTCTGTGGGCAGTAACATATTTTTTCATTCTGTCAAATATGAAAAAAAGTTTTTTTGTGTCAAAAGACTGAGACTGAGAGTGATGTCTAAGATGATATGATTATACTGTAGCAGAAAAGTACAGTAAAAAAATGGCAACAAATCATTTAAGAAATTAGGTCACTGGGAGAGGTTGGCAACAATATCACTTTATAGAAACGATCCATAGGAACGTGATAGTTTATGTGTCATGTGTTCTGTCCATCTTACAATTCACTCCATTATAAAAAGTGAATTACATTACAATTCAATGTTATACAATACAATACAATTACAATGTTCATTCAAAGTTTTGCTATTTTTCTATTACTACAGAATCTTGAAAGGATGCCAACTCTCTAGTGTTAGCCATTGTAAGGTGTTTCTAAGCTGTTAGAAATGGATGGAAACATGAAAACTCTTTGCTGTGTGCTGTTGGTATATCATGTGCATTAACCTTAGCTGAAGCAAAACCCTAAATCCAAGTTGCCCTCTGAGTGATGTGATTGCTGCTCTCATCATTTACAGATCAAGCACTTCACCCCGAATCTGTGTAGTTCATTTTGAAGTTTTTGCAGTGCATTGTAGTTGGCATACTTAGGTAGGATTTGTGGCCGTATAATACTCTTTACGTCTGCAAAACTATTCTTCGCATTCCCATTATTGTTGATGCCTGCTTCTAATATATTCTTGAATCTAAATTCCAGAGAAACATAATTTTAAAGTATATACTTAACATAAATTTAAAGTAAATAAATTAATAAAAGTATTTAAAATATGTCTAAAGACATTTTGTTTTCATTTTGGATGGAATGGGAAGCAAAGGGTAGAAATGAATCTTCTATGATCACACCTGCTCCCTTAGCAACAATTTATTATATTTGATAAATTTATATATTGAGGGTACCGCAGCCACAGAAGTCTGGGTTGCCAACTGTCTGGACCAAGTACAAGAAACTGAAAGTTGGGGTAGAAAATCTTTGTGGTGGAGTGATCTTCTTCCTGATGGATAAGCTTTACTTCTGGCTCTAGGAGTGGCATCTGCTCAGGACCAACACAGGTTTAAATCTAAACCCCTGATACTAATGATGAGTGAGGGAAGCTGGTGGTAGTATGTTGTTTGTAACTCTATATTTGCTGGTGGTAGCATTTTGTCTGCAACAAGCTGGATGTAACCATATACATGTCTGTAGCAATGTGCTGTTGGCACTGTACATGCTGGATGTAACCCTGAACATGCTGGTGATAACCCTCAACATGGTTCTAACCCTGTACATGCTGGAAACTTTAGGAATGGTGGTAAAAATCCAAACTTGTATTTTCATTGCAAAAGTATTATGAAGCCATGGTGGTTGGATGACTATCACTGTATTATTTTTTGTCCACATATTGTCAAAAATATTTGTTTTTGTATAATATAACAATTATAGTTATTTGTTTTTTTGGCATATTATCTGCCTCTTTTCATAGCAGTTTATTACTAATAAAGACTCTAATGCTTTACCAGCATTACTTTAATTTTATAGCACATTGCTGGTATGTCAGTGTTTTGCTGCAGCACACTATGAACACTGCTATTAAAGCCTTTTGTATTATTTTATTTTGCATGTACTTTTTAACCTTTTTTTCTGCAGTGCAAAGTTCATTTTTGTTTCTGCCTATTATTAATATTTGTTTAATGGAATTTCCTTCTACTGGAAAACATTTAGATGCATAGGGTGTGCGTGTAGTGGGAAGGGGTGTTAAAAATAATTTTTACTGATTAGCTATGCAGGTCAGATTATTGAGCTTGATAAAA
Source organism: Pyxicephalus adspersus (assembly GCF_032062135.1). Taxonomy (NCBI): domain Eukaryota; kingdom Metazoa; phylum Chordata; class Amphibia; order Anura; family Pyxicephalidae; genus Pyxicephalus; species Pyxicephalus adspersus. The sequence goes on along the minus strand of NC_092862.1, from coordinate 65,685,156 downwards.
CAATAAATTTTGACATGGCTTGTTGACTAAAGTTCTTATCTCATGGTTGTTGCAGACTAACACATTTATTAGCTCCATTTATATGATATTATATATATACAATATATTTATGCAAAACAGTAATTTTAGATGCTTGTACACTCCTTATTTACATATTGCTGCCCAGAGATATAGGAGTACAATAATTTGGGGGCCCACACATTCACACAATAATGAAAAAAAAAAGTTTTACACTGCTGCCCTGCCTGCCAGTACACTCTGGCTGGGTTTGCATTGTTCCTGTCTCTGTACAGTTTCTTCATTTGTGCTAATAATCAGTTCCTTGGAGTTCACCTGATCTAAATGTCTACTTGTGGAACATGATTGCTAGCAGAATAAGATTACAAAATGGTCAAACAGTCTTTATCATCCTCTCTGTATCCAGCCACAGCATGCCTTGTGTGGCCAACCAAACGAATGGGTTAACCATGGTCATGGTAATGTCTGAATATAATTTTCCCACATAGCGATTATTATTCTGGAATATGCAATCTTAAAGTCTTTAGAAATGTCAGAGGATACCATTGTCATCCTAAATGATATAAATGCAATCACCAGATAAGACTGCTTTATGAGTAGATGTAATCTCAGGCTTACAGATTGGATTCATAGATTTGTGGCTTTGGAGCATCCAAAGGATCATTTATTTTTTCCACTCCGACTTCCTTGGTACGTTTTCTGTATTGTTTGGGCTGCCTGTACACCATCCTTAGATCTGCAGGTACTTAATGTGAATACTTTCCCAGGAGCATCCCTGACCTGAATTCTTTGGCATTGACCATGATAAATCCTTGATCCAGAATCAATAACCTTTCGCTAATGAAACCTATATCGTTATCAGCAGGGCTATGAAGTCATGGTGGGTACAGTTTTTCCAAGTACACATTAATTGCTTTCGATTCCGACTGTGCAGGCCTGGTTATCAGATAACCTACTATCTAAAAGGAAAATGGAAAGGAAAATGTTAAGCTACATACACGTCCAATGGTTCTCGCCTGATAATCAGCTCAGGGCCGATATTGGACGAGAATCTGGCGCGTGTACAGTGCCCGTCGTCCATCGTCTGAACGACCGTCCTGACGGATCCACAGATGATGGACGATGAACGATCCTTTGCATAGAGCAGAACAGTGCTGTATGTACAACACTCGTTCATGCATCGTGCAGTGCATAGTCATTGGAAAGGATCATGAAAGATCCTTTCCAACGACTATAATTGCATGTGTGTATGGAGCTTTAGTGAGACATTGGACACTATTGGACAGACAATTTCTCAGCCACCCCTCTAGCTCTCAGATGGTAAGTGTTTACTGCTTTTATATGCTTGACGATTTTAATTGGGTTACAAAGAAAAGATGATCCTAGCATTGGGGTGACAATGAGATAAATTCAGATGCAAATTACTCCCACCTAGAAAACATGTTTTCTCACTTATACTTTGATTTTTGGAAAAAATTACATATTTTTAAAAAACTTTTTGGGGAGGGCAACAAAAGGTAGAGTCCCTCCAGGTTATGTTATTATATATATGTTATGTTATTATAGCACTGACTACTGCTTGTAGTCAGTGCTAGGTGCCTGTCGAGCTCCATTAAGAGTGCCAATTACCAACTTAAGAGGTAATACTAAACAGCTTGATATGAATTGGGGATCCTGGATCTCCTCCTCTCACATGCTACCTTTACTACACCCAGCTGATTTCCATAAAACTGTCATTCTTTTAACAGTATTCTTCAATACTGTTGCTGTGTAATGTCTAGAAATGTTTTACACTATTGTTGCTATGCATTAAAAAGAGATCCACATTTTGTTTGGCTTTTTTTTCAGGAATTCTTTATTGTTGTTTTCTCAGTGTCAACTTTATTAGTGTATTAAATAAAAAATACCTTAAAAATTACTAGATGGTCAATCTGAATAGGACTGGGTTGACATAAGACAATAGGCTTGGGGATAGGAGGGCAACAATTTTAATTTAAGCCCAGAACATCATGTAAGTTTGTACTGTATGTTTTTCATTGGCAGTTCCATTGTCTTTACAACTCCATGAAAGTAAAACAAAAATCCTCTTGTCTACATCTGAATCCGCATCTTGGCAGTATACATAAAGAACAGTTTATAGAGAACAGTAAAAGACATGAGGGCAATCTGTGTGCCTGAAGGAAAAGGTGTAGTCTTTGCTAGGAGCTTCTAGCTGACTCAGTGGATTGCAATAAGGATGGGCTGTATGTGTTTCTAAAGTCACAAAATATTAGTGCCTACCAATATTTATGAGCAATAACATTGTAGAATGTTGATCTAGGCAATTATCTAATTGCCTTTGGGCATCAGGGAGGAATTTACTGTTGGAACAAATTGGACCAGGTTTTCTATACTATTTTGCTTTCTTATGAATAAACCACAGTTAGAGTTTTGGAGATGCACGTTTTAAACCACATTGATAGACTTGTGTGTTTTTACCCTGATTATATAACTATATAATGTTTGTTTTATGGATAAATATTTAGGAATCAAAATAAATACATTGCTATAAAGTTCCTTTTTAACAACAATTAGGTATTAATCGATAATAACTATTTATTATTATGGCAGTTATTAAACTGCCAAAAATCTGTCAGTTTATTAATCTAAGCTTCTGTTCATTACCTTAAAAGCAAGCAAAACCTCAAAAGATCTTTTTTTACACATACTTTGTTAATTTGAAGATATATGAACTAAGCTGCTAACTTGTCTGCACAGACACATCTACCAAAGCAAAGTTGGACAGTATAGTTTAGCTTTCCCAAAAAGAAGGTTAAAAGTTGAACAAACCTCAGTATAATATTGGTATTTAAAAAAACTTGCACTGTAATAATAATTTTCTATGACTATGACAGTTACCTACATTTAATATATTTTTATAAGCCTCATACTCAACTTATTTCCCTTTATTGATTTTATTTTCCTTTGTTTATTGTACATTTAACATTTCCATTCTTTTATGTACACATTTTCTAATTAGCACATGGTTTACATTATCTTAATTTACATCTTCTGTTAATGTATCTATTTGGCAAAGTATGCCTCAAAATACTGTATCCTAATTAAAAAAAATAAAATAAATATTATATAAATAAATGAAAATATTACAAAACAGCATGTCAAAATGTTATAGGCGGAACATAAAATATATAAATTAGGGTTAGCTCAGCAAAGTTCAACCTTTGAGACCATTCTTATTGGTCAATAATTCTATGTATTAGATAAGGAACCAATACAATGGTAGGTTTGAAAACACTTTTCCAGGCTCAAGATTTCCAAGAAGATACAAAATTTGTTTATTTAGATTTCCTGATGAGGTTTTCACCTAAAGTCTTTATTGCCTGGGCATGTTTTCCTATCATATATTTGAGTCCTGACCTACTTTGTGCATTATTTTGAGTCACTGACCTGGTTGAATATGTAGTTCATGAAAGTTATAACTCCCTATCTGCACATTGGTAGTCACTTGGACTACAGTACTAAAGAGGAGTACTAAAGTAAGAGTCTCAGCATGAAAGCTTGGCATTGGCCATTTTTTTTATTTTATAAAAAAAAATGTATAACCGTAGCATCCAGATTTTATTTTGAGTTTGAAATGTTTTGTAGCTCAGTTTTCAATAAATATGCAGAAATTTCATCACAGAAGGACATATGCAAAAAACCACCCAGCAATAACAAGAAGATGCTTAATACTTCATCATGGTTCTTTCAATAGATAGCTTGGAAGACTGAGTGTAGCCACCCAATTCACAGGATTGCCAGGTGAAAAATAAAGTGAAAATCACTAAATAGACCTACTGTAAGGAACTTACCCGCCCTGCGAGCCCGCGGTGTCCCTGGGGTTCCCAGCCACAGAGGGGGACGCCACAGTAGCAGGCAGCATGGCCGAGGCTGCTGCCCTGCTCGCAGCTTGTCTGTCTCTACAGGCGGAGGGATCCGCCCTGGACTAATTACTGATCAGCCAGGCAGCAGGCCTTGCATCCCTTTGGATGTGGTTCCTGCTCCCAGCACTGTGCAAGTGCAAAGTAGTGCACGTCCTAGGGGTACTGTGGGAAGAGGTGCGCGTGTCACCATGCGTCCCTCTTGTACCCCCCGAGGGCGTGGCACTCGGCTGCCTCGCCCTAGGGCGGGACAGAGTTAGTTTGAATTCCCTGCGGCCAATCAGCTGCAGGGGATTTACTCAGTCTCCTATCAGACAGTGCCAGGTGGCGCAAGGTGATTGGTCATCCTGGCCATTTAAGGAGAGCCTGTCCATTACACCATTGCCCGATATAGCCTCTGTTACCACTGTGTGCTTGGGTGTGTCTTTGTGTATGTTAAACGTTATCTGCTTGTCATCTCCTCAGTGACCTGGTCTGAAACTAACTCTGATTGAACTCTGCCAGCCCTGACCTCGGATTGTTATTGACCATTCTGCCTGCTGCCAGCCCTGACCTCGGATTGTTACTGACCTGCTTTTGCCTTATCCTTCTGTACCTTGCTTGATTGAAATTAACCCTTGCTGTGCTGTGCTGTTTTGAATAAACCTGATTCAAGGATATCTGGAGTTGGTTGTGGTTTGTGTGCCCAGGCGCATTACACCTACTAATTTCTTGTAGTGTATTACATTTTTTGTGTCTGGGTTTAAATATTGTTTAGCAAGTAGTAGACAGTAGACAAGAGAGAGACAGCACAATTATTATTATTATTAATATTAATAAACAGGATTTATATAGCACCAACATATTATTCAGCGCTGTACATTAAATAGGGGTTGCAAATGACAGACTAATACAGACAGTGATACAGGAGCAGAGGACCCTGCCCCGAAGAGCTTACAATATAGTAGGTGGGGGAAGTAGTGACGGTTTCAAAAGGCAGAAGAAGATGGGTAGGCAAGTTTGAAAAAATAGGTTTTGAGCGCTCTTTTAAATGAGCAGAAAGTAGGAGCAAGCCGAATACGACGATGATAAGAAGTGAGTTGTGAATGAATATTTGATAATATAAAATGCAGGAAGAAGAAGATGCTTGTAAACTGTTGATGGTGCTTAGCAAAGAAATACATTTACCAGAAAACAGTATGATTGTATTCCTTCCATCTGGCAGAGCTCATTATAAAAAGCCGTCAAAGAACATGCAAATGGAAGGTTGTTTTGTGCATTTCATAACAAATCTAAAAAAAATCAATAATTACTGCTTTGTGAAGAGATATGAAACAGATGTAAACTTACAAAAGCTTGATGTTTTTTGCATATTTTCAAGGTGAGTAGGATTACATGCTGTTTGTTTTCTATTTTCAGCTTCTGTTCATCTGTAACTCCTTCACTTTTGACATGGGTGGAAAAGGACAACCTAGGGCTAGTGAGATCATCACAGTGTACTTGGGACCACCAGGGCTTTATTTACAGCTCATGATTCCTTAGACATATTGGAATAAACATTGGCCTTCCAATGTAGGCTTCATCTTCTGTATGACTATTTATGTTACAAAATTGCTAGCCAAAAAATTAGAGTGGGTCCAGGAGAGTCATTCTCTCATGTTGAATGCCAACATTTTAGGTAATGCTTAAGTGTAACACCCACCTTTATTTATTACCTTCCAAAGGGGAATCCATGCATTTCTTTCAAGAAGAAGACATCTTTGTTCAGGCATTTTCATAGGGCCTTTATCAAAATCTGTGGTTTTGGAATGAAACACTTATGTAAATAGTAATGGCTGTGCAATTGTTGGACTTATTTATAAATGCAGACTTTTACCTTGGAACTTGCTGAAGAGTTACAATAATAAATTCTCGTGCCAGTGGAATCTGTTTGCTGGCACTTAACTTAAAATGCTAATTTACTGGCAGCATTTACATGTGTTTTCTGCTCCTTCTCAGGATATAAGTCTATTAATCAGCAAAGCCATTGGAGGAGGATTAAAAAAAACAAAAAACAAGCTGTATAAAGTGTATGTGGAATCCCGTGTTTTTCAGGATTGGGTCTATGCGAATTCGAACAACCTGAATTCGAACACCAACACTAGTAATAAATGATTTTGTCCAAATACATCAAAACCTTTAACACAAAAATGTATAATGTGAAGAAAAAGTTAAGGCATTCCATTTACACACATGTTATCCCCATTGTGGTTGAGCAGTTGTAAAGCAGAAGCTAAAAAACAAATATATAAATGTTATATCAAAATCATGTTAAGGAAAAAAGATATAAAGAAAATATTGTAATCTTTCCTTCTGGTACAGCAGGACTGTGACCATAGACACATCCTATTGTAATGTACAATTATGAATTATGGTTTACTTTGGTTTATCTCTCTGTCTCTTTTTAAACAGCATTCATTGATAAAAAATAATTCCTACCCTAACTTTTTTTACTAGTAACTTTTACTAGAAGTGTATTCATTGTACAGATCTCTAGGAAACCTTTCTGAAGTACTATTTATGTGTTGTATATTGTTTTGATTTTTATTATTCGCTGGAGTTTGTTAATGTGAAATCATATAATCTGATTTTCAGTTTCAGGGCACACCTACTAAGGTAATAAACAATGGAAGCTTATTTTTAATGTCATGTCTTGTTGACACCCAGGATCTTGAAAATAAACTCTGTGAATTCTGTGTTCTAAACATCCCCTGTCTTTTCGTAGCCCTGCCCTTCCTGCAGAGGAGTGCTGCACACCTTCCACAATCGTTACATTGGTTGAGGCAATATACAAGAGAGTATGGCCAGTTTAATAATAATGTTTGCATGCATACTTAACATTTGCACAATGCTTTCTTAGAATTTGTGGGTGAAGCTCTAATCAACCTATTATAAAAGCATTCCTGAAAAATTACATAATTTCATTTAATTATTCCTATTATATGCCAGCTTGGAAACACAACCTGAAAATCCTGAATCACGAATACATGTTTACTAAAAGTGTAATGAAAGTATGAACATAAATGTCACTGCCACGTAAATCACATACCTAATTTGTGTAAGACGGAGGTCTTTTTTGAGTGGTATGCAACTGGTAATGTATTAAAGCCTAATGCAACTGTACATGGTTATGTAGCTAACCCTGTAGGAGCTTCTGGTATGTTTTAATTTCCCCTATTGTAACAGTACACCAACAAATCAATGGCTATAACTGGGCTTTATTAGAGCAAAAACTAGCCCTGTGGATAGGTGTTGTTGAACATGGTAATAGTTATAAAGGCGGCACAATAACTGAATAATCACTCACAATGAGAGGGCATGGCTTTTTTCCCTTGCTATTGCAAAACTCCAGCTAACCAATGGACAGCAGATCAAACTGTTTCAGTGTGTCTCAAAGTCTGCTGGTTGTGGGGCCCTTGAAATTACCAAAAGAGTCTTCACCCCTCAAGTAAAGATTTCTGTAATCCACATATGTTAGCAAAAAACTCCAGAACTTGTGGAAGAGAATGGTAAACTGGTCCTCCTAAGAGGGTATATTGTCCCAATACAGGTGCATACAAAGTTTGATCCAAACAGCTTCTCACCACTTACCGGCTTGTTGAATTTCCTTTTCAATACAGTCTGTCCTCCGGTAGCAGCACCTGCAATTTGCAACATTTACATAATATGTATTCTATTTCCCCTAAATTCTTGTCAGTCACTTTATCCAGTTATGTATAGCCATACTCCTGGTGCTGTGGTAATGCATCATTGTAAGAGATGTAGATAGATGTAGAGAGAACAATAGGAACCGGGTCTTCTTTTGAGCTGGTGCATGCACTGTTACATGTCACTTATGTGTTAATATCAGAGGACAGGAGCCAGGGACAGGGATATACAAATATATCAGCCTCATTGAATTGTTATTTAACTTATAGACATTTAGCAATGAGGTAATATCAAGATGGAGGATGTGTTGTAGGCAATTGCAAAAAAACAAATGGATTTTGACCTATCTATATAGTCTGTAAGGTAATAATTACAGATAGCCTTGGAACCAGAGTCTGTAACATCGTGTCTAAGAGACCAATCCCTGGAAGACAATGTTGGACTTCTTGAGATGTAGGGCTTGAAATGTTGCAAAAATATTGGTGGAAATTAGTTATTAATTTTCTGTATTTAGTATGTTTTCAAGGTCACTGTGTTGACTAGCATACTTGACTTGTCTTATTTTCAATAGTTACTTACTGATTGATTTTGTAGGAAATGTATCTTTACTTCCTTACTTGATGACGAATCAGCATGCTAGATGACACCTCCCAAAAGTTGGGAAACCCCACCTTACAGACTTTGTACAGGAGCCAGTAACCTTTGGGGATCTTCTAACTTCTTGTAACAGTGGAAACATTTTTGATTTCCTATAATGTTCTGTGCCCAAAAACATAAACAAAATACCTCAAAGAAATATATACCCCATATATGTGACCTAGTGATCTTGAGATCTAGTCACCCTGCATACAGTATAGCCAGGTCTGTAAACTCTGGGTGAGCATTAGGGTTAAATTAAATTTCAACCCACACAGCCAATTAAACAATGAAGAAGCAGCAGGCTGAAAAATAACCCTTACTCTGCTTCACTGTAAGCATGTAAACAAGTTATACTCACAAGTTTGGCTATAGAGCCCTGATTGGCTCAGCATTAGGAATAAGCAGTCAAAATTTAAAAAATCAATTTGTCCAAGAAAACAGCATTTTCAGCAAAAAAAAAAAAAAAATCATGAAAACACACTTTATATTTGCAATTGATTTTTTTCACAAAAACTCAAATTTTTGTATCAATGGGCGACTTCTTATGAACATATCCAGGTGATTTTGCAGGCTATATGAGCACCTATTGGCAATTCCAACCAATAAGTAGTCATGCAGCTGAAGTCAGGTAAGTCAAGTAAGGAAGCTCCAAGGAGAGGCATCTGCTGACAGCTGCCTGTTCCACCCTTAGAACACGTGATTGCTGCTTGAGATTACCCTGCAATGGACCTGATCCCTTCCCACACACACTTACTAGTGGTTTCAGTAATTGAGCTGACTGTAATAAAGATCTATTTATTTCTAACACCATTCCAGGCACCATTAATTCCATGCTACCCACCGAACCACCCTCTACTCTTACCTTACCTCCATACCATCTCCCCCTCCCTGATATTACCATGCCACCCATTCCTCACCAATTTTACCTCTTACAATCAGGATACCTAACCCACCCTGGCTAGGCCAGCCACTGCTCCTGCCACCACCTGAAAATTTCCCCATGCTTAGACCACCCACTGCATCTCTTATACACTCATTTCTTTTCGCTGCACAAACTATCCCTTTTCGTCACATTCACCATCTATCACCACAAACAACCACTGCACCAGCCTCCACCTCATAATTCCATCTATGGTTCCAATACCTATCACCTTACCTGCATTCCCCTTCAATGCATTTGACACTTACCCCTTACCTAGTGCCATGCCAGCTTTTAAACCTGCCTATATTACCCCTCCTCCCATAACCAAACATACACACTATCAACACCTACCACAGCCACTCCATTACAAAGTATAATTGTGCTGTAAAACCAAGCACAACACCAGCCATTATTACCGGAAATCTTCTATCATTATTTTACCCCCAAGCAGGACTTCAACTCTATTCTCAGCACCTACCACCATAACGTCCCTCCTTCACCATCTACTACCACATGTACTAACCACAGCATGATTTCACCACCTACCACTTGATTTGCTACCATCTTATCCACCACCCTTACCACCTTCCATTGTACCTTCTAGCAGTCCTGGGTTTAGCTGTGTACAGACACTCAATTAAAGTCACTGAAAATGAGCATTAGTGATCAATTCCAGTGGCAGTAGAAACAAACAAACGCTGTCAGCGATGTTTATTATTTGGAGAAGGGAGGGAACACTGAGTCCTCCCCATCTAAAAACAGGAGTGACATATATAATATTTAGTGATTTGGTTGGATGAATCACTAAAAGACATTGAGGACAGCTGTACAAAAGCTAGACTTCCCCACAAGGCAACCACAATTGATCATCTTGAACAAGGAATTTCTAACGCTTGTACACAAATTTAAAGTATGAAAGTAAGACATTGAGTGTATAGTAGAAGATAAATGAAAGAATTGTATATAAGTTTGTTGTAATTCATTTCATTGGATCGTGATAAGCATCTATTAGCCATAATTAAATCTCCGTTCTTGGAAAAAGCTAACCAAAGCTTTTCAGGAAGTTTATTGAATATTTTATTCAACGTGTTATTATCTGTGGTTTATGATTAGTGCATACATTTTACATGAACTAATTCTGATTCTATTACCTTTAATTATAGGGGTAAATGACTTAGTTCAGCCTAATGTTTGTTTTTTAGCTGCACTCTGTCACATATTTAAATTAATAATGGCTTATATACACCCAATACTTAGCTATAGTATGTGTATACGTGCACTTTTTCAGAAAGCGTTACACACAGCTACTAGAAGAGGACTCCTGGGTTCATCTGAGAGTTTCATCAACAGTCTTCTGGGAAGATCCCTAACTGGGATCTCTGCTTACTCTGTATCTAACAATCACCCAACAATGTCAGCTTCTCTCTCCAGCCAAAAAAGTTCTGATTGAAAGCTGACTCAAAAATATATAATATATATATAACAAATGAAATTTTCTTTTTCAATGAGCCCTAAAGCTGAGCTCCAAGCAAAAGATTAATATACAGTTAATAATATATATATATATTAGCAGTGTTATGCTTGACTAATTTATTTCTGTCTACTCATTCCTGAGGTTTACAAAGTTCTGCCCAACAGCACAGCCACCCTAGTTATTCTCCATTGTACTGTAAAGAATTTAGGGTTTGTACCTTGCCAGCTTCTGAATGGACAATGACAGAGAAGGCTGGTGTGCTTATCTCTCTGCCTCTCAGCATGTTCCTTGTCAGCACATCTGCACTGCAATTCAACAAAACTGATGGGATCCTTTTGCTGCTTCTTCTTTTTTCCATCTATACTATAATTTGTTATTATATCAGTTTTATACCTCACACAGTTGATTATGTTTGATTTAATTAATATATTAAACTTACAGACCATCTGGATGTTTATTAGCACTTGTTTGGTATAATTGGCTTAATTATGTACAGGGCCATATTTCTGCAAAATCCTTAAAATAATTCAGTGCCTAGACCATGCATATTAAAATAGTCACATATTCTGAGCCAACAATAAAAGCACTTTAAAACAAGCCACATTCACCTCTGCATTTTTAAGTATTGGAGTGAAAATGTTTAAATCCCACTGAAATCCGAGCTAATCTTGGCAAGCCCGACCTATGATGTAAACAACTGCTTCTAAGTTGTTAGAAACCGTATGAAACCTTGCTTTTGAATCTTTATATTTTATTAAGATCTATTTGAATTATTAACTTCACACTAAAACTCATTTAGGCTTAGTCTACACCAACCTTTTTCCCAGCATTTAACCTGAGTCCACACCAGGACGTTTCCTTAAGGCACGTTTTTGAGCGGTATAGAGAACATTCCTTGCAAGGTTTTAAAAATTAAAACAAAGCGTAAATGCAGGAAAACGCTTGAAAACGTTCGACAACTCTTGAAAACGCTCCCATTAAATTCAATGGAAGCTTTTACAAGCGTTTTTAAGCTGTTTTTGAAAGCTTGTATTGATATCAATGGGGGATTTTATAAGCAGTTTAAACAGGACGTTGGAATCTGAAACTCCCAGATCTCCACCGCCCCACCCTGGAGAATGAGTACCTATGTAAAAAGTAAGACAAGGCTTTAATGTTAAAGTATTTCATTGAATGTGTGTGCTTTGTGTAACTTAAACTTTTTTTGTTACAGGTTATCCCACAATGACAGGATGATTCCCACAGCTGCATTCATGTCATGAGCACAGCCATGGGACTCCTGACAGTGTGGGATCCCTGGGCACTAGAGGGCAAATGAGGGAACGTCTCCCCAATCAACTCCAGTGCTCTGTGATTGGCTGAGGAAAGGGAAATCCTGATGAGCCATCATCAGGATTTTCCTTTCCTCCGCCATTCAGCACTGGAGGTGAATAAAGACAAGTCTCCCTAATCAAGTCTAGTGCTGAATTTGCTGAGAAAAGGGAAACCCTGATGACAGCTCAAGCGTCATCAGGATTTCCCTTTCCTCAGCCAATCACGGAGCCGAGCAATCAGCAGAGCTCTGCTATGCTGACAGCTCTGCTCTCCTGATTTCTCCTGCAGCCCTAGCAAAGCCGTAGTATGTGTTCTTGGATACAGAACACATGTCACTGCTCATCCAGGGCTGTGGGAGCAATCAAGAAAATGAAGCTGTCAGCATAGCAGAGCTCTGCTGATTGCTCGGCTCCGTGATTGGCTGAGGAAAAGGAAATTCTGATGACGCTTGAGCTGTCATCAGGATTTCCCTTTTCTCAGCCAATCACGAAGCACTAGAGGTGAATGGGGAGACTTGACCTCATTTGCCCGGGGATCCCTCATTGTCAGGAGTCCCATGGCTGTGCTCATGTCATGAATGCAGCTGTGGGAATCATCCTGTCATTGTGGGATAACCTGTAACAAAAAAGTTTGTTACACAAAGCACACACATTCAATAAAATACTTTACCATTAGGCCTCGTCCTTTTTTTTAAACATAATTTTTAACTCTTTCAGGGAATGAGTAATGGCTTTTATGTACCCCGGTACTCATTCACTGAAAGGGTTAAAAGTAAAGCTTTTAAAAAACCGCTTATATGCAAAATCGCAGTAAAACGCGTCATAGGCATTTATAAGAGTTTTTTTAGCGTTTTAAAGCCAAGGTTTAAAGCGCTTGTAAAAGGCATATAAATGTGCTAGGAACGTTTACATGCATTTTGTCCGTGTAGACCCACCCTTATTGTCTGTTATATCAATAAAGAAATTTTTTTTATGTAAAATAAATTATCAAAAAATGTAATGAAATATAAGGAAGCAGAGTGGTCCTAAATGTGCTTAGCTCTGCTGTGTCTTACTTTATTTGCAAACTGGGCAGTAGTTTTCTCATTCATAGCAGTTGGCATACATGCCTAAATAATTATAGGATGCTCCTATTAACATGTCATCAGCTTGATTTATTAATACTTAAATACATAAACTAAAGTTACACCTTACAGCCCATTTACCTAGCTTATTGCCTGCACATCTGAAATGAAAGTTATACAATAGTTAATATTACTGGGTTGTTTGTAAGTACTGTAAAAGCTGTGTCTCCAATATGTTAATACTCAAGTAATATAAATAAAGGTGCCGCTCCAAATTTAATTTTGAATAGTGGGTGCTTAAACCACCGTGAATAATGCAGGAATTTGGGTTGATTTATAAAAAGAATTGCAATTGTTCTAGAAACAAAGTTATTAGGCTAAATGTGCTCATGCTTATCATATAGTCATATGTAAAACTAGATGCTGTTTTTTTTTCTTCTTTCTTGCACATCACAAGACAAGCTTTATTTATATATAAAATGTTATCGCGGTGTACATATAGAGTATCAAACAACGCACCTTCCCTTGAAGCATACCAAAATCCAATAATTTGAATGCGTAATGTGTATTACAGTTAGATTGAAAAATGACATAAGTCTATCAAGTTCAATAACTTAGAACTTGTAATACACTATTATGTCTATTTATAAAGTAGTGAATCTGACATTCATTAAAATATTCCCTGGTAGAGAATCGATTACTGCCGTTGAAACACATTAACCTGAAAGATTATCCGCCAGGTAATATTGCAATGAATGTCAGAATCACTGCTTTATAAATAGGTGTCCCAGCAGAAGAACTTTGGGATTAGGGAAAAGGATTGAACCAGAACCAAATGTTTTTGTTAAAATGGTACAATCTATATGTATAAGATAACCTTAAAATTTACAGTGGCAGTATACAATGATGGAGGAAAGTTACAAAATGAATTATGGAACTCGATATTCATACAGGCACTGCAAAGGAAATAGCATTTTACTTCTGCAAATACATACAACAAAAAATTTGTAATATCTTCTTCTTCTTCTATCGTCTCTATCTAAAATTATTATTAAAAATATTGAACAGAACAAAGGGCAGAGGGAAATGAAGACAAATACGAGTTAAAGATAAATGATCAAACACTTGAGAAGCAAAATAAATAGATTATGGCTATTTGATCTGCAATCTTGCAGAGCAGATCTATAAATATGAATATATGCAATTGTCCTTCACTACAATCTGTTTGCAAATACAATATGAGTATAAGTTTTAGATTTCACCTGGTAACATGCAGCAAAGTACATCATTATCAGATGATTCCACAGACATAAGGAAATGAGCATGTGCTCTCTATTGATTACTGCCTACCTGAACCTGTTTTACATACTTGGATACTCTAAAATCAAATACAAATGTTAGCCTAATAATTTTTCAGCTAAGTATTGATCTGTAAAATATGTTATTTGTAGACCTTTGTCTGAGCTAAATGTTTACCAATTGTATCCAGTAAATAGACCTGCTCTGTTACACTGTAAAAATTAATTAAATGGCAATATTTATTATTTGCTTAGTTGGCGTCATTGAGATTTCATTCGTTCCTTTTAATATTCGCTGACATTTAATACGAGCATTTCACTTGAAATCATCAGAGCGTGAACTCTCAGAGTGTATTTTCATGCAAAGCAACTAAAAAGAACAGTATGTACTTGCATATTTTACTTTATTGACCGTCTGGGCAAATGAGGGATTGACAGATGTAAGCAAATAATGAACTCTTCTCTTATATCACATAAGAAGTTATAAGACGGAAAAAGCAAATCTGCAGACATTTTCTCAGGTTTACCAGTAAAAATCATGAATCATGTTTTGATTTTTAAATCCTTAGCCCTTACCTAGACACAGTAAAATCCATAAATTACAAATACTTGGCCTGCTGATAGCTGGGAATCTAAAAAACAATATAAAAAGGTTTACAACTTGTCTACAAAATGTCTACAAGAATGTTGTAGATGATATAGAATATAACTCTTTCAAGTCAAAACCATCTTGCAAGTCAAAATTCTTAGGTATCATTTGGTCCTTAGGAGGTGTGAATAACTAAGTATACTCTGTGGATCAATAGTTTGAAAAAACACCTTTAGCAACGATAACTTTAAGTAATCATTTTTTATTCTATGACTTTATCAGTCACCAACATGTTCTTTATAATATTGTATCAGTTTATTGAGGTTTGTGGCATTCGTTTGAATACAGCTTTCTTAATGTTCTGCCATAGCATTTCGATTAGGTCGAGGTCTATTCATTGATTGGGCCATTTTATCACCCTATTTGTTTCGTTTTCAGCCATTCTGTCCGAGATTTGCTGATGTGCTTGGGATCATTGTCCTGTTGCATTAATAAGCTTCAGTCAACCTTTAGCTGTCGTACAAAGTACATTGGTATAGAGAAAAGTTCATGGTTGATGCAATGATTGCAATGTGCTCAGGTCCTGTTGCTGCAAAACCTGTGTGGCTGAAATCTACTTGGTATGATTACTTGGACATGGTTGGTACAAAGAATGTAGTCTCATAGGAAAAGCTGCATAGGGAGAGAGAGAGAGGGAAGAGGAGGACTAGCAAATGTATTATTGATATAATGCCATATATTGATATAAAGTCAATAGTCATGTCTCTATAAGGGTTTCTGCCTAACAAATATAATATTCTGCAAAAATAAGTCCTGGCCAGGACATGAAGATGAATTTGGTGAATAAGAGATGCAGGCATTCAATATGCATGTAAAATATAAGGAAGATAGCTGGCTATACAACAGAAAGAAAGGACACTATCAAACATTTCACCAATTAAACAAAACTTTTTAGGTACTTATATTGTATTATATTCACTTTACTACAATTATTACAGAATTAGCTATTTTTAAAAAGTTCAGTAGAAAAACTTACTAGTACAACAAAATTATTCAACTTAAGCTGCGTACACACTTCCAATTTTTATCGTTCAAAATGAACGACGAACGACCGATTGGGCAAAAATCGTTCGTAAAAAAAGTAACCAACGACGCCGACGAATGAGGAAAGTCGTTGGAAATGAACGACCGGACCGGCGGATCGGATTGGACGACGATCGTTGACCATCGTTCGTGTGTACGATCGTTCATTGATCGTCCATGGTCTGAGCATGCGTGATGAACGAACGTTCCTGCGGTGCACGTAACTTCCTGTATCGTTCAAACGATCGCATCTATTGTGTGTACAATATCTACGAACGATCGTGTCATTATCTGTATGTACAGGATCGGAGCTATACGATCGTTCGCAGATATTGTGCAGGATCGTTCGTCGTTCCTTTACCAACGATAATAATTGGAAGTGTGTACGTAGCTTTAGACATACATCCACAGTGCAGACAATATGTAGGTTATCTGGGTGAGGAGCTGAGAGTGAGACAGCATACATTAAAAGTCAAAATAATTGAAATATAGTTAAGGAAATTAAAGTGTGCGAATGAATGCAAATAAACAGGTGCATGCAAACAGTGCAGCTAGAAACAATGCCAATAGTGGCTTGTAGAAAAACATCTGTAATGTTTATCGCTCAAATACTGATCAAAACATCTAGTATATTTATATATATATATTTATTTAATGGAAATTAGCCAACTAAATTTAATCTGCCTTTAAGTCTTACCAGTCTGACATTCACTCACTTCACTGGTGAATGCCTGAGTTGAAAATGATTGCTACTCTGCTCTGCATTGGAGAGCATCAGTGCCCATACATATGCCCATACATATGCCCATACATTGCTCCATTGTCAGCACTACAGAAACTAAATCAGGTCACCAATGCACAAGGACTGACACCTGTCCAATAGGATTGATGCAGCTGGTTATATCAAGATAAAGAAGCAAGTCAGTACTTTAGCACGGAATAAAACACACCTTACCAGGAAAGTTTACCATGTGATTCATATAACCAGAGGGTAGCAGGACAAGTCAGAACTTCAAGTTTAACCACACTATGTAAACATGATTTCAATTGTTTTATTTCTCAAGATTTCAACAAATGTTTGAGTTTTTTAACAAGTTGCACCATTTTGTCAAAATGCTTTGGAGTCATTAATGAAGACAAATGAAGGGGGTTTTAGTTGCTATTAAAGGATGAAAAGGCTTGAAATGACCCTGGGAGTTACCTATCTTGGACCATTTCTTGTACCATTAAATGTTTAAATTTGCCTTCTTAGTTTACAATAATTTGTACAGAAAGAAAAAGCAGACAGCGAAAAAAGGCATAAAGATGGTACATACACAAATATCAAAGCACACACATAACTGTAAAATAAAAAAAACTAAGGTACACCAAATACACTTCATTGTACATTATCCATCACTTTACCACATAAACTGTAACAGAACCCACCAACTAAAGTTAATGTCGTGTTAAATTACAATCCCAGTGTGGTATATAGAATTGTTGATTTTCAAGCATAACAGTAATGTAGAACAGCATAACAAAAGTGTGCTAGGGGTGCAATCCGGTATTATAACCTAATCAGCCAGTTTATTTAACTCTTTGGCAGTATAACAGTAAGGCTGGTGTTACACTGGTGGCATATTGCCAGCAGCAGAGTCACCCAGAAGAGGATTCTATTTATTTCTATGAAATTGCTCTCTCACTTGCCTGGAATGCTGCCAAATCATCCTGGATAGCAAAGTGCAGCATCTCACTGGTCCGGTTAATACAATAGTAACTTCATTAAAACAGGTAAATAGTTTTTTTTCATCCATCACAGGATTGCTTGGATGACTTGGCTTTAGGATTTCACTGGACTCTGGAAGTTCTCTTCTGCTTAAAATTTGCTCTTCTGATACACAAAAGCATCTAGTATTTGTGTCACCCATAAGAATAAAAACAAGCTAGGTGATTTCTTTCTATTTTTAAAGCATGTACCTATATACTTATCCTGAACCTTTTATATAAGCATGCAATGTGATTACCTAAATTAGTGTAGCAAAAGGTTTTTATTGAGTTGTAGTTATCCTGATCATAATTTAATTATTATTACTTAAGTGGGAAACAAGAGAATTTGGCTTTTTCTTTTTTTTCTTTTTTGAGAAGTATAAAGCTGCAAGCATGTCCACATTACATGCAATACAAGAATATTAGATCTTTCTTCACTCTCATGAAATTATTTGCATTTATTCCTTTAAGTATTTCAACATTAAAAGAAAACATTTTACCAAGGCACATAGCGCTCCTGTGTATTAGGCTGATGGACCTAAAACTCTTTATAAGGTCTACACAAACATAACAAAAAAAAAATGAGTGGAGAGGTTAATACTTTGGTGGTGCCCCTTTGTAAAGACACTATCGCTTTGCACGGAATGGGCAATGTGACATTGGGTCTGTTTTATGAAAACTCTACAAGGCTGGAGAGGATACACTTTCATTTGTGAACCTGGGTGATCCAGCACACCTGAAATGGATTTCTTAAAAGTAATTTCCTATTTGCTAGCAAGTGTTTTCATTCCTTGATCAAATCTATTCCAGGTTTGCTGGATCAACCAGATTCACTGATGAAAGTGTATTCTTTTCAGCCTTGATAGCTTTCATAATTCAGGCCCATTGTGTCTATAAGGCAAAATTGGGACTATAGGTAGATACTCTGTCCTAAGCTGAACTACAGGCAAACATTTAAACACAAAGTTAGTACATATGTAGGAGCTGGTTTAAGGATTTGCATATCTATACATTCAGTCCTGAGATTTAAATAGCTTTGCTACACAGCACAGCCTGGAGAATGCCACCAAACTCTTTGCTACAATTAAAAACTTCATTGCTGGCACCGTCAAACCCCAACTGATTACATGGAGAAGGAGTAACAGACTGAATATCTTTGTTCACTATGTTTTGTTCTCTTTTCTCAGCACGTGTGCATGCAACCCACCTGGCTGGCTCTCAATTCTGTTCCTCCTTGTCTAAATGCTGCTGTAAAAGAGTTTACAACTGAATAATTAAAATTCAAATTCAGGTTTTTACTATTGATATATTTAAAATACAGTACACATACAAAATTAAAACAAAGCTGAATTAAATTAATCTTTTTTTGTATCTGTTTGAAGTTTAAGTTTCACCCTCATTAATGCAGGTGCTGTATTTGTGCTAGGGTTCCATAGATTGTCCTGTGGACTTTTTAAAGCCCAGTATGAAAATATCATATAGTTTCATAGCCATCAATAATACTTCTTTGATCTTTACTGATATAGGTACATACACTTCTAAAAATACAGCATTGTGAACAGTATATAAGGAACGTTATGAACACTTTTTTCTTTCTTATATCACAAAACCGATATGTGGTTTAGAATTAGCAAAGGAACTATTTCATTTCAGGCACATTAATTTCATGTTTGATTTCATTAACTGACAGCTGTTAGAGAACTTGAGCAAGCAGAAACCACAATCATAAAATTCGAGTATCAACATGTTTTTATGTGCCCTTCAGAAAAAAATGCTGTTAAAGGTTAATTAGACCCACCCAAAATGAAGCATTCAATCCATCAAGTTTCATATATAATACGTGGTGATCTGTTCCTTCTCATGATATTCAACTCTAAAACCTTGCATGTTTTCCTGAAATAAGTTTTATTACAATCTTTAATGTAGTGTGAGCAATGTAACCAACACCAAGTCTGCTCATAAGCACATTGTGATTTTCCTGGCTTGAGTTCTTTTTTTTGCCTCATCTGTACTAAAAGAAATCACGAACATGTTACATGATGAGCATAGGTTTTATATTAAAACCTTGGCTGACATGAAATACTTTATCCATTAAATATAAAACACAAACAAACTGTTAGGAGATGTGTGCATAGGAATGTAGATATGATTTCTGTTCAGTAAACATAAAAATAAACAATAGAAATTATGAAATGTGTGTTTCAAGGGTTTTTTTTGTACGTTACATGAAGTACAAGACGGTTGACATGGAATATGTATATGCCCCCCCCCCCCCCCCCCCCCCCCCCCCCCCCATTCCCCCTCCAGCCACATTACCGTCTAATATCACTGGCTGAAAATTAAAGATATGTCAAGGTACCTAGATATGTAAATACTTTGAAAGAAACTCCTTTACCACTTTCTAGTACAATAACTATTTCAATTAGCACAATATGAAAGTAAAGGTTAGAAGCAAGCCCTAATAACTTTTTTAAAGAGTAAGGTGTTGATAAATTTTTAGGATATCAAGGATATCTGACTTCAAAAGCAACAACGTAATATTGAAAAAATACAAACTTTTCCATGCTGATCATTACTAAATTCTAAATTCCATGAAACAAAGCACCACTATATATATATATATATATATATATATATATATGGGTGTGTGTGTTTTCTGTCTGACTCAAGTCACACTGACCTATGACAAAACATTTCTTGCTTTGCAATGATTCACAAATTGTGCTTTACTGGTTAAGCGTTTATTTATTAAAGTAGCAAAGAATGTGGCTGTACATTTTTCTTAGTGAATAAAGTGACGCTATGTTCACTCTGAATACCCCAAAAAAACGGATTAAATCATCTGGGTAAGGTTAATGATTTAAACAAATGCATGTATGCAGTTGATGATCTCAGCAGTTGTTTATTAGAAATCATTCTGGGGGCTAACCTACACTGGTTTGGTGTTTATTCTGCAATTATCTATAATACAAAAATATAAAACAGCAAACATACAAAAATATTAGCGACAGATACATTTTAGTTGCATAAAAAAAATGAAGATGAAAGTTATAGAAAAGGGGTGGAAGCAATGGTCTCTCTGCAGAGGTCTGTAATTTCTTCTACCGAGTCAGACTTATAGTCCTTCAGCTAATACAAAGCTCCCTTCTAGTGTTGGTTGGATAGTTCTGATGGGAGTCAATTCTGATTTAGATCAAAGCTTTACCAACCTCGGACTGGAACTCAGAATTGGAGTGACTGGATTGACTGAGTACTACTATATCTGTCATTGATTATGATTTTACTTCCCTACAGAGGACATGACCAGATACTTTCAGTTCAGTTGTATGATAAATATAAACTGTTTATCACAGCGTACCAATCTTTCCATTGTTTTCAGCCCCAGGTAGTGTGCATACCTAACAGATGAGCTCTTTTGGTCCCTGTTAGCTCACCTATGTGCTGGAATCACTTATCTTAAACAAATCATTGGTATTTATTTGCCTTAAAGACCACCTAGGCAGAGTAACATAATTTAAAACTGTATGATAAGATAAGTTGCTGTTTTGACAAGATCTACCCAGTTGACACTTTTTTCACCTCATTCATGTAATAAATCTGAAGGTATCCAATTTTTAATTCATTACTTGATCCTAGATCACATAGCTGTATATTATGAGATATGTAAATAATAAAATACAATTAAATTGCATAGTTATATTGTATAAAATGATACGTACCTGTAAAATGTCAGTATAGTCTAGATAAAACCCTCTGCAATGCAGTTTATGTAAGGACACGGGAAAGAATGCTTAAAGTTTAACCTTGAGTTCTGTGCAGATTTAAAGTAAAGAGAGGAAACCATCAGCAGCAGAGGATTATGGAAAACATGTCCACAAACCAAAACCTGTTACTATGGCTAAAATTAAGCAACATTTTGATTTTTTACAGAAAATCATGGCTGGTTGAAAATTACATTACAGGTAATAAAGCAAAGAGAAAATCATTTATAACCATTATGAATAGCAATTTGTTCATTAAATTACCAGCCACACTGGACAAAGGCTTCTTATAAATCATTGGGAGTTGCGAGAGTGGTTCCATGTAAATGTTCTTGAGTTGAATGAGAACATTCCTGTTGGGCAAACATAGCAGAATTGCATCTTTGCATTATGTGGATGTTACAAATGGTGAACATGTCCGGGTTTGGTTTATTAACGTTTTAAATAAAGCTGGGTGAATGTTCCTTGGAGTTGGCAAAACATTCTATCAAGTCTGTAAATGATGGAATCTTCCGTCAAAGGATAAAATGTTTGTACAGTATTTTCGAATGCTCTTAGGCCATTTTCCCTTAGGATTGAATACTCTAATGAACATTTGACAACCCCAACTTTAAAGCACATTTGTCCAAACTGTATTGTTAACATCCTTGAAATACATTCGTTTGGACATTTTTAAAATGTTACATTTACCTGTGTAAATTTGTAAAATTGTAAGTGAAACAATGTTACATTCACCAGTAAAAGGGAACATAAATATTGAAAACTACAATTTCTAAAGAAAAAATACAGTCCTAAGAGTGTTATTCCCACATTGTGTGCCAATGTTGCAACAATAATCCATGATTATAAATTTCCTGCTAAGAGTTTACTAATGTTCAACTAATTACTTGCTAGGATCTTTCATTGGCATCACTTAGGCTAGGTACACACTTGCAATTGTTCTCGTCCGATAATCGGCTCAGGGTCTTGCGTGTGTACAGCCCTCATCGTCCATCGTCCGAACGACCGTCCTGGCGGATCCATGGACGATGAACGATGAACAATCGTAATGAAAGTGAAGAGGAGGGAGCACAGCAGGGTGCCGCTCCGTCGGTCTTCCCCTCCCGTCTCTGTATGTATAGCACTTGTTCATGCATCGTGCAGTCGTTAGTTGTTGGAAAGGATTGTGAAAAATTTCAGCAACAATTATTGCATGTGTGTACATAACCTTACTGTTACTGGAATCCACCTCAACATGAGATAGTAGTTGGTGAGTGTTGTCACCCTGAAAAAGGACACGATAGGCCTGAAAGTTTTAGGAGGTGTTGTAATAGAGGTACATGTAAAATACAATACATATATTATTTAGGTTAAAAAGAGCATGTAAAAACAATGTATAAACATTTTTGTCAGTTTACATATATTTTCATCTTTCTTCCTATTCTTCTCTAATCCCCTACATGTCAGAATTCAGAATCAGAGACAATCATTTAGCCAGTCAGGTTCTACTTCATAATACTATCAATTCAACAATAAAAAGCTGGTTATGAAGAGAGAGAATGATGTGAGGATGCAAAACCTTGGTAAAAAGTTGGTAAGACTCTATTACATTGGTTCAAAAAAAATATCCCAGCGTCTGACCACTATCTATCTATCTATCTATCTATCTATCTATCTTGCTCATCTCAAATCTCAAATATCTCAGCAAGCCTAAGTAAAGTTATTCACTGATGTAAACTTTTTGTACAATGTTTTAGCTGTAGATGGGAGCTTTACAACAGAAAAGTAGAAAGCCCTCTATGCTTGTTTAACCACAACCTGCTTGATAATCATTTTAAGTTCTCTTCAGTAGTAATAAAGAAAGAGATCCAAAGCTGGACTTATGAATTTGGAACTGAATTTACAAATAAACACATATGTTTATAACTATTAACTACAAAAGTGTAGCAATAATATTTTTTAAAAGTAAATAAGTAACAAGCATAATCATTATTATAATAATGAATGGAATATTTTGTACAAAGAGAAAACTACAAACTAAACCAGATAATTTGAAATGCGAATTGACAAAAATGTAGTAAAAAAAGAAAAAGAATGTATTTTAAAACACTAATGCTGATATACATTACTTAATAGAGTATTTTGTTCAACTTAGACTACCATAATCAAAGAGCTATAATTTTGAAGCAATACATGTGATATTTACAAACATTTACTGCAGTGATAATCAAGTGAAATTTACTGAATATGCTCAAAATCTGAATTAAAAATAATAACAAAAGTCTAGATAATAAATAATGTTTACTGTGTTATTTAATTAAAAAACATTTTTGTTAATTTACAAAAAATCCCTAAATATCAGCAATTGTGTTCACTTTGAATACCCAATAGTGTGAGTGTAAAATTAGTAAACAGAAACCTGTCTGTTTTTGGCTCATCCAATGTTCATTTTAATTTTATTAAAGCAAACTAACTTTACTTTCTCTCACTGCCAATATCTTGACTCAGTTCTTTACCAGGCTTGTGTTCTTTGGGCATTCATCTGACCAGACCAAAATGATGTAACATTTCAGAACTAAGGCATGTGCAGCTCAGCAAATATTCTAGAGAAGATTGTGAACAGACTGCAAAGCATAATATGTCTTTTCTGAAATAAAGATTCTGCCTACTCGCAAATTTTTAATTTTAATTCTGTTTTATAGAATAATATATGCATTCCACATTGTCCTTTATATTTTCAGATTAGGCCATGTGTTGTAAAGACTTAATGTATAATTTTTATCTCTCATTCTCCGCTTTCTTTGGTGTTTAGATTGTCTGCTTATACAAGCTATCCTTGAGCAACATTCGTGCAGACAGAGTAAAACATTTTTGGCTTTGATGGAATTCCCTTAGGTGAAATTCACCCAGATAATATCACAGTTACTACACAACATGTTTGGGTTATTTTCAATAACATCGTAGAAGAAGCAGCGATGGCTATGCGTGATAATACCAGAAGCTACTCCCTGTAAATTAACCTTTAGGAGCTCTGCCTTTGCACGAAACGCCCACACATCCGAGTGCAATGTATGTTTTTGAGACATTAAACTGAGGTGGTGAAATGACAGGTATTTTCTTTCTGTCTTTTCACTACACTTTCTTGTGTCCTGAGCATTCTTTAGGACTGACTAATAAAATTTAGTGTATATTAGGATACAAAAGGAAAAACAAACTAAATGAACACACAGGAAATATAAGCTCAACCAAGAATTTACTATTTCATTTTTTATCACGTCTATATAGTGTGTGGGGTTATACGTGACTGATATAAAACAATGACAATGATGGATCTACCTGTCAAATATGAACTTCTTAGTGACAATGTTTAGTTATACCCTTACTCATGCAATGATTATATACTTATATGATATATTAAATTATTCAATCAATTCATTAATCAATTTTTTTGTCCCAATAGGTGCATATCTAAAATTTTGAAATGATTTCTGGGTGTGTTATTTTGGCAATCTGGCTCATACTACACCCTTTACAAAAAATGGATCTGCTGGACACACAGAAAAAGTTATATCATAATTAAATTATTATTATTAATAATAATAATAATAATAATAATAACAATAATAATAATTATTATTATTATTAATAATATTAAACAGGATTTATATAGCGCCAACATCTTATGCAGCGCTGTGCATTAAATACGGGTTGCAAATGACAGACTAATACAGACAGTGAAACAGGAGGAGAGGACCCTGCCCCGAAGAGCTTACAATCTAGTAGGTGGGGGAATTTACACACAATAGGATAGGTGATATGTAATAGTGAGAAAAAATTTAAATTATTAATGAAATTAAATTAATAAATACAGACATTATATTGGTAGTCCCCAGGTTACATAAGAGATAGGGGCTGTAGGTTTGCTCTAGTTGAATTTGTATGTAAGTCAGAACAGGTACATTATTTTAATAAATGAAATTAGGACAGATGTTTGTCTCAACATATTATTAGGCAGCGTGGTGTCAGTTACTGTATAAAATCCTCACTGTGAGTTAATCACAAACAGGGCAAAAAAAGAAAAAAAAACTTTATGCCTAGACATTCATTAACTTTTTGAGCAAGCTGTGCTTTGGTGCAAAAAGAAACAACAGCAGAGTTTGTCTTGGTCATTAAAGAGTTACAGATCAGCTCAAATCTTAAGATCACCCACAACCTCAGCTGTGTTTAGCAAAAGATTTCTTCTGCAAGTCATGCAAACCTTCGCCCCCCCATCAAACCTCTGTCCTACACAGGGAAGCCCTGTTCATATCTAGGAGTTGTCTGTATGTCAGATGTCCTTAAGTCAGGGACTACCCGTACAGTGTTTAGCCTTACCTGCTTGGCCCACTCAATGAAATATCTAAAAAATATTCTTTTCAAAAACCTTCATAGGGAAAAATGTTTAGAAATTGTTAAGCAGCCTTGCATTATTGTTCTTATTGAGTTGTGGTATATTAGGGGAAACAAGGATGATTTTATTTATTGGGATATTTATTTAGGCTGATTCAATTTCAGGCTTGGTTGGAAAGCATCAGTCAGGATCTAGGTCCTAGAAATAGAAAAATGAATAGGATTGGAATGATGTGGGTCAAATGCTGTTTTGCCAAGGAGCACATCAATATGCCACCATTTATAAGCAGTTATTCTTTAGTTCTTTTGGGTTTGACTTGGAGAATGCCTTGTGTGTTTTTTACGCATGAATGAGACCTATATTTTCTATGGCATGTACATGATCTTCTTGATGATCTTCTTCATTTTCTTCTTATCACCAAATTCATCATGGAGAAATATTGTCACCATGGTAGACATTTCTAAACATACTGCTCAACTGCTAACTGCACAATTAAAGGCAGATTCAGACCTGCGGAAAAAGCAAGAGGCAATCCCGTGTGGCTCCCTGTGGCTGTCACCTTTCCAGCAGCTCTAAAGCACAGCTCAGGTTCTTAATGAACCAGCATTTGCAGAGGAATGGCTCACTGCTATCCTTATTCATTCTCTTTTAGGCTGCCACAGGTAGGCACAACATCTAGAGTTTCCCCAGAGGTGGCAGTTTACTGGCACGAAGAAAACAGTACCACCCCGCAACCTCACCATTAGTTGAACATTGCTAATTTGGTGTGACAAAAGTTTAATGAAACAGAGTCTTTCATTCCCCATTCCTATAAATTAATTCTACGCCTTTAAGGGGCATAGATACTATTACTGTTTTATATCATCTCCAAGTATTACAATCTCAATGACATTATTCCTCCAGTCTGACATTAGAACATAACTATCATTCCTTTGCCAATAAAATTTGCTCCAGTGTTTCAGTTCATGTTTGTACAAGATGCACATATGTTAATATGTCAATCTTAGGTTGTTATGAGAAGCTTCAAAACTCCTGCAATTCAATAGTTTAATGTTTAAATGTAAAACCTTTAAACCTTTGCAGAAAAGTTTTTTTTTTTTTAATGCAGACATATTTACACAAGTTTTTGGTCTAGTTAAATCTTTTTTTTATTTTATAGCACACTGGTTTATTATCTGCTGATAATGATGATATACTTTTCAGAATATTTAGTATCTGCTGTACTTGGAGATACAGTTCTATATGGCACAAACAGATTTTGCTTTATCTTAGAAGACACATCTTTCATGATCCTTTCCAGCGACTAAGGACTGCACGATGCTTGAACGAGCACTGTACATACAGCACGGTTCTGCTCTATGCAGAGGGGAGAGGGAAGAACGATGGAGTGGCACCCTGCTGCGCGCTCTTCCCCTTCCCTTGCATTACAAACGTTCGTTGTTCATCGTCCATGGATCCCCCAGGACAGTTGTTTCATGCGATGAACGATGCGCGCTGTACACATTTCAGATTCTCCTCCGATATCGGTCCTGAGCCGATTATCGGGCGCGAACCATTGGAAGTGTATACGTAGCTTAACTCCTACTCCAGGAGAAAACCTGAAGGATCAAATGGAGATTGCAGAACTCCTATGCCTGGTTGAAAACATGTTGATTAGCTATAGTACATTGTCAATGAGGCTGGATTGAGCGCTGGTAGCATAGGGAAGTGTAAAAAAAAAAATAATGTATCTGGTCTTAGTGTAGATTCACATCACATGCATTGCATTTAGCAACTGTTAATGCATAATGAAGTTAACACATATTTTTTTAGTGCACTACAGTGATCATTTTTTTCACAACATAAACCAAAGTACTTGGCTTGTTTTATAGTTCTGTGTTGTTATGTGTTGCAGTTAGTGTTGTATTGCACAGTGTTGAAATGCTGCATGTTTTATATTCATACATTACATATCAAAGCAGTACCTATTGGAAATAAAGAACTTTAACTTGTCATTGTGTTGAGCATGCTTTGCGCTAATGTGGTATAAATGAGCCCGAAATGTCCAGTTGAACTCTAAATTAGCAGATTAAGCGTGTGATTCCTCAAAATAGGGAGATCACAAACCATGGTGCTCTGTGGTTCGTTCTATTCTATTTTTTAACACAGGTGCAGCTGGTAAGTTGTCCGTTTAAGTGATGTTATTTAAAAATAGCTCTTCACACAATTTGTAATGGTTCTGTAAACTGAGGATTGGTATGTCAAGTACAGACATGGCTCACTATTGTTTAGAAGAAAAAAAAAATTCAAAACAGTTACATGTAAGGCTTGTTTTTCAGTGCATTACTTCTCATGCTAACCATCGCTTCCAGGCATGTCATTAGCACTCTGACGTATATTTGTTTTTGTCAAACAGTTTTGTTAGATACTGTTAAGAATTTCGTAATGACAATGCATTTTTTTTCAGATCTGCCAGGAGTTTCAAATAACTTGTTTGAGCATATTTAAACCTTGGACTTAAAATAACAATTTCTTTTTTTCAGCGCAGCTGAGATTTGTTTTAAGCGATCCTTTATATAGCTTTTCTTAAATGAACTCTTCTTGATCCTTTTTCAGAAAGAAGACTGACAACAATTCCAGTGAAATTTAAAATGTTCTATTTAGGATTGCAGCCCATGGGTAATATTTCATGTGGCAAGCATCCATTCTCGATGTACTACGTTTAAAGATAGCTCTCACTGATAAATTACTGAATTGAACCTTTCTGGACTTTTGTGCATGTATATTTAAAACATTGTCATCAGCTCCGTAAGAAATGAGATGTGACGTCATTTGCTAAACATGTCAAAGAAGTCACAATAAAGCAGAATACATTTTTTTATTTAGTCTTGGAATCTCTATTCTAAGCACCAATGTACGGAATCTCATACTCTAATTAGTTATAAAATACGCACATGCACAGTACAGTCCCTCGCCCCACATGTATTTTTCTCTTCATGTTAGGTGTGTAACTAATGCATACATTGCATTACAGTTTGCTTTTTTCACATACTATTATTTCTCTGACATATGCACATAAGTTTTAATAAAGAAAGCCCTTTGTGATTACCTGCATGTAGGAACTATGGCTTATTGCAAAATCAGTGGCATACCTAAAAGGATCTGGGGATGGTCTATATCAGTTACTGCGACTCAGGGAATGATTACAGATGGTACTTTAAAAAAGAAATTATCTCTCTACAATTACTTGTGACAGTTGAAGCTACTGAATATCTTATTGAATGATGGCTGCTGTGTGCATAGGTGGAGTGATCATCAGTCTCTTTTAGCATACTAACCTATTCAATAGTTATATAAGGAACAGAAGGTGGATTAAATAAATACATAACAATTAAAGTTTACTAAAGCTGGCGCATCAGGGCAAAGTCAAATTACAAACAATGTATGAGACATAAAAATAGTTGAGTGTCACATATTGTCCATAACTAGTCTGCTGGAGCTGCACCTGACTCAAATTCTGTAGGTACTGAAGCTAGAAGAAGGCTCAGTAATAATCCAGCCTGAAAGATCTATTAGGAGAACAACATGTTGCACTCTAAACACAATTGCCAAAAATATGCAGTAATAGCAGCCAAAGGCATTGAGGTTTCCCCTTTTGTTTGCAAAAAAATCAATCCATACTTTAATATTTTGTAAATACTGCATTTGTTATGCATATCATTTACTTGCCTTAAACTATAGGAGCAAAAAACAAAACATAATCTACATGATAGAACCTGTTCCTAGCTTTACCACAGCATTACTATCTATTATTTTTATACTTTCTGTATTAGCATGACAACGCTGTCCTTTCCACAGTAAAACTGCACACCGGAATACTTTGGAAAACCATGGTAAGCACTCCATCTGTATATTATGGTGTTTACTAACCCCTGCCATTGTCACTTTTACAAGACAACTGGGCCCGTTACAGAAAAGAAAAAATAATAATTCTACTGGAACAGATTCTAACTGTGTTATAATACAAAGGGTGCTGTGTAATACTATTATTACACAGTGCAATTTATGTCATTTTTAATTTTGCCCATAATTACACTGTAAATTGTTGGCGAATATGTTTCAGAATGCTATTTAAAAAAAAAACTATCTAGTCTAGTGTTAAAACATGTTAACCCTCTAAAAGAAAATAATATATTAGTAATCTTTAGGACTGTGAAATTTCAGAGAACTGAGGCCTATCATGCCTTAAGGCAGACATGCATGAAATGACAAATATCTTTCAGCAAATACTAAGCTATTATTTCGGCCTACCTAATCTATTTATGTAGAGAGTTCAGGGACTTTGAAGAATCATCAAAGAAACAGCAAAAAATGTAAGTGTTTAATCAGAAAAGAATGCCTTTAGCTGCTACTTGTAAGAGATACACATTTTAAAATAAGATGATGACATGTGGCATGTATATATCTTACATTTTGCCCATGTAGTCATCCAATAATCAGTTGAATATATTATTATTTCTATTGATGTATGTGTATAGAGTTTATTAGAATGTGTTTGATTGGTTGTTGCCTCTTCTATTTGTTCTCCAAACGTATCACACTTCTTAATCCTTTAAGCAGTACTGTATTTACATTACTGTCTCAACAAAATGTGGGGCCTAAGGCAAATATGGCACTGTGGAGCCTAAACATAATGTTTTTATGCAGTATGCTGACACCTGCATGACTAGTATAATTCGTTAAAGGGTATTTTATAAAATACAGTTGCAGTCTCCAATGAAAAAAAAATATCAGAGCCCTAATTGCAGGTCCGGGGTTCCTACACATCAATACTTCCACATCAATATGGTACAGTACTGATGGTACTGCTTTTAGGTTTAGGTAATAAATTATAACAATTATGTGATGTGTGTGCTTTGCTGGCATTAGGATCAAAGTTCCTTTGCTCTGGAAAGAGCAAGACTTTTACTGTCTTTGGGAAGCCTTCTCCCACAGCAGAATGTCATCCTCCATAGGGGTAATCTCAGCTCAGCCATAATTTTTATATAATGAGACTAAATGTTGCATGACTCTATCACTAATAAACAATTATTTTTTGCTTAATTCATTTTATCTGGCTGTAAAGGTCAATAACAATCACTGGTCAATTGCAATGCTGCACACAATGTTGTTAATAACCGGCTTGGAGCTAGGTTGCTTATGTTATCCTAGTCCCCTACAACTATTCAATAGCAAGTAAACAGGTATGAAGACTGATTAGACACCCATTCACTGTTCCACACAAATCCCCCCGAACTGCAGCCATCTGAGCGCTTAGATGTTAATATTAGTCTGTGCACTACAACAGAAATCGATTGAATAATTTGTATTGACATTAACCAGCAGGCATTCCACGACATTCATGAGTTTCCAATGAATCCAATTTGCTCTTATCTGGGTCCTGACATAGATAAGTGGAGTGGTGGGTTGACAATAGGATGGAGTAAGGATTTGAAGCAACATGTAATTAGGTGTACCAGGTGAACAGATCCTTGGAGAACATGTGAAATGTATATATATATATATATATATATATATATATATATATATATACTTCATCATTTAAATGTCAGGACATCTTGATACAATAACAAATGAAAAAATGAAAATAAAATTCTTTCTTGATTTTTGTTTTAATTTAAGTATTTGTAAAACAACAAGAAATAGCTGTTTTACTGTGCCAGGGATCAATAGGGAAGCAAGCCTTTTGTTCTTGGGTTTTTCGTTTTACAGTGCAAAACACACAATATAAAATTGCCATTTTAAATATTTCTTTTTATTGGCAAACCTGAGCTAGAGGACACGGAAGAGAGGACAAGCTCAGACAGCCTAAAGGTCCAATTTACACGCAGTGACATCTATCAGTACTCTGACACTTGTGAAATGAGTGGTGACTATACAATTTATAGATGCGGTCTCAAAATGCGTTTAATGGTGTGTTAAATTGCAAAATTGTACTTCATTAGCTCCAATATAACTTTACACCTTCACATAAAGACAGTACATCCTCTTACATTACTACAGTGAGGTGAGAAGCTCATTAAGGAAGTGTAAAGGGCCAGAGGCCACTCACATCTGTTTAACATACAACTCTGACAAAGGAAAATGCAGACTGATAAAGTCCCAGCTTTCATGGTGATATTAGGATTACTGCTGCGTCCTAAACTAAGCATAACATGGACTATATAAAAGACACCTTAAGACTTCGCCATCATGCCTTTAATTGGTTTAAGTTTTGCATAAAAACGGAAAATGTTTTATATGTCTGTAAGTATTTCTATCTCTTATTGCAGTAATTATATAACCTTTAAACCCAGTGATTTAGTTTTTTAGTAATTAAAAAAAATAAAGTATATCTAAAGCCATTTTATTTGCAATTGTAGACAGAGTTTTAGCAACGCTATATGTGTGCCAACTGGGAGAATTCTCATTTTCTATTTAAAATGGAATGTCTGAACTTGCTCATAAAAGTAAGTTTTTCAACAGGAACACTTGGGTGACAACTGTCGAAGAGTTGACACATCCTGTTTTAACTTTGCAATAGGAAACTGAGAAATTTCCCCAACAGGACAGAGATGGCAAAAGAACTTGACAGGGGTTTAACCCATTCCTTTCTCTTACTACAACAGCTAAACTTTAATGCTAAAGCATATGTATGATTGACTTTTGCACACTTTATGAGGGGTAATTAACTAAGCTGTTTAGGGTTACTGTAGCTTTGTTACATTTTTTTTAGCATCATCCTATTTATTTTTTTTTTGTTACATTTTTTTTACATTCATACAATTATATTTAGATATTTAGAAATATGTTTTGTGGGTATTAGTATGTAGTAATATTTTTTTCACACTTTTTTTGAATATTGTGTGATTATCCGTGATTAATTACTACTATATGCTAGTTGTATCGCCCAAACCATAGGAGCTTTTTTCATTGGGCCTGATTTATTTCAGCTCTCCAAGGCTTGAAGAGGATACACTTTCATCGGAGAATCTGGGTGAGCCAGTAAATTTTCTATTTGCTAGCAAATGTTTTCAACTCTGGACCAGATCCATTCCAGGTTTGCTGGATCACCCAGCTTCACTGTTAAAAGTGTATCCTCTCCAGCCTTGGAGAGCTTTATTAAATCAGGACCATTGTGTGTAGTTAACCAGCACTCATAATTATGAGTAATTTTATGTCGATTGACCAACCCAAAAAAGCACTAGCACTCCAGAATTTTTGAGCTGATATCACAGCAGGTACAAACTTCTTATTTTACACATCCAATCTTCTATAGGATCTGTGTTGAGAGGTCTTTGTTGATAAGTCTTAAGGTGCGTACACACTTCCAATTTTTATCGTTCCAATCGAACGACGAACGATCGATTGGGCGAAAAATCGTTCGTAAAAAAGTAACCAATGACGCCGATGAACGAGGAAAGTCGCTGGAAACGAACGACCGGACCGACGGATCGGATTGGGCGACGATCGTTGAACATCGTTCATGTGTACGGTCGTTCGTTGATCGTCCATGTTCAGAGCATGCGTGATGAACGAACGTCCGTTCACTTTCCTGTCGTGCACATAGTTCCTCTATCGCTCAAACAATCGTATCTATTGTGTGTACAATATCTACGAACGATCGTGTCGTTAACTCTATGTGCAGGATCGGTGCTATACGATCGTTCGTATATATCGTGCATGAACGTTCGTCGTTCGTTTTCCAACGATAATGATTGGAAGTGTGTATGTAGCTTTAGGCAGTGTTTCTTAATCAGGGTTCCTCCAGAGGTTGCTAGTGGTTTCTTGAGCAATGAGCAGATTCTGACTGTCAGGTCATTTTTACAGTCACCAATGATCTTTTTGGATATCTGTAAGTGTGACAATATTTTCACTGGCCAGCAATGTAAAAGGTATTCTTACTGACAACCACACTATTCTTATAAGGTATTCTTTCTACTGACCACCACACTAATGTAATGTAACTTGTGTAATGGGAATGTGTGAATATAGTAATTATAGTAGAGGGTCACTGAAGACCTGGAAGTTTTTTCAAGTGTTCCCACATATCAAATGCACCTGTCAATAAATTGTGATTTCTCCCAAACTAATTTTGAATTGATTTCCAACTAATGCTATTGGCACAAATTCAAAGTCTCTTGACACAGGCCCATTTTATTAATATTAAAAAAAAGTTCCCCTAACCTTAAAAAGGCATCAAGTAAAATACACTTTTGTAAGTCTGATGAGCTGTTAAATTCTGCCCTTATTCTTTTGGATAAGTATACCAAAGCCCTGAGTAAGATGTAGTTCATTGTCCTTGCTATTCACAGATGAATACACGACACACTGTCATGGCCATCCACAGCATTAGGTTGTTAATTTTGGGTTAGCTTCCTTAAATGATATCACATTCAAAACAAATGCAGACACACCAAACGCTTGTATTAATCATCAACATAACAACACATTTGGATATAGGTAATCCCTTATAATACCTTTTTGTTTATCCCAACTTATTGTACAATCAACAATGCTTAGTCACGGGGAAATTACATAATTTTGCATCATGTTACAAATATATATTACAGAAAAATAAAAGCTTTCTTTGTGATTGACACACTTGTTTATGATCAATGTGTAACATTCTGTTTCATTTGTTTTCTTTATTTTTGTTTGATTTTTATTCTCTTATTCTGCTATACGATGTATATATTTGAAGTATATTCACACAAACACAATTCATTGCTATACTGGAATATAGAAATTATTTTTTTTTATAAATATTATAAATATTTCTTTATTTAAGCGATTGCCTGAATAAGGGCCTGGTTTAATAAAGTTCTCCAAGACTGGATGAAAAATACTATCCTTGGACAACCTAAGTGATCCAGCAAACCTGGAATGGATCTGGTCTAGGAATAAAAACATTTGCAAACTATTAGCAAACATTTTTTAGATAATCAAAACCCCAGTGTGACTTGGGGTGGATTTTACTTGCAAAAAGCAGTAATCCCAAGTCAACTTCGGGGTAGAAAAAAAAACTCGTA
This sequence comes from Pyxicephalus adspersus, assembly GCF_032062135.1. Classification (NCBI taxonomy): domain Eukaryota; kingdom Metazoa; phylum Chordata; class Amphibia; order Anura; family Pyxicephalidae; genus Pyxicephalus; species Pyxicephalus adspersus. The sequence continues at coordinate 65,650,241 of NC_092862.1, read as the reverse complement.
CCTGCTCCCCGCAATCCAGAGGCGTCCCGAGCAATCCCCGGCCTGCTTCTGCTTCATTTCTTCTGGGTGCTTGAATACTGTGAAATACAATACATAAAAAAATAATAAATGTACAAGTACATCTTTTAGTGCATAAATCATCATTGTTCAGTGCCCTGATTTACATTTTGGACACATTTTAGTGTTTTTGATTTGATTAAAAATTTGATTTTTAAAATTACATTGTTTCTGGTTATATTATTTCATTATTTTTTTAAATATTATTTATAATTATTGATTATAATATAATTTATGATTTGTGTTTCAAACTTTATCATACCCGGGAATTATTCCTAAGAATTACAGGCCCACAATATTAAACATCAAATTTCCCTGCAAAAAATTTTAACGCTTTTTGCATAGAAATACTGACATATTTAAAACGCTAGAAGGGTTAATCATGTCTACTTTGCCTCACAGATACCAAATATAAACCCCAACTAGAAATGACACCAATGCAGAGAAACTTTCAACCATAGATTCTTTACAAATGTATACATGACAAAGCTGTGGTTGTCTTGTTGGACCTAAAGTAGCTGGAACTAGGTAGATTATCCATAAAAAAAAATTATGAGATATTCAAGCTACTAATGGTTTTGAAAAAACAATTTCATTTAAATAGGCTGTCTGGAAGCTAGTCAGGCATGGGCTAAAGGACTAGTCATCAGTATTGCATGTGGTCTCCCTTGCTGCCTTGCTTTCCCTGTGAATGAATTACTATGCACCAGTACCTCATTGTGGAGAAAGCCATCCTGATAAATAATTAGGGCACTTTCATACATTAATTGCCCTCCTAGTGACTGAAGGGGTAAGTATCAAGCAACTCGAGAGAGGTGCAGAAAGAACATTGAAACCCCCTAAAGGTACACATTCCTCCTTATCAAGAAGAAAATTAAGCACACAGTGGTTGCATCACCTTATCTGTCTCCAAATCCCATAAGATTGGCATCACTCATTTCAACATTCAGATAACTACATTTCTAAACATCATGACTATATTTTTAATAGCAATTTTTAACAGGCAACTATTTTGCTTGTGATCACCGACTGCAATCAAGACCAAAAAAAAATATACTTTGATATAATACAGTAATAGATTATCTGAATTTCTGCAATGCTTATCATCCTGGCAGTTTAGCAACCAAATAATACTAGTTAAAAAAAGAAACATTACCTTTCCATAGACACTATGATTACTTACTGGCCATAGCCCTTTGTATGATGTTCTCTCCTCCTGTTCCTTCTCTCAGCCAAGCAGGAGGATTAATGGCATCATATGTAACCCCCTCAAATATGCAGCTTGAGAATGTAATACTTGCCATTTTTTATATTTTAATACTTTTTTTTGCAATTCCTGAAAAGAAATAAAAAAAGGTACCTACTATTCTCTGAAATGCACTGGTGCCTGATACCTCTTCATAAAGCTGCTCAGAGCTTTCCCAGTAAGAGTATGCGTTGAAGTCTCTTCATTCTGCACTAGACTGCTTTTCCACTAAATCTGTAGACACCTTGTGAGAACAAAAGCAACAACCTTGTCCTCTATCGGTTTATTCAACTTGATGACCAAATTAATACATTACCCACTTCCCCATAATAATTCCATATAAACTGACTCCATGAACTTCTGAGTTTGGAAACACCAGTGCCCTAAACGGATGCATCCTGTCATATAGGTGCTGAGCTGGCGTCTCCTAAACCCCAAAATGCAAGTGTAAAAATTACTTACTTTTATCACTATAAATCAACAGTGCGCTAATACCTAATCACATGTATCCATATACTGTATATAATTAACATTTTAATTAAATATAAAAATCTTAACTTCAGTATTTATTTCTGCTTTATTTAAGATCCCAAAGATAACATTATATTAGAGGTTTGGTTACTATTAGGATTCTTTTATTTGTGAAAAATGTTTGCTGTAACAGAGAAATATACAAAAAGCAGCATTATGATCTTTTATTTTGCACTTAGTCCGCCCATACCTAGACTGTGTTAATCCACCTTATTTGAAGTAAAAAAATACTCATTTTAAACTAATATACATTTCTATTACTCTGGTTTGTCATTTTGTTACAACCTTTAAAATTTAGTAGACTCAGGTAAATAACCACCCTTGGATCTCATAGCTTTTTCTCTCCTCTCCAGAAAGTCTCAGGATTAGCCAGTAATTACTGTGTTTCTTTATTACATATACGGTAGCATATTTTCTGTTGTTTAAAGCGCAGCAACTTTTACAATAGAAAGAATTTTTATTGTACTTAGAGATTATCTGCAATCCATAAAACATACGTAAAACTTAAAACAAGAAGTCAAGCCTAAGACAAAATCTTTAACAAGCCAATCTCTTTTTTTATGAGAGTGGTGTGTCATGACCACTAGTTTAGTTCAGCTAAAACTTTTTTCCAAGAACCGTAGGACAGAATACTAAAAATAACCACAAGTAATAAAATGAACCTGTTATTTGGGAAAAACAACAAGTTCATAGATGCCATTGTTGTAGTTTCTAAATCCTTATGTCGGAGCCTTATCACTGCTATGTGACAGCATTGATGCCTGGCTAGTGGCTGCTCTCAGACACTCAGTATCTCAGGAGGAAAGTATATGTAGGTGGGTGAGCTGGGACTTAAGTGAACTAGTTGCTTTCCCTCCATAGACAAAGCTTTACATTTGCCAAAATATTACAATTCATGCCCCATTTGATTTGAAAGTAGACACATGTACACTAAGTTTCTGATCATTTGTATAAAAGAATAACTGTTCTGGTGCGCTCGCTGGAGATAGTAAACATCGATGTTACCAGGCTTCCAAACTTAAGATGGATAGTGAAACTCCTAGGAGTTTTTTAATACATTTTTTGCCCCTTTTTTTCATTTGATTTTGTTTGTTTTCCTTGATTTACTTTTTCTATTCCTCCTGTTGTTCTAATTAATTTTGTACAACACCAAATTTACCCAATAACTTATTAAACCAGATTCACTTGGGTTTGATCTAGAGGCATTTTTACTCTTTTAGACCATAGACTCCATAAACTTGAAATGGCATCGCTTACAAACACTTAAAACACTTAAGCAAGTGTTTGCAATACCTGTGCTTGCTTTTTTAAGGTATTTTTTGTACCTTGAGCTTACGTTTAACAAAAAAACTAAATTAAAAACAGTGTGCTGATGTCTCTACCAATATTGAAACTTTAAAAGGGTTGGGACCTTCTTGTATATGGAGTGGGGCAGCAAGAATGTGTTCCCCTCTCATATTTATACAGGTATTTTTGTAATCTGACTTGCCAAAAAAAAAGCATGTAGTCCCCTTATAATGTGAACTCCATCATCATTATTTGTTCATCCAACCACAAGCTGGAGAAACTGTCTCTGACTGCCCTGGCTAAATTCAATGACAAGAGCTTCATCCAGGTGAACTAATCTTGTCACTGTGGAGAGAAGAACAACTGGCATGGGATCTGTAGCTGTAGCGGTTCCTATTTACACATTGCTGGATTCAGTGAAAATAAATATTAGTGCAAAAAAAGAAAACAAAGATCTTCTTTCCCCTTGTGTGGGGTAATTATTTCTAGACATTTATTACCTAAGGGGTACTATGTACCCTTATTCTCACAAATAGAAGTATGTAGCCTTATACTTATACTTATAGCCTTAAACCTATATAGGGTGAGGAAGCATATATCTGGGGGCACCTTTGGTAAGGGGGCCTCCAGATTTCACATAGGTTTCCCAACAGGGTTCTCGGCGCCCACAACACAGGGATAACTTTGTGAAGATGAGGCCCTCTCCTCAAACAACTGCTTATTGCCATGGGTTTTTGTTCAATAGAAGGCAGCATGTTTTAGCCCCCTTCCTTCTTTGGGAAGCCATATTTTGGAGGACATTTTATAGATAGAAGAGGGGGCACACACACTTGCTGCCCATTTCCTTTTTAGGTCCCATGCCTAATAAAGGGTCTGGTTTTAATATTAATGCCTATAAATGTCTGCACATACATTTGCAAACACCCGAACACCTGTTTTAGGCTGTTGCAGTTTCTATTCCAGTTTATGGAGTCTATGGTCTAAAAGAGTAAACATGCCTCTAGAGTGGATCCAGGTGACTTTGGTTTTCAAGTGGTGTTGAAAAAGGTAAAAAACTAAATGAAAAATGGGAAAATAGGGAAAAAGTGAATCTGATAGGAAAAACAAATGAAACTAAATGAAAAACAAGACAAAACATATTTAAATTGACCCCTTAATTAGACCCCTTAATTTGCAGAGAGAAGAGTACATTAACTCAAAGAAACAAAAAAAAAAAAAAAATTCAGTTGTGTGATCAACTGTGGTAATCTAAAATCTGGCTGCTATGGATTACAGGATTTAGCATTTATTTATAAAAGATGCCAGTATATCAACCAGAAGAGATTTTCTGTAACTGAATAAACCTCAGCTGATTTAACCCTGCCAGAATTGTTCCAATTCTGGGTTTTTGAATTTGTAGTATACACATTGTGACATTTCAGATACATGAATAGGTAAATATTGGGGGCTGAAGGCAAGGGAAACACAAATAATTGTATCACTGTGCACTTGTTATCTGGAAATAACTCATCTTGTTTGTAACACAATGGAGGGTTACTTCCACTTGCATGGTGGATGTGGCTTCAGGGTAGCTTACTTGTAAAAGGAGGATGTTGACACAAGAAAGACCTGACCTGTGATGAGAGAGGTCAAGTAAAATGAACCTTTTCAAGAGGGTAGTGAGATAATAGTACATGAGTGATGATGAAAGCTGCCTATGTAAATTGAATTTTGAGTCTTTTTACATTTATATGCAAATGTGATCAGGCTAAAGTAAATAATCTGTCCAATGTGTATATATGCATCAATAATAGCTCCTTTCAGGCAGTAGTGATCTAGAGTGTGTACATAGGTTTACTTGCTTCTGTATATAGTTTGTGCATTTGTTTTATGTATACATAACAATGGTCAGAAGCATTTAATATATATTCCCGCTTTGCTTCCTGCTAAACAGTGCTGCAAGATGAATATGCTTTGCTGTTACTCTTTCCTGAATACATTTCTATCAGTTTTGTCAAATTGATTAAATATTAAAAAAAAATACTGAATTTTTATGTAGTTGAATAAAGCTGAACTCCATAAAAAAAGCGGAAGACAAAAAGCAATAAAGACCTATTTAGATGCAGGGATGCTTTAAACATTATTCCTTGCTACTCCTTGAAACTTTGTTATACCATTTGTATTAAGGGGAAGAACTTTGCACAAGTGTTTTTGCCTATTCCTTACTCGTTAGACTAAACAAACAAAACACCTTGTTGCATGTCCAATCGCAAGGGACTGTTGCATTTCCACTTGCTAATATGATTGCTGGTCTCAGGTGACAATTATCTAGCATATACATAGTATATTACTTTTGTATCTTATTCTTTCAGGCAAAAGAGACATGTATTTTAGATGCCCCGAACCTACCAACAGGTAGCATTTTGGAAGTCCACTTGTATTACTTGCATGGAATCTGAACATTTGATTTGAAGTACAAACAGTATTTCTGCTTTCTTTTCTATAGGCCATTTTTTACATTATCAGCAAAATACTTTTCACCCCAGTATCTCTAAGTATAAATATATAATAACCAAAAAATGCAGAGAATTAAGTTTTGAAAACCACACCATATAGTTATATATAGTTATTTTTGGTTTTCTTTTGTATTTATTTTAGTATTTTATTTGTGTTATAAAACAGTGCTTTCATTTAGTGCTACACAAACATGAGTATACATAGATACGTTATCAGTCAAACGTTAATTCTCAAGTGTTGGCAACATTTTGAAGAAATGCTACAAAGCCAACATCTACTGCAATGGTTTTGTTGTGCACAGGCACTGGCTCAGTATCATTCAGCCCTGCACGTGTCAAGATAATAGGAAACACACCTGCCTTTGGGTGTCATAGCTGCGTGACTTGCAATGAATTTGTCACTGTACTATTTTCCTTATGTTCATAAGTTTGCTATAGAAAAAAGAAAACTTTTACAGATATAAAGGTGATGGGTTATAACTGTTTTTTTAGAATTATGTTTTTATTGCTTTTGCATTCTTACAATATATGGACCCAGCAGGTCTGTGAAATTTGAAAAGTACTAAATATGTACTAACTAAAGTGAATATTCACACACTTGCTATAGGGAAATGTACATAGCTGTTTCTTCTTGTATTAATTTCAGTTCGGAGGCCGATTCTTGTCTATGTATGTGTTACTGATTACTGAATTCGAGCCATCTTTCTATGAGGATTAACATTTTCTACCAAAATTACCGGAGAAGTTTTAGGGGCGGACTCCAAAAGCAGCTTTAGGCTTCATTAACTGAGTTACAAATCTCAGAACTTAAATAGTGTTAAGCTAGGTACACACGTGCAATACTTGCCGTTACAAAACGAACAACTAACGATTATGCATTATCTATTTTGAACGATCCTATTGTATGCAATTCTGTACATGTTGTAACGATATGATCGTTAAAATATAAACCACCATTAATGTACACACACTAGATACGATCGTTTGAACGATGCAGGAAGTGACATGTAAAGGAGAAAGTGTACCGTAGAACCATCCACGATCACGGAATGACCGTACACACATAAGATATTGAACAATCATCGCACAATCAGATCCGCCGGGACGGTCGTTTGTTTCCAGCGACAATCCTCGTTTCTCTGCGTCGCTGTACACTTTTTTTGTTAACGATTATCAGACAAGTGGTCGTTAGTCATTTGTTTCCAAAGATAATTATTGCACGTGTGTATGCAGCTTTAGTGTACACAGACACTTCCCCAGTAAACTTGCATTGGACAAAGCAGACAACAGTTGTTGACAGATGCTGTAAATACATACCACTGTTTTTTTTTTACATATGTTCAGTTTCTAAAGTTGGTTCAGCATATTCTGACTGGTTGTAATTACTACAGACTCATCTAAATGCCAATACACATATAATATACATACAAAATACCCCTAAATATTTTTAGGATCAGATGATATCACCTTCCCCACCACCACTAAAGGGAAAAAACAAGCAGGAACAGCATACTGAACAAATGAACACAGCAAAGAATGATTGAACACAGACTACGCAATGGTATACACACCACTGAGCCTAATACACCCATCTGAGCACCCTGCACCCACAGTTATATAGGCTGTATGGCACTGCAGTGTTTTGAAATTTAGTGAACTACTTTGAAAGAAGGCAGCCAGGAGCCACCAGGGTCGGGTGTACAAAAGTGAGTTCCATTATTTGTTGGTGCATGAAACATTTATGACCATAAACATGGAAGAAGTTTTGACATTGAGAACTTTCTTTCATCAACACAACTGCCACTGCTCCACTCCAAAAAAACAATGTTTTCCTCCAAAAACCCTTCCTAGCCTTCTTTCCACAAGTTCTATTCTCCTCCACTGCTCTCCTCTTTGCTCCCCATTCCACACCTTCTAATCTTTTTATAACCCCTTCCACAGCCAATGTTCTATCACTCTTTCAATCCAAAACTACCTACCCACACTTTTCTTTATTTTCTTTTTTTGCATTCTCTGACAACTTTCTACTGTCCTTTAAAAGCCAATGCTTTTTTACACCCCTCAACTACCACCACCATACTGACTATTCCCCCCTCAAAAAGAAATCTCTCTAAAGTAAAAAAAAAACAATAATTCCAGAAAGCTTGCTCTAAGACCAAGTCCCCACCATTAGAGAGACATAAAAAAAATTCACATGTTGCTCACAACGCACCGGTTTGACATGTTTGAACAAACAGCAATTAACAGATTTATTTTTTTTTAATTCTTATACACTCTGTAGCTTGGGTCAGTAGTATCACAAGCTCTACCCAAAATGACTATATTATTATCATTTATTTGTCACATTTGTAGAATGTAATTTTAATATTACGTGGCATACATAAATTAGTAGCAAAAAGTGCTTATATGTGTAGGTGTGTGTAAATGCTTTTAGTTGTCCTTTGTAATCCATGGCATGCACTATAAAAACAAAAAATGAGCAAATGAATATCACATATAGGTTCAGCAATGTCTCTTATAAAATAAACATCCTCCTCCTTGTTCATATGTTTACCTAACCCTCTGTAACATCTGTATACACATCACTGTGACACACTGCTAATTTGACCCTTGTGTTGTAACCATGATTGATGTGCAGGCTATTGAGGCTCAACCCATTCAAAGCACTATTGTCCATACACTTAACATTCTCCATTTAATAGATTGGAAAGGGAAGGAACCACTTGGTATGGTTTTATTCAGTGAATTTGAATGCGATTTGCCTGTCACATTCGCCCTGGCTGCAGACTGGTCAGCTATCCAAGCAAAATAACAATCCCCGAAGCAGTTATCATTCAGATCACTAGTACTCATCCATGAAGATGTCAACCTTTTGTTTCAGATGATGTTAGCTCATTGGTTAGAGGAAATGGAAAGGAGGTGTGTGTTTCTTTAACCTGTACAACAATGACATAGATCTTGCTCTTTCCTGTGTCCACAGCATTTTCTAAACTAAAGGTTTCTAGGATGTTTACATACTGTTGCACAAACAAATTTCTATTATTTCACTAGACAGGTGCATTTGGCAGGCCGTCTTGCTGTAAACAGCAGGTACTAGGGATAAGTGTTTACTTATATCAATGAACATATGCTCACACACTTTAAATTCAGTTTGGTTGGCTCTGCTTTCTTGTTGATGTCAAGAATCTTCAGCCTCAATAAGTAATTAGCTATGAAATATATATTTTTAAAATAAACAGACCTCCTAAGTCTTTTATATATGTCATAAAGGTTAAATATTTGTTAGTTTTTTGGCTGCCAGTTATCATACTTCACTTAAAAATGTCAGCTTTCGCAGAACACCCTGTAGGCAGCCCCTCTGAGCGAAGAAGCGAAAGAATGTAAAGTACCTGTTACAATTTGTTCTGTGTATTACTTGCTCTACACAAATATGCAATTTATAGGGTGATTCCAGAATGTCTTGCATAGTTTTACATTTACAAAAAATAAAAAGTTATTTTTTGCATAGCTGCTTGGGCAAGAACACAAAGTATTTCAAATATGAGCCTATACGTCAAGGGATTAGTTTAATAAATTGCAGTGTTTTTCATATTTGTATAAGTAAGTAGAGATAACATTGCGTGTGATGGGGAGAAGCTACTCAGTAGCAAATGTCAGACAACTCACGTGCTGACCATATTTTAGATGTAAATACCTGACCATAGTAGAGATTCATTTTGTATTTTTTAGTGATTTAGAAGCTTTTAGTTTAATAAATAAAATTTATCCACATTTATTTAAACAGTCCAGTCACATGCAAGCTAAAATCTGTTTTTTTTTTATTTTCCTGCAATATTTTTTTATTTTATTATTCACCTGCACTAGATTTGGTATGTAAAATGAACAGTTATTTTCTAAAGCCCAACCCCAAGTTTGTACTCATTCCATGTTTCAGTTCTGTCCTTCATATCTCCAGATCCAAGTGGCCACACATCTTCCACACTCAATAATGTCCAGCATTGTTTATTCCAATCCCTGTAAATTTAGGCTGACATGGATGTTCCACTTGGAAGTATATCATCATGGATCCTGGAGCCATAGGAAATACTTTGCAAAGGGGTGTTTCCAGGTAAAAACATTGTGAATGGCACTCCAATGTACTTCTAAAATTCACACTGACTGCAATTCAATAAAATCTTTTTCCTTTTCCTCCTTAAGTTGAACAAGTACAGTAAATAAAACAGCAATCAGTGAACTGGTATTGCTGTCTAGCAACAAACTGTAACTGTGTTGGAAAGTCCACACAATTTACCCCAGTTTAGGTCCTGTGTCATATTTCACATAAGTTATGTCTTCTCTTTCATTATGTATTTAAGTGTGTACAGGTACAACTTTGTGGAATGGCATCACAGAATTGTGCCTAGAGCAGTAATAATTTGAAAGAGTAGCAAACTTCCCCTATTTCATTACTTTTTTTAAATGCCTTTTATATGTAGTTCTTATTCCTAAGAAAGAATGAGTTGGTAATGTTTAAGTTTCTCCTAATTTACTATACACATATATTTTATGGTTTACAAAACTGTCAAATCCAGAAAATATGTGGTCTTCTACTGCCCATTGATGTTAGAGGCAGTAAATCATTTCATACTTCAGAGCACTTTATAAACTTACACAATCCCATCTGCAGACTAAAGGTGCGTACACACTTCCAATTTTTATCGTTCCAATCGAACGACGAACGATCGATTGGGCAAAAAATCGTTCGTAAAAAAGTAACCAACGACGCCGACGAACGAGGAAAATTGTTGGAAACGAACGACCGGACCGGCGGATCGGATTGGACGACGATCGTTGAACATCGTTCGTGTGTACGGTCGTTCGTTGATCGTCCATGTTCAGAGCATGCGTGATGAACGAACGTCCGTTCACTTTCCTGTCGTGCACATAGTTCCTCTATCGCTTAAACGATCGTATCTATTGTGTGTACAATATCTACGAACGATCGTGTCGTTACCTCTATGTGCAGGATCGGTGCTATACGATCATTCGTATATATCGTGCAGGAACGTTCGTCGTTCGTTTTCCGACGATAATAATTGGAAGTGTGTACGTAGCTTAAAACTATGTACACATGCTAGATAATTGTTGGCCGAGATAAACTGTCTTGACCATCTTGGGCAAAAATCTAGCATGTGTACAGTGAATGGACCACTAAACAACTGCCTAGGGATGACCCCTATCATTTCTGGGGCGTGAGGATACAACAAGGTTCCTCTCGCTCATCTTGCCCTTTCCCCTCTCCATAGAGCTGCACAGTACTATATGTACACGGCCAATTCATTCCACTGCCAATGGAGGTGATCCAAAGAGATTGTTTCCAGTGACAGATATCTGGTATGTGTACTTCTGTCAATGAAAGAAGAGTGGGGCAGGCAGACATTGCCAGTGCCATCTATCTGCAGGAGAACAATAGCACCAGGGACAAACTTTCTAATCTTCCCAATTATTGTACCTTTCAGGAGATTTCAGTGCCTGCCCCCACAGACAAGATACTGTGTATCTAGTCTTATAGTCTCATGCTTATGGTTTACCATTAAGCATGTTCCATGGTAAAAAAGGATGGAGCACTGGCTGTAATACTAACCTTCATTCCAAAGCTTCTCCATGCAGTTTATTCTACTTTTGACATAATTTTCTTAGTATTGAATGATGGCAAGTTTTACTCCTTAAAGAGTAACAGGCAACCTTAAAGATAAGGGAAACACTGGGAGTGCAGAACATAATGCCCCCACACCTGCAGCATGGCGTCTCTCCCACACACAGAGTTGATGTTGTGGCATTCTCTGCATATTCGAGGACTGTGTGTCAATAAATAACAAAAATAGCACATATCACATGCTAAAAGGCTTAGGAAAAAGTGTAAAAAATCCTAACATAGTGCTGACAGAAGGTGCAAGAAGGGTAAGGGGATGGGGAAGAGGGAATGGAACCTGGGGTTGTGCTTTATAGTTTGACACAATAAGAGTATCTAAGCTTATGTTTGCCTGACATCTACATAATAAATATTGGCAGCAACAAGCCAACAATCAAATACACACAGCCTTTTCAGAGGTGTCACGAGTTTCTTCCAAACTGACTGCCCTAATACTGGGACTGATATATTAAGGGACACTACAGTCTACCCTTAATGATAAGCTACACTGGCCTATTCATCTCCCAATCTCTACTCCTCCATTGGCATGAACACAAAAGTTCAGCCCAGGTATTCAATTGTTCACAATGTGGTTAAGCCAAACACATGCTAAGATCATGCCTACATGCCATGTATCTGGGCTGTACACAAAGGATTAGGTCTTTGATAAAGTAGATGTTTGGCGTATTCATATCACTTTTGCCACCTGGTTGGTATTTTACAGAATAAAATTTTGACATTGGAATAAAAGCATAAAATACCTAGAAAACAATAACTATCTTCCAAGAACACTCACATATGTCCTTTCAAAGACTTTGACAAATATATATATGTTTGCAGATGCAAAAATTGAGAAATAAAAGACATTCGTCACTAGAGAAGGTTCAGTGCAATATCTAATTCTTGTGTAAATGTTGTCATTTGCCGTATTTACTCAGTTTGTATGATGATAGAAGTGCTTCATTCAGTTTTATAGGTACAGAGCAAAAGAATTTCTTCTAAGAGGACATAGCTGTTGTAAAAACAAATACATATTTGAAGAACAAATTCCCACTGGGTTATCATTTTTTGTTACTACAAAAGCCCAAACATACCACACTTGATGCTGTCATGAATGTACACAATCTCACTTATTATATGTGGGACTACTGTAGAGTACTTAAATGGAAAATCTAATACATTCTGGTCAATGGTATTTCATCACTGATATAAAAAGTAAAAAAAAATGTTTTATACTTTTTTAAAAAATTATTTCCATAAACTTCTTGTTTTACAAAAACAAATTAGATGTTGTGCTTTCTAAAAGGGATATGTGTGTATATTGCATTTCCAAAATGACTGAATTTGCCATCACTGAAGTACAATGCTTGATCTACATTTGCATGGATTAACTATCTACCTTTAAGAAATTCTGCTCATGTTGCTTTACAGGCCCTGGTAGGCTTCTTGCATTTACTCCCTGTTTTGAATTGTTATTGGAAACTTTTAGATGTCAAAATTAGGACAGGGACAAAGGATCAGAGTCTAAAGCGCTGTGCAATGTGCACCCTGACAATATTTTTGTGTGTGTTTTATAGGAGGAGGGGGGGGGGGGGGGGCTGTTATTTAAAGGGTTTAATAGGAGCAAGTTTAGTGTGTCATGGCAAACATTGTAATAATAAAAGTGTGATTAGATTCTTAGTGAGATAGCCCTGCAGAGTATTGGAATACAGTTATGTGGCCCTCCAACTTAGTGTTGACTTGACAGTGCATAGGCAATCCTAACAATACATGGGCAAAAAACAGGAAACCATAACAATATGTTGACTACAATGGGCAAGCATGACAATACATGGGCAACAGAAGGGAAACAATAAAGGGGCAAGAAACAGGCAATTGTAGCAACACCTCAAGAACAACAGTCAACAAAACAATTGCAAGTGTGTCAATATGTGGGCAAGAATGGGCAGCTCTTACAATATGTGGGCAACAACCAGCAATTGGGACAATCCATGGAAGAGTTAGACACTTGTAACAATATGCTGGAAACAAATACGGATTTGTGACAATAAGTAAACAAGAGACCGAAAATGATGATGAAATGCAGGTAAAAAATATAGCAGTTGTTAGAAATATTTTCTACAATTTCTAACAACAAATACAAGTCCAGGATAGCTAAAAGGCGCTCCTCTAATCCTCAAAAAAACATTTAAAGTCTTTATTTTGTTCTCATATTGTGCTAGAATACATTTTGTAGAAATTAGGCAATTTTGATAAAATGTCTAAATGTTTAATTGTTCTTACTTTCTAATAGTAGCTTCCTTGCACCCTGTGAAGACTTACATATAGTATTATACAGTATTTATATAGCACCATCATATTATGCAGTGCTGTACAAAGTCATGTCACTAACTGTCCCTCAAAGGAGCTCACAATCTAATGTGCCTACTATATGTCATTAATGTATTCTAAGTTCAATTTAGGGGAAAGCCAATTAGCTTAACAGCACATTTTTGGGATGTGGGAGGAAACCCACGCAAACACGGGGAGAACCTGCAAACTCCACGCAGATAGTGCCCTGGTTGGGATTCAAACCTAGGACCTAACGCTGCAAAGGCAGGAGTGCTAAGCCCTGAGCCACCATGCTGGCCATATAGAATTGTTAGGTCTTCTGTTAGTAGAAAATATTGGTCAAATGTTCATATCAATCCAATAAAAAAATACAAAAATAAAATGTATTTTTGTTAGTATTAAACACAGAAATAGATGCAACATATGTGTTCAGAATTGTATTATACAAGTATGTATGGTGACATTTAGATTTTGTTAAAAGTTTATTGACAGTTAATTGTTATATTTATCTGTGTTATAACTATGAGTAATTAACCTAAAAAGTTTAATTGTTACTCCATAATTGGATTGGTAACTTTATTGTTATTTTATTACTTGCATTTATACAACTTCTATTATTATTTGTTTATAATGAATGTAGGCAGACTTGGATGCCCCTTTGAGATAACAAAACAAAGACAGCAGGAAGAAGATAAAATCTAAAGGCTTTTCCACAAGTGTGAGTCAATCAAAGTGAAAAACATTCATCTAGGGTGTACGCAAAGGATTACAGGGAATGCATGTCTTTGATAAAGTGGACGTTTGACTGCCTATTCACACTAGACATAAGGCAGGATGCTAGGATGTTTTGGTTCTTTTTGAGTGTGTTCAGGGATATCTGTGCGTATCAAAGGAGTGTAAAAATATGTTCTATTTTGGCACTTGAGAAAAAGGCTTCCTAGTCAGTTGGGGTCCAGCCTTTCCTGTCACCTGCTGTCAAGAAAAGAGAACCAGTCATGATAGGATGAATTGAAGATGTACAGGGCAGATGACCGAAGTCAGGGCATCTTACACTGGGAACATACTTTAAGCTTTTTTTAAACCTGAAAACTACAAAATCAGTAGCATAAATTAGTATATTATAATTCACTGACCAGTTAAAGAATATATAAAACATAATTGGGCAACATTTAATTGTCAAAAGCACTGTGTATTCTTAACAGTTGCCATAAACTTTTAAATAACTGTTTTCATTATTAGTTGCACTTTAGTGTTTCTGATCACATCCAGAGTCTATTAGACTCTTCTTGCTTACATGTACTTCCAGTTCCAGTTGGCAACACATCATTGTTCTGAAATAACTTTCTAAAAGTGAACCATACCAATCTGCTTGCCCTGTTGCTGGCCATATACTCGTAGTTGTAACAGATTCAACTTAATCCTCAGTATAAATAGGACGTTCCTGATCAAAAATTCTAATCATTTTTATTATTATTTTTATAGAATAGGGAAAGGTTTCATGCATTACTGATATGATACTCCAATAAAAGGAGTTTCCCTCATTTTCTGTTCTTGCAAATATCTTTTACCAGACAGTAAGTGAGAAAAATTCTCAACAGGAAATAACCTACAATATAACAGAAATTCTAGTTTTCCCCTACTGAAAACATTTTTTTTGTTATTTGGAGAGTTTTGCTCACTGATTGTTCTGACAAGATAACTTTTTTTTTTTTTACCAGACAGGGATCTCCCCAACATAGCCTCAGGCTGCAGTAAAGCTGGAGCTCCAATTCTTCCCCACTTTATGCAAAAAAAAAAAAAAAAAAAGATTTAGGCATAGGCTTTTCAAGTTAGGTAGCTGACAGTAAACGTTTGTCACCAGTTCTATGATTAATTGAATTTTTCAGTATTCTTCAGAGCCATCTTTTCAATAATGAGCAGAGAGAATGTGAATGTTTGCTTTAGTGACATGCACCCTTTTATTCAATGCTGAGTTGGGTAAAGTGGCTTCATGGAGGGCATACAATATTTCTTTACTTTATAATATTTGGTTGTCAGCAGGCACAATGATATTTCAAAAATACTCTTCACTTTTGGTAAAGTCATTCTTACATTATCTGCACTGAAATATGACTTAGATAACAAAAGTGCTATGACATTTAGAATGCAGAAGCAATAATCAGCAATAGCCTGGAATCCTAAACCGTCTCCACTTTTCCTTTGGTTAAATAAACACTAGCAAACCTTGCGTGTGGATAGCAATTAATCTGAATGAGTCAGTCTATCCAAACTGTTCCAAATACTTGATGATCAAATGAATGACTTATAATAGTTGTTGCATAATAGTCTTAGCCATGTACAATTGAAGGATAAAGATTCTACAAGTGGCCATATAAAGAGAAGCACTTTGTTGTAATTCTTATTAACCCATTAAAGGTCTATCACTTGATTCGGTAACTTTAACTTTACTTACGAATCCACAAGAAATATTTACACAATTGTCATAGGGCTCAATTCTCAAGCATCCACTAAGAACTTCAATAACAGCCTGGAATAAATTAGCTCCTAGGCAGATAAAATATACACAGAATAATGCAGCTCTGTAATCAATACTGCATATTTCAATATATTTTTAAATGCAAGTAAGTGCCTGTATATATCTTGGTATCAGTATTTTTGTCACACATCCTTGCAGGACCTTGCATGTCCCCTCTTTTGTGATACCCACCTTGCACTTCTCTCAAGCCAGCAGCAGCACTGCCCTAGAATCCCATTCACTGTTTGCTTCCCGGTCTAAACCATGTGACTCACGGACAGCTGCCCCTTTACCCCAGAGAACCAGAATTTTCTGCAGATATGCTCCGTCTACTGGCGTAATTGTGAATACCACCTGAGCTGCCTCTGCTCCTGTACCCCCTCTGCTGGTGGGGTCTGTCATAAGGTTTCCCCCTGTCACATGACTTCCCCTATATAAGGAAATGACAGGCAACATGATGTTTCCTGAACAAGGAGTTCTTCCAGGCTATGTTTCCAGGTCTGGATTACCGCTAGCCCTGACTTTGGCTTATCCAACTATGCTTCTGCCTTCTGTTCTTGTACTGCGCATTGGTCCTACACAGTCAGCAGTCACCAGCCCCAGCGTATACGATGGCTTCAACCTGGCTGCCCAGGTTGTGTGGTGCTCTGGTGAAGCCAGAGGCAGGTGCTTCAGACCCCTTGTACACATCCCTGCCAAAGTGAGGCTTTTTTGAAATTATATTGTGCTTGGAACTCCTGGATGACTTATTGTAAAACGTAATCTCTAAAAAGCGAGGACTATTCCCCTTCCCTATTCCTTGCATTTCCCATCCCCTTTTCCCTTGTTTGTTATATTTGCCTGTGTAACTTGAGGATGTTTGTTTTTTGGCCATTTTTTGTAATGAAACTTATTTTTGTTTTTCTTAATAAAAAATATGGAAATATGGAAAAACATATTGTAGGGTAAATATATGTGGCCTGGACCAAGTGTTCTAAAATTATAGCTAAATGCATTTTTAATGTTTACATTTTTTATTTAAATATAGGAATTATATATATAAACCACTAGTTATATTAATCATCCACTGATGAACAGTACCTTACAATTGATTAAAATCTTTTGGTTTTCCTGTTCTCTGATCCTGCACATGCAGAGGAGCTGGTTTGATGTACAGTCATCACATTCAACACATATGAATGAACAGTTCACAATAAAACAAGTTACAACTAAAATCTTTCACCCTGCCAGGTTCCAGTGGACAATGGGCATGGCTGCCAGTCAGGGGGCCATTATAATTTACGTACACATGTCAACCGTGAAATGATTGTGAATTTCACATGACATTGTTAGATGTTTACCCACTCTGTATGGGTGCCATAAGGCTCTAATTTTTCATTTAGTAAGGGTACTTTGTTGGATAGAATTATTTTGTAAGTGATATATAAGTGTGTTATTGAGAGCTAAGAACGCAGAATGATCTCTGGCTTTAAATTCTCCTAATGACCCATCCATATTTTTTTTCCAAAATGCTTTTCACATTTTAGTTACAACTCTGAATTTTATTAATATACACAGTGCACATCATGGAAGATTAAGTAAAATATATTGGCCATTAGTTGAGACAGCATATTATTAGCTGTCCCTGCTGTCAACATTTCGTTTACGGAAGAGTTAATCATGGAAATATGTTTTAATCGTTATCAATCACTTTGCACAGAAAATTGTTTCTTTTTCTATATTGATTTAAACTCCAGAGAAGACTCATCACTTATTTATTCTGTGACTTCCCATGTAATGACATGCTAAAAAATATGTCTCCTTTTGACGAACAGAGTCAAAATGTCACTTGTCAAACACTTTCACTTCAATCATTTTATTTACGTGAGTGCCATTATAATGGGATAACCTGTAGAATGTTGACTTTATAACAAAGGATAACTTGTAGAAGTTTGACTTCCTTACAAAGGAAACCTGATTTACCATGAAGAAAAACTGGTTAAAATATGCAGTGCAGCACTATTTACACGTTTTCAAATATTTAAATAACATTTCTGTTTTTAGTACCTCTTACGTTGGATGAAATTTATCTAATATCTGTGACACATCAGTCTTTTCTGGGTATGACGTAGTAAGGTAGCTTCGGATATTTCCATGCCGGAGGCTAAACCGGCTTCAAGAATTTTTTCAGATAGCAATTATAAAGTAAAGAAGTAAATACATTTATAATAAATCAATAAAATAAAAATAGAATGAGCCTCCTTGTACATTTACAAGACAATGAAAACTTATTTTCACCGGGTGATGTTTAGGGCATCCATAGACATTGGGTACCTACCATTCAATAACTATTCTTTTACGTTCATAATGGTGACTGTGTATGAAGTACAAATGATCTGTAAATAAGAACACCTTTGTTACATGAAATGTTATCCAAGCATCCATAGGTATATATCCAGGTATTCCATTCCATTGTCTTCAAAGAAATATACATTGGTTACAATGTATTTACTTTGGTTAATTCATTGGTCAACTCTGAGCAAAGCTCCTGAACATAGAATTGTCACCAAATTGCAGGGGAGGTTGACAGTACATATGAGGATGTATAATAAAAATAAACAGTTTAGGTTTTTCTGTAAAGCAAAGTTATGTTTTTTTGGTTAAATTTGGTTAGCAGTCCCAGGCCACTAGGAGGTGCTGGTGCTAAAGTGTAAATGTTTATACCGTAATGAATAAAGATTTTTCTAACTGTCATATATATAAACATTGTAACAATGGGCCTGATATATTAAGGCTCTACAAAACTGGAGGCGATATGGTCGACTGATATGGTTGAACCTGGGTGATCTAGCAAACCTGAATGAATTTTTTAAAAATCATGTCTGATTGTTTGGCAAATGTTTTCAATTATTGACCAAATCTATTCCAGGTTTGCTGGATCACTCAGGTTCACTAGTTCATTTTACTAGTCTAGGTACTGTAAGTCTATCTTTTCCAGTCCTGGAGAATTTTAATAAATTAGATCCATTATATTATTTAATTGTAATATTCATTTAATTTCATTGTAAATTTAATGTATATATTTCAGCATCAGCACCACCTAGTGCACTAATTGAAATGGACAGCTTCACTTAAAACCCTGTATTCCCATGATAATTTTAACTTTGATATTCAACAAAAAAAAACAACACATTTTTCCCCCCATTTGTGTCAACTCACAGGTACCCCAAATCTCCCTAGCAATCTTGGTAGCAATATTATGTTCAAAGGTTTTTCAATTAACCCAAAAACCTAGAGACCATAGACATCAATGTAAATTGGTATTGGTATACAATCTGTCATGTTCAAGGTGAACTTCACTTTACAAATACTAAAGCTCATCATTACTAAAAAGAAGAACAAGCAACCTCCAGCTCTAGCTGCGCATGCTGCAGGTTGGTCTTTACAGAACCAAACATATTTGCTTGCTTGGTCTCCATGATGCCAGCTATTTCTTACTTTCACCCTGTGCAAAAAACTTTTTTTCTCCTTTGAAAAGTCTGTCAGGCTAGGACTCGTACCTGAAGGGACATGTCCTGCTTGTGTGTTTAGTCACTTCTGCATTCCCCTGCTGGTTTATGTTAACCAGTACTGCTGGACCCTCCGCTGATGCCAGAAAGTCTATTTCACTTTTCACTGCAAATAAAAACTACCAGAGCAAAGACCTCACTTTGTATATGGCTTGACCTGGCCAAGAGCACACTTTTTGTCTCTCCAACCCTCTGCCTCTTTTGTTTGTAGTTTTTGTTTGCCTCCTGATCTCATGCTCCTTATGCGCCAGTCTAAGTGTATCCAAGAACTGCAGTCTGAAAGCTGATTCACAGCAAAGTACCAGGAGGCTCCATAGATTGCCCACCTTGGCCCTTTTTAGGGCTCTCATTTCCCCAATGCATCTGGACATATTAGCCATTTTGCAGGAATTTATTGGTTTTATGAGCAATGCACACCATGCATACTTGCTGATTATTGCAGAAGCTGACCACACACCGATGAGTTTAGTTCCTCCTTAAAGGACATTATTGACATGATCTTAATTATTATAATTTATAATGATATATATACAGGTAGTCCCCGGGTTACATACGAGATAGGGACTGTAAGTTTGTTCTTAAGTTGAATTTGTATGTAAGTCAGAACAGGTACATTATTTTAATAAATGTAATTAGGGCAGATGTTTGTCTCAACAAAATATTAGGTGTCAGTTACTGTATAAAATCCTCACTGTGAGCTAATCACAAACAAAGCAAAAATAAACTTTATGGAACCTAGACATTCATTAATTTCTGGAGCAAGCTGTGCTTTGAAATGCAAAAAGAAACAACTGAAGAGTTTGTCTTGATCATTAAAGAGTTACAAAAGGCTGCAAAATAGCTCACCCCCCAAGATCACCAACAACTGCAGCTGTGTTTAGCAATATATATATATATATATATTATTACACAGTATTTATAATGCACCATCATATTATGCAGCACTGTACAAAGTCCATAGTCATGTCATATATTTATATTTATTAAGGATTATTTCTTTCTTTGTGAGCATTGTTCAGTTTAAGCCGTCTCAGCATGCCATTCTTGCTAGATTTTTTATATATGGCAGAGGGAGGTAGAACATGTAACATGCAGTTAGATTATAGCAATAAAAAACAGGGGTTCTAACCCTTTCCTAATTTGTCCAAACCAATAAATGTTTGCCTGAAATTGTGTTTACATCTGACACTAATCTCTTTTATGGTAAACACTTATTTTGAAACCCTGCATTGCTCACTACTAGAACCAAGGGGTGCAAAGTTCAGAGACAGAGATTTTCTGAGAGGAATTAATGTAAATCCTCTCTTCCCATTTGGGACAGCTTGTCTCCTCTGTGGGATTGTAATGTAACTTCCTTTTTGCAAAGCATACTCAATCACATGCAAAAACAATATTAAAAAAAGAAAATGTCATTGGGTATTTTTTTGCAAAGTGAAATTTACCAGCATTTACTAAACTAAGTGTAAATGTATAAAATTGTTTATAAAATCACTATTGTTTACAAAATTCTAAATTCTGTATGCAAGAAGGATTTTAAAGTTTTCCCAATGTTATGATTATGGAGGTTGCTGCATTGTGGTATCTACAGGCCAGTTGGAAGCATGTACTAATTCTGGGTATTTTTCCTTCAAAGCCTTCTAAAAGTAACTGTAATGTTAACATTCCCTTGATGTTATTCTTTTGACAACTTCAAACTATCCTTGGTAGCATCATAAAAAAGTAATACTTTAGCAATATGAGAAAGTTTAGACAGGAAATCTGGTAATTATTTGCAGGGTGATCATTGTCTAACAGTTTGCTTATTTGTTTTCAGACTGATATTTTTATTGTGGTATCCTGACTGGGTAGATGTATCTTATTTTTGGACATATGTTAACTATATGACTGCAGCTCAAGATGATACATACATGAATAATTCACCCACTCTGCCACAGACCTATAGTGACTGCAGATATACAGTGACTGCACCTATAATAATGTCAAAAGGCCTGCAGCTATTCACCACTATGCATTGATTAAAATATGTTTCTTCTGCTATATATTTTTTTCCTCTAATTATCCCTGTAAATAATAGATGATACCATGCCCTCCATTTTCCTGAGGAAGCTACACAGAAATGCTTTGAGGTTTTGGAGGAGATATCCACACATTGGTTTGAAGGATAAAATATATGTAAATATTGTAACATACCTCAAGGGAAGATGGTTATTATGTTTATAAGTCACACCAAGTGAATTATGTTCATTTTAATAGATTAATAACAGTTCACATGAATACCAGTTTTTGCATGCTTTGTATTACTACAGATGGAGTAACTAAGCTTTCAATTAACTTGTTCCATGGGGACATAGAAATAAAGTTTGAACACGTTTGACCATCTATTTTAAAATGTCCATTACATACATCTCCCACATAGTTTCAAGGCATACTTTGAAAATATTTGCTGTAAAGCCGTTCAGTGTGATCTACCTTCTTTCCTATTTTTTAAAAAGCTTTGCAATTCTATAGGTTTAGTAAAACTTTTAAAAATGCTGTCTCAAGACTTGCTCATATCCCCTAAAATATTATATTGTTTGCTTACTTTTGTACATGAAAATTGTATATTTAAAGGCCTGAGATCACCTGTTATCATCACAAATCTAACAGTGCATTAGGCTCCCTGCTTTTGGGATTTTACCCATTTTGTTCAACTGCAATCACAGTGGTGATATGGGTAAAACGCAGTGTAAATGTCTGTACTAAGGCGTCAAGTACATGGCCTAAATATGTCCATATGCGCAAACATAATTTTAAAAAGTTATTTGTTGTGTATGTTCATTTTCCATGCCTTGTTTCTGGTTTTTATTATTTTCTTAAATTTTTGGCACACAATGCATCTATAAAGTGTAGCAGTACCAGATATATTTCCCAATTTATTTGTTAAAATGATGTTCATCATCTGCTTGCAATATATATATTACTTCAACACTTGACAGAATATTAAATGTAACTGTGCCAAAGTAATATACAATTTGACAAGGGGTTATATGGTATTATGTGCCAAAAATGGAATGCTTTTCAGTTACTCAAGTGACTGCATAGCAAACACATCAACATATAATTTATGTATGAATATATTAGATATAAATGTACATGAATTGTGACAGGTATTTTCACAGGCAAATTAATTTATTAAATAATTATGTCTTAATTATTTAAAGCTGAACTGCAGGCAAACTCTAACCCAGTGTTTCTCAATCAGGCTTCCGTGGAACCCCAGGATTCCTACGGAGGTTGCAAGGGGTTCCTTGAGCAATGAGCAGTTTGTGACAATCTTTTTGGTTATCTGTAAGGGAGACATTCTTCCCCCTGACAACCACACTAAAGTACTGTAATTACTATAAGTAAGTTGTGGACGTACTAATTATGGAAGGGGTTCCCTGAAGAACTAACAAAAACATTTAATGATAAATAGGTTGAAAAACACTGCTCTAAATCCAAAATGCTTTCCCATCCCCCTCTAACTAAACTCTGGAATCAAAAATAGCCCCCTTAAGCCACTTTCTTTTACTTTTACAGTTTGTCTTTTATGGTGTCCACGTCACAGCCTGGGGGATGTGAACACTTCCTATTGGCTTTCCAGTGGAATGGGACTTTTAGCATCCACAAGAGGATAGCACCTGGTCTCCTGCAGCCACAAACGGTGCTGGCAAAGGGCATGCAAAGGATTTATGAAACTATATTTTGGTACAACAGATAGGAAAAACAAATCCCCTGCAGGACAGGTTGAAGGGAGATGGGATTTAGGAGAGAGGAAGAAAATATATTTTTCCACAGTGGTAGAAAAGAATAGCTTTAGTTGGGAGTTCTACCTTGAAACTCCTGCAGCTAAGGACTATAACCATAGGCGCAAACTAAAACTGTATATTGAAGCTACAGCTATCAACATTGACAATAACCTGTTTTGTACAGACCAGCTTAACATGCACCCAGTACTAACCAGATATTTTAATGTTTTCTAGATGATCAATCTAAAAACATTTGTAAACTGGTGTAATCTAAAATAGTTAGCCTCATGTAGGCTCTATTATGCATAATAATTTACTATTTTCCTCCATTATTTATTATAGCATAAAGGAGTCATTAACCCCTACACAGAATGTGTAGGTTCCCCTTCATGAGAAAGGTAGGTCATTTATTGCAGAAGAGACTTTAATTGCCCTTCTGCAATAAAATAAGTGTACCTGCCTGATTTATTTTATTACACTCACCAGTACTTGCTTCATCGCGAGTGCTACCATCTTTACCAGGTCATTGGATTTTCAGCCATCCTGATTGGCCAGGTCAGAAAGACGTAACAACGTAACTATGAGGGAATTTATTAAGCTCCCCCCAGCTTTGCATAGCTCAATATATTGTAATTATTTGCAAACAGAACACCTCTGTCCCTCTAATCTCACCAAAAAGAAACATTTTCCAATTAAATATATGACACATATGTGTACACGATTTAGCATATTCCTATTTTTCTTCCAGTACTTACATTCAGTGTTTGTATCCTGGTAAAGTAAGCATGAAAGAGTGAGAGGTTCACAGCATAGAATAAACTAACATTAAACAAGCACACAAAGCAGCCCCTTTGTCGTGCAATGACAATATATACTGTTCAGAAACTGAATGGACAAGGTAAGAATCAATGATCAAAGTGCTCCATGATCATGTTTATAAAAACACATGACAAGCTCTTTGTAGTGATTCACTGATTTTAAAACAACTTTAAATGTGTCTTCTTTGATTTTGTTCTATGGTTCAATTAATGAAAAGTCTTGTAGTTATTCTGTTGTTTGTCAATGGATAACTTGGGATAATGATAAGCAAAGAAAAAATACAATGCCCTCACATCAAAAACACATGAATGATGCGTTGCTATTTAAAGGCTTCAAACAATCTCAGTGATATTGTGAAGTTCATATAATGCATGAGCATGGTGTGAATCACAACAGAGAGAGATTCACAGTCAGGATTCTCAGGAATATAAATAGAACCAGCAAAATAAACTGTAATTATTTACAAAGAAATACTCTAATGTGTATTTTAGTGGATATCTAAGCTAGAAGGGGGTGGTGGATTACAGGTGTTGGGAAACCATACACTACCATAGAAAAACTAATTTGGTTGTTCAAAGTGTGATCAAAGCAAGTAATTATCTTCATAGTATTTTAACATTTACAAAGATAAAAATGATAGACATGTTCTTTTATTGCATATATAAAATTCAGTATTTAGATGAGCCTGTACATCTATTCCTCTTTTCACACATTCATGTTGGGTCAGTCTAAGCTAGCAAGGTTTCATAACTTTCTTTCAATTATAGTGATTGTGGGGAGACACCAAAAATGTCACCTAGATTTCTTGGAGATTATTTTAATCATGGCAGCCTGACTTTTTGGCTGTAGCAGATGCTGCCGTTATATGCAGACAGTTTTTGTTAAAAATAATAAAATATTATATTTTAGGTTTAGTGGTGGGTTAGAAGCAATGTCAGCTTGGTATTGCTGTCCTGTGTCCCCTCTATAATTGCTTTGATCAGCAATGTTACCAAGATTCAAAGTGAGAGTAAATCTAATATTTTGAATTACCATTAAAACAGGGATAAAGGGTAAGGGCTTCCCTAAATTCTGTGCATATGTCTGAAGACCTGCTCATTTTGTCACATGATCTCTGTAGTATTGGAGGCAAGTGCTGATGCCCTTCAATCCTTTGCATAAATGTCAATTTCTTTATTTCTTTTTCTTAAATACATTCAGTGCTACTGTCATTTACACTTATATGAAATAAAGACTATCCTTACCCATCCAGAACCAAATTTAACACAAGGCCACCTATGCCAAGGCCTGGTATACTATGGTTGCTAGGGAAGACATGCAACTCTGCTATTTTGCTATTTATTCTTCAATACACTAATGCATGATATTCTGTGACCCCCATACCACCTCCCCAACACATATAAACTAACATTATGTGTGCTGTATATCAAAAATGATTTCAAAGCCTACTGCAGATAGTCAGTCTAAAGTATAAATCCGACCCTGAAACCATCATAACATAACATTACAGATAACAACACTGCATTTTCTAATTCCAGTTTACTTTGACTTTCTCACTGTATTATCAGTACATACACTGAGAGACTTGCTGAAAATTGCTATTTAATTATGAAACTGTTTTATGTTTATATTTTTTTTGGTAGTACATATGATCTTTTTAGGTTGTGTTAATTCAGAATAAAACACTATACAAACATTAGCTCGCCTTACATGCCCCTTGCTCCACTTTGAGGGAACCCCGAGTTCTGACCAAATCTATCACCCCATCAGTTTTAATGGTGGAGTGACCATGGATTCAACAGGGTAGGAGTCCTAATTTTCTGTAGGAAAATATTAAATTTAAATCACCCCCCTGAATACTTTAGGTATGCCCAGCTTCATTCATTCTTAACTTAAATGTCCCATGGTAAACTCCCTTATTGCATAACAACTTCATTGGAAATACCTGTAAAATGTTGATGGATTCCTCCGGGCAGATTTCAGTTCTCTACTCTGCCCTATCCTTTGCCCCTCTACTCCAAGCTACCATACATGAAAGCTTGGGAAAAGGATCTACATCAAGGATCCCATGGGAGCTAGAGGAGTTGATCGAAGTACATTGTAACCTATTAAAGATCTCGCTCAATGTAAGCCTAATTGAACTGAACTACAAAACTTTAATCCGCTCATACTTGGTACCAACCAGGATGCCCTGAGCTTCCCGGTAGCTTCAGAGTTGTGTTTTAGAGGTTTCACATGTGCAGGGGACATGAAACACATTTGGTGGTCTTGCCCGGTTGCACAGGATTTCTGGGAAAAAATCTTTGATCTCATTTCCCAAATAATACAAACTCCCATCTCTCCTAATGTAGAGAATGCCCTTCACAGAAAGATTGCCATACCTTTCGCTAAAACATACCAAAAATTTTACAATTATGTGCTGCTGGCAGCCAGAATTGCATTGGCAGAGGCTTTGAAATCCCCATCTATTTGGTTAGCACTAGTATAAGATAAACTGAACTGGAATATGATCAATGATAAGCTTTTGTGTACTCTTAGGGACACACCTCACATCTTTGAACTTACTTGGGACCCGTGGTCCTCTCATTTCACCTCTCATTGTGGAACCCCTGTTCCACAATTCCATTTTCTTCCTGATGTGGATCCTCCACCATCTCTCCTTATTTTTCCCATACTCAATGTAAAAACAATGCTATTGCTTTTCCCATGACTGTTTATGTCTTACAACTCTTTTGTTCACCTTGCCATCTTAATTTTTTTTATTGAATACAAATTTATTGAAATAAAAAAAAACTTGGCTTTAGATTTAAAACTTAGCAAACTTTCCAAAATTTTGCAGAAATAAGGTTAGCAGAAGCACCTCTGCTACCTTTTTTTTTTACTTTTCATGAAATGTTTCCTTAGAAGTTTTCTACAAGGCCAGGATCACTAAGCCCATTGAGGCTAAGCATATTGGGACTATGACATAAAGAACCATCTATCAGTTCTACAGGGTGACAAATAAATATTATTATATACAGGCAACCTCTCTGGTTGCTCATTTACCAACAAGGACTCCAGCAACCTCCAGAATGTAAATATCAGCATACATTTTTAGTTACATTAAATATTTGCCTTTATTTAAACGCTTTCACTCATTCAAGATCTCTCCTGGGGGCATTTTCTAGTTTTTTAATTTCTCTCCAGAGATTTTGTTTTTACTTTTGTTTCTGCCTATAGATTTACTGACCTGGAGGTTGGGCCCTGCTGTGAACTAAAAGTAAGGCTGAGACTTCCATTTTTGTTCTCCACATATTTGCCATATGTTAGTGTGAGATTGTTCATTAACACTGTATTAGGAGGCATAATGAAACCATTTTTTAAACCTTATTATACTGGCACAGTTTGACTATTTATAACTCTATTATATTAAGGTTAGTGCAGGTCATGCCAGTACAAACAATGCAAATGTTGCTTTTCCGAGCCAAAAAAAAATGTAAATCAAAGAGATAGGGAAGCAAAACGGCTACTTTTCATGATGATCCATTCTACCTTAATCCTTATCCAATGGGGGAAGGGCTAGAACTTTTGTCAGTCCATTACTAGAACTCTATCTGCACAGACAAAACATATAATTTATTTGTTATTTAAGGTCATATAATATAGGGACCACCAGGAATATATTTATATTACTGCTAAACTGTAGTATTTCTGAAGCTTTCCAGCAGGGAATTTAAATATTCTTTAAAATATAAAATGTTTTCTAATAAGATTTCACAGCATTCTGCATGTAAAATTTAAAAATGGGTTTTGTAAAATGAAAATATATTCTATGCTGCCAACACATTATTTGAGCAGAAAATAAATAGCGCAGGTGTTAAAATAAACCAGAGCCAAAAAAAGTTATAAAATAAAATTGATATTTTGTGAACATGCCTATAGTTTAGTTTCAAAAGTTAGGAATATTATAACAGTTAGAAAGTATTAAAATGTTAGGATAAAGTTAAAGTACACATAAATTGCAAAAATCCCAAACCACTTAAAACCAGTATTTATAAATTGAAACAAAAGTGATTGTAGAATATGAACATGTTATGCTTTGATATTTCCTGTTCATAAACATGTACTTTTTATATTTCCATCAAACCTACCCAAAGGCCCCACAAGTTTTTGCTTTAGTATTAAGAAGGAGTTTAAAGAAGTATAAATGTTAATGTACTTTTTCAGATTGTGGATATTAACACAATATTGAAGTTTAACCATATGTAATCAGCTATGCAGTCACAGTTTTCTGTTCTTGTATAACTGTGTAACACTACTTGCCTTCATGGGTCTGAGTAAACTCTATGAGCCTGATTTATTAAAGCTCTCTGGGGCTGGAGAGGATACACTTCCATCAGTAAAGATGGGTGATCCAGCAAATATGGAATGGATCTGATCCAGGATTGAAAACTTTTGCTAACAAATAGCAAATAATTTTAGGAAATCCATTCCAGGTTTGCTGGATCACCCAGCTTCACTGATGAAAGTGTATTCTCTCCAGCCCCAGAGAACATTATTAAATCAGGCTTTATAGGTGAGTGAGTCTTGAAGTGATTCTGTCTCTAGGGGAAAAAAAGTTCCATAAGTGTAAAATTCAGATACCATACTTGCAACTTTTATAAGCCTAAAGATATGACAAGAAATCTGACGGCTCTGACCCAATTTTGGGTAAAACACACAGGGCAACTGCCAAATTCCCCTGAGAGGGTCCAGCTCCCTCCTCCCAGACTGAGAGCTGTTTTACATAGGGTTAAACGATCTTGTTACCAAATGAAATGCATGCATATACACATGTTGTGTGAGTCTTTATTAGCTGTATAGACTTCAGGCATAGAACCTAACATATATAAATTATACAGGTTTTATATCAATGTCAATTACTTGCATTTAATCTTCTCCTCCTGTGTCACTGTCTGTATTCGTCTGTCATTTGCAACCCCTATTTAATGTACAGTGCTGTGTAATATGTTGGCGCCATATAAATCCTGTTTTTTAATAATAATAATAATAATAATAATAATAATAATAATAATTTAATTAGCCTTACAGCCATTCTAAAGCATGTAAACAAAGTGGATGATAAAAATTATGCATGAATTAACATATTACTCTTACCGTATCTGATATATTTGAAATTTGATATTTGCATGACTCCCAATTCTAATATCATGTCTTCTAGCCCCCAAAGGGCAGAGATTAAAATGAATGTGTTTTAATTTTATAAAGGCTAAAGGAATGTGGGTGTGATTGCGTTAGAACCGTATTGCTAACAATGTAGGATAGTGTTTTTATGCTATTATTAGCTTTTCTCTTGCTCTATTTAAGATAAGTAGTACTTTATATTTTGGGTTTAGTTGTCCTTTATATAAAAAGTAGTCAATGAATGTAATAATTCCTTCTCAAACAAAAAGGCACAGCTGAAATTGTGATGTCAGAAATCACATGGAAAATGCAATGAATGTAAGAAGGCAATGGCTGTAGAACAATGGCGTGGCTCTGCTTTGTTTTGGCCATGTTATTCTAGAGCATTGCAGCCTTTCACTGGCTATTGTTTCCTACTGAAACCATGCACCTGTGTATCCAACTGACCATTATCCCTGAACAAGATGCGTATCTGCGGGAGTTTCTGTTTGGATATGCTCTATGAAAAAGAATGGAGTTTGTTTGCTAAAACAAAATTTTGTTTCAGTGATTAGTTTTGTAAGGTACAACAAACTACCCAAGGACACACACTGCACATCTGAACAATATAAACATGTGCAGAACATGCAGATAAAGTAGTGCTAAAGCAAAATTGTACTCTACCTATACTTTACTACTGTATTTTAGCATATTACACAGTAAAATAAAGGAGCAATAGATGGTAAGTTTTACAAACCTTGGAACAACATGGAAATGGATCTGATTCAGATGAGTCTTTACTGAAATTAAACCAATATGTTCCATGAATTGTAACTATGTTAAGCTCAGCTTTTGGAAAGTCAAAGGGAAATATGAATATGTTTTCAGTACCTGTATATTTTTAAATATCATTATGATGTTTATCTTACAGTAATTTTAGATGGAACATTTACCCACTTCCTCTTCCATACTATTATTTTAAGGTAGATGCTTCCTCCAGTGGCTGTGAAATCTGAATAGCTGCTTCCATTAGGGATATCTGTCTTTTCATAGTAAGGAAAACCTAAAAATATGAAGGATGGGTTATATGGGGCTGGAAGGTTGCATAAATACAGTAAATTACCAGTTAACCTAATAGGAAATAATATAAACAACTTACAAAGATGTGCTACTGAGTTACACAACTGCAGAATTCCTTCTGCAATAACAAACATACCTGACTGATCGCATTTTAAATACACTTACCTGTCCCACCTACATTACAGGCACCCCCATCTTCTTCTTCTCTTCCAGCTTTCCTGATCTTTGGCTACCTGGATTGGTCAGGTCGGGTTGCTATAGTCCTATAAGTTCATTCAGATACCTGGCATATCCTGGCATAGTAGGCTGAGCTGCGCATGGCCATCAAAAGATAACCAGGGTAATGGTGTAACATCACACCTGTATATCAGAGGGCTTTTTGATACAAAAATTAACTGTAGATCTCACAATCACTTTTATCCCTACACATACTTAAAGGTAACTGTATTTTTAAAGAAAGAGAATTTGGCTATAGAAGAAAGTTATTGTTTAATTATCATACAGTTTTATGTAGAATTAATTTAAAGTAAATTAAAGAGAAAGTATGTGTCAAGAGTAACTCCTTTATCCCGAGCCATAAAACTGCTGGAAGACTTCAATTTTTCTTCAAATTACAAACTGCAAATGTTATATATAAAATAAAGAGATTCTATAAAGCTTAGCACGTGCTGGACTTTAATTATATATTTATGCAGCGTGGTTATGAACGTGGAAGGTTTTACAGTCTTAATATACTTTTATTGGCATATGTATCCAGGAACATATTGTACTACTTATCTATATGGCAAAAGTTTGGCACTTTTACGGAATATATAGAAAATGTGATCCAAAATTTATAAACTGGTGAAAAGTCTGCCAAACTATTTACTTCTTGCACTTCTGATACCCTGTTATGTAACAAATATTAAAAGAGTTTATTAGTTTGAAAAAGTAAAAGAAGCCATCTGATTTAATAGACGTTGATTTGGCTGCACCTGTATATTCATGAAATATAAATAATATTTTAAAATTATTTTTACATTTTTACAAGGTTTTAATAAAGGGATCTTACTCTTAAAGGAAAACTTTTTTTCAGTTTCTGGTCAATTTTAGTTTCATTTATAAAGCAGAACTAAAGTTCCACATTTAAAAATTTACGATCAGACAGGGCTTTATTGCAGAAAGCAACAGGGAATCTCCCTTCTGCAAAAAGCATTCTTACCTGAGTAATCGGCATGTCATCTGTTGAAATTTGCAGAGCATTCCTGTGCAGGCTCACTGGAGATCATTCAGTCTCAGCTTCCATATGCCTGGTAATCTGATAGATAGGTGGCGATCATGCAGGTAAGAATAGGTATTGCAGAAGTGATATTGTCTGTCCCTTCCAGCAATAAAACACTGCCTGATCAAACATTATATCTTTTATAAATCTTTTTATTTCCATCTCATTAAACAAACAACCAAATGCAATATACAATGATATAATCAGGAAGGAAAAGTTACAAATATGACAAGAGTTGGTATACAACACATATAACATATACCATAGCTATCAGAGAAACCGAAAGAAAGAAAAAGAAGAAAAAAAAATCAACAAAAGAAAAAGTATTGCCCCAATACTTAGCAATCAAAAATGGCCAATGATAAAAAAAGCAAATACAGTAGTGAAATATTTAATACATCATGTATTATGAGGACAAAGAAATATTATAAATATACCATGTGGATTGTTGAAAAGGCGCAACAATCTTGTTCTGTGTTGATATTGGGAAAGAATGCAAAATAAAAGAATAACCTCTATTAAAGAACCTTGTAATGTGTTTGTCATCATTCAATTCTGCGTCTAAAGCCTCTTTGTAGAACAGTGATTTCATCGCCTCTATGACTATGTTCATTTTGGTGGGAGGGGATCTATCCACATTTTAAACAATGCTCTCCGTGCCGCTAGGAGACATACTATCTGACTAACTGATCATCTCTCCGTCCTCTCCCCTCAACCAATCCCTGGTTACTATCCCAGCTACCAAACAGACATTGGACTGGATCTAAGGGAATAAAATATTTTGTAATAGAGTGGATATAGTGAAGAATTCTTGGCCAAACTCCCTTCAAACATTTTTAATGTGGAACTTTTGTTTAACTGCAAATGTATTTGATTCCTTTTATCATATGATGGCTGGTTTGTCCATCCTTCAGAGACCAGATATTCACTTCCTCCCCAGGGTATGAATATTTATTCCCATAAACAGTTAAAGTTAAAAACAACATTACATGCGCACAGTAGAAAAAGTCCCTTCATAAAATAAAAACACAACTTACTGATGTTGAATATAGTTTATTTATGTCCCCAGAAGCAGATCCAGCCTCAATCATGTTGTCATGCAATGTAAATCCATCACCAATCACGGCAACCCGACGCCTGGCAATGTTTTCCCATTGCGGAACTGTCACTAAATGACAGTAGTTATGAAAAGTTTGAAAGTAGAAGTGTACTACACATGGTTCCGCAGGGAAAACACATGGTGGAATCAAAAGAGATTTCTGTGAAAGTTCATCGCTAGCGTGGAAATGTAATTTCCGCCTTGGAATAAATTCCACAGAGAAGTACTGCTCATTCCTATTCCCCTGGGGCCTTTTGCTAAAGTAACGTAACGAATTTGTGTTTATCATGAGAAAGCACTCTTTGATTTTTGATTAAGAGAATTGCAGCTAATAAAATGCTTTGCCTGATATCCTAATTTCAATAGTGAAAACCTTGCAAAATTACCCAAAAGTAATGCCAGAAATAGGTGGATTTTGGTTGACTAAATGACCCATTTGCTTGACCTACTTCAAAGGTTTGCTGCATGGTCAATCCCCAACAGGAAGTTGGAAGCCTTATGTAAAACCCAAAGACTAGAGATTATCACTGCATCCAATAAAAGGAAGACCTGATTGGGAGATCATGATGTCATGTTTATTGGTTTCTTAAATACAAAGATCTTACTGATAATATGGCCAACAGATGTGTCATTCCACACGCTTCTCTGTCAAACCAAAGTTTTAGTTACATTACCTCCATAAACTATTCAAAGTAAATAAAAGACACTAGAAGTCAATTACATTTTTTTTTTAATTTTAAAGAGGACTTTCTCAAAGCACTTTTTTTTGGATCTTTATAACCAAAATAAAAAATGTTTGATGCCATATATGCCTACAAATATGTAATTATTTGTAGGCATATATGTCTTATCAATAGTACTGGCAACTGTCCTAAAGAACTTGTAAAGCAATTTTGGGGGCTCTAGCAGTAAAAGAAGTTTCTGGCAATCAACACAATTCACCCTCCTGTTCCTGATGAAGCAGACCATCCCCCTCAAAACGCATAGAATGTATATCTAACATCGATATAATAGAGACCCAAAATGCTACACAGTGCTTAACATGATTTTTATATATTTTTAATGATATTTTGAATAAACTAGTATTTTATGGTTTTAAACAAATTTTTATTATTATAAATGATCTGAGATGCCTAAAAAGTTGTTGCATTTTTACATCTCTTTTGTTCAAGTTTCTGGGAATGGTGATGGTGCTTGCTTATACTAACAATAATTATTTCTAATATCACTGCTTAGGTACTTTAAAATACCAGATTACATCTAGAATAATGTAGTATTTTTATGGTAAAACAGAAATAGAACCATTCAAACTGATTGATTTGAATCAATCCTCATGTAACCCACAATACTATCATTCAATCAATTTTAGATTTGTTTTTAGATGTGAGGACCTGCCTGACTGGACACACAATAAATAGGTTGTTTTGGTAAGCCCCACATTGCATAGTTTTAAATACATCCAAATGAGCCTGGAAAGAGATGGCTTGTTAATTATTTTGTCTATTTAAAGTAAACCCAACCCTGGACCTTTCACACAAAGTATTTACAAATTCTAAAAAGCAGTAAAAAACTCTAAAACAAGTTCTCATTTACTCCCTGTGTTGTGGAGGAATTCTTCTTAAATGTCACAACAAAGGTACTAAAATATTAGCTTTATACCTTTTGTTTTATAGGAGCGGAATATTGGCTGTCGATTTCTATTGGCTGCTGGAATATTGGCTGCAGATTTCCATTTTACTTTTAAGGAAATATATTTATAATTGTTTTCGCCCAAGATTCACCCAACCTTTTTTACATAGGATTTAATTAATACAAATGTGTGAATCATTCGTAAAAGCTGATTAACACATTTTCTAATTGAAATGTATAAAGTGTGGGTGAACCCTGGGTGGAAACAATAATGAATAGAGTCATAAATCTTTCCAAACTGTTAGATACCTAACTTCAGAATTGTTGTTGTGATGGTCTCAGGCGAATGTCTACTCCCACAAGTTTATTTAGCAATCTGCTACACCATTTTACTAAACCAGTGAATGTTAACAGGAATATTGTAGTCCCCAAATAAGAGTGCCTCTCACTTGTCCTCCTGACTCCCCTTTCCAAAGAACTGCTGCTTGGAAGTAATGATCGTTTTATGTCACATTTATTGAGCATCTGTAGAAAACGTAAGTCAGATAAGGACTACCCTGTTTCCCCGATTATAAGGCACTGTCTTATATTTTTTGAAATGCCAAAATATGCCCTAGGTCTTATTTTCAGGGGATGTCTTATTTTTCCATGAAGAAGTGCACTGCAGCCAGGAGCAGACACGTGCTGCAGCCAGCATCAAGGAGACACACACAGGATCAAATATCGGGGGATGTCTTATTCACGGATGAGTGTCTTATTTTAAATATTTTTTCAAAAATCGGGGGTGGCTTATTTATTGGGGATGTCTTAAAATCGGGGAAACACGGTAGAGAAGTGGACTACACAGTGGGGAACGTGGATAGCTGAAAGTTAGATGTTAAAATGGTCATAAAACCTATAGGGATAGCAAACACATTATTTGTGTTGTATTTGAAGATGTGTTCTTAACATTTTGCTAAACTGATGGGACTATATGAACCAGTTTCATGAGCCTGTACTGAAAATATACCTGTTAGGGCCAATTAAAGAAAGATCACAGACAGTGGGCAGAGGTGCACTTTAAACTACACACACTCAGAAAGAGTGAAGCTATTCCCCAGTGCAAGAGTTAAATCATCAATATTTATTGCTCTTTCCCTGCTGAGATTTCCCCTCGCAGTCTATCCCAGTGACAACTAGTATGTCATGGAATAATAAGCGTGCCACCAGGACTTCTCTTGCTGTATTACAGCGGTTTCTGTCACTATTCCCTCACTAGCAATATATATTCTTCTTGATGTGCTCTTAGAATAGAACTGGTGGCAAAAGAAAAGTGCTGGACTGTGAAAAGGGTAAGGACTTTAAAAAGTTTTGTATACACAGGGTGAAATTGGGTGTGGATAGCCCTAAACCAGTTTCTGATATTTAGGATTTGATGAGAGAATGTCTTTATAGCACAACTATTTTTTGAAACACAGTGAGTGCACAAGTAACAGCTTTTATAATAGCTTTTTTTCAAACAATGCTATTTTTAACTTACCACTTAAGTGATTTAAATAGGAGTGATGCTTGAGTTTTTTTTTCAGGTGAGGCAACAAGAAAATATTTACCTGCGTGCATTGTGTTGATGAATGGCAATGTACATCAATTCCAGGTGTCAGTGGATGTAAACTTTTCCAGCTACAGCATTTACTTTACAAACTATTATTTTTTTTAAGCTCAAAGCACTTTTTGTGCACAGTTTTAGCAACATTTTTAAATAGATTGACATACTCCATTACTTGATTAGGGCTACAACTTAATATCCTATTTATTATTATTGAAAACATTTATTGTTGGATGTCCTACAGACAAAAATGAGATGGACCCTATCTGACCTGCTGCAGCTAATAATACATGTTGTGAAAAGCTCATAGCGTGCACATTTCAGAAGCCTGTACAAATGTGTAAAACTTAACATAAAGCTAGAGTTCTGCTTCAAATATAGTTTTTCAGATACATAATTACCTGTGGTAGTGTACAACTAATACTGACAGTAGTATGAGTTATGAGTTTATTTCCTTCTCTGCAATGCTGATGTATTGTGTTTTACTATGGTTTAGTTTGTTGGTTTTCCTGTTTATTGCTCTTTTATGGTGATAGTTAATGAATTAGAGTAGTAAAAGAGGAGAATCTGAAGTATAAGGTAACAGACAGTAAGTATATTTGGTCAAGTAGGTGTCTTGGGAGAGAGGGGCATCCAGAATTCAGCCCACTTGCAGACCCATACAATTGGCTATGTTAAATAGGTTGAGGCCTTTGACTGTGGAGCCCCCCACTGTGGGAGGAAGGCAGGGGCCTGGTATGACCGGAAGAAAGGCTACATGCTTGCTGCCCCTTCTTTTTTGGTAAGTCAGACTTACAAGGGCCTGGTATTAAGATAATTTCCTCGCCAAAAACCATTTTTTAATATAAATAAATAAACAACTACAGTTTTGAGGCAATTTGTTGAATTTGTATCATCTTGTTACAAATGTCTCTCATATATGCAGACAGCGGGGGTCTCAATACTTTACAATAATTACTTTGCAAATACCAGCTTTATTTATTTTACCTTTGATTTACAGAAAGTTTTTATGCTTTTCTACTGTTCGTTAGGGGGGCGTGTTACTAAGGATTCTTCTGACATCACCATCAATATTATGACAAGGTTGGTGACAATAAAGCTAGATTCGGCTACTTTATAATCCTGCAGTATTGATTATCAATACTCATACCAAAAGCTCCCGTTAAGACTGTCTACCCCAGGAACTGACAAAAGCACATCCAGAAAGCCCTTATCCTACAGACACAGTGGGTAATAATAATAATAATACAAACACCATATTCATCCTACTGCCCATTCAGCATTTCCAACTTTTAGTGGTGATGCTTTCAGACAAATATTCCCTCTCACTTGCACACAGAATTATTAGTCATGGAAAATAATTATTGGCCTATACCTAGCCTGGTAAATGTGAATACAAGCTTCTTGAAGAAGAACGTGACACAATTTGGAAACAATGTCCTGCTGTGGGCAGACCAGACAGCAGGAAGATTGTACTGCCTGCATCAGAGAAATATATAATATAAATTACAAGTTCCCTCAGGAAAAAGAGAGGAATTGCACAGAGGTTTTATTTAGCATTTAAGCTACACTTAAACAAACAACAAAATACATGATGTATGTTTTTTCCTTTTGTTATGTGTGATAAAAAGTCTCTGTAGTGTTCTGTTTAGTAATGTTTGGTGCAAAAACATCACTATGATGATAATGTTGGTACCTAGCTCCTAATTTCTATAATAAAACTCATCTTGTATATTGCAGGAACCTTGGAGAAAGGAAACGTGTATGAGCCTATGCTACTATAGTCAAAATGTTACAACAACACATATTCAGAGAACAAGAAAGTTACAGAATAAAAGTGAAGTGAATGAAAAATAAAAGTGTTTTACTTAAGGGTGAGATTTATTTTCGTTTTTGTATACAATGGTTATTTTTGCAGGTGTTACTATTTTTAACACAATGAACAGGTTAACATGAAATGTCAGAATGTTAAGAAAATATGTATCACTTGCTATGGTATTGTGCTACAAAAATGGCTAATGACGAAAGCAAAGAAATCATACAGGGGATTTTTAAAATCATGTTATTTAAAAAAAAACAGTATAGTTAACATCTGCCCCCATTTCCTATATATTTTTTTTAATTATATAAAGTCGCTAATAACAAAAGTTGTGAACAGTCTTATGTAAGTTTATTTGGGAAATATTATAATAGAAAGGCTAAAAGCATAGTAAACCATTTAGCCGCTCGAGAAAAATGAAAAAATGAACTGACCTAGATTACAGAAAAAGATGCCATGAACACATATCACTCAAAACTAAGCACAAAGCCCTAACCCCTCCTGGCATTAAAAAGGATGAAAATATCACCCAGAAAAGAACCCCCTCAGGCCGTGGAATGATAAGGGTTCCAATGGCAAGGCAAAGATAAACAGTATTCAGGTAAAATGTGCGTTGAGTGATTCCAATTAATACTAGAGCCTGCCTGCCTGAAAAGAGGTAATGGTGCCGCATTAGAATCTTCAAAACTGTGTGAATGATGTGGCCTTTCATTTCATTCAAGCCAAATAGTAGATGAAAGTATACCAAAGTATAAGGTTTTAAATTTTCTATGACCCTCTATCTGGCCAGGTATACAATAAACTAGAGCAAGCACAATTTGCAGAGTCTGCAATAAATGTCTAAGATTGCTGCACACTTGGTTTGCATTTCAGAATGGAGATTTTTAGACTTATTTATTTAGATATCAGGAAAATCATGTATTGTTTTGATCCATATAATTCAGGAGCTGTATTAAGAATAGTCTTTGATGGTTGTCAGGAGGTAAGCAGCATGTAGTAATACTGAGAATATTTGGGGTCAGAACAAGAGATATGCATGTCAAAGGAGCCATTCACATCCACACCTAGACCATGCTCTACTACCACCTGTAAATGTTAGTAAATGCCACAATCATTGCTTTAGAAATCTGACCCTAATCTTTCAATGCTCACCCTATAGTGCTTTGTATGATATACTGATATATATTTAAAAATGTTATCAAAATAATTTTTTATTTATTTATTTCTCTATCAACAATGTATATAATTCCTTTACATTTTGTATTTTATTCTCTAAATGAGTGTATTAGAGTTATGAAATGTGTTTTTCCAAAGAAAAAATAAGTTATAAGTAAATATTAAAATAAGTTAAGCAACAAAACAGAAACAAACCTGTCCTTCTGAGTTCAGACAGTCATTTTGGTTCTGAGAAATGCTAACAGCTCTGGGCAGCAAACATAAAACTAGGTGCCGCAGTTATTCAGAAAATATTTCTCCATATGACCTTGGGCTGTATGTGAATACAGTAACACAGTGCAGTTTAATATCTATGAAGAGAATTCCATTTTATATAAGCTATTAAAGCAAATAAACATTTGATTGCAATCATTAAAACATTTACATTCCTGTCTAAGAACTATACCTGGATATGTTTCATAACATGTGCCTCACCCACTACCGGATTGCAGAAAATAGGGTTGGGATCATTTATTTGATTTAAATTAAAACTGTGATAATAGCATCTGAGTCTTCTATTTTTGCACATGTAGTGCAGAGGCTACACACAACCATGCATGCAGACATAGCCTGTTGTCACCATCAGAAAATTTATTCAGCCATTCAGAAAATTATGCTCAGAATTTCCTAAATAAAATCAGAACATTAAAACACACCACATGTTAAATAAAAAATATATATACATACACATTGGCATACAATTCACATTCCTGTTTGGCTTAAATTTGCATACAGTAGAAGTTCCTAACCCCAAGGAAAGCTAAGGAAGTTTGCTATCAGTTTCATGATAACAGATGTTTTTTCTGTTAGTTACCTAGTGGAAGTGAAAAAAGCAAAAATCATATAAGGTAAAAGCAAACACCAGATCGTGCACAATATTTGTTAACAAGCAGCAGAAATTGTATTGATTGACTTTTATTAGCTAAATTTATAAATACCTATACATAAGCATTGACTCTTCTCTGGGTACCTGATAATAAACTATATTTGGGTGAGCACATGTGAAGTCAAATTCAACAAAGCATTGAAGGTTTGATAATTACTTGTTAATCTTCTTAAACAAAGATATTTACAGAAAAAAACCACTATTAAAAAAAGCCAAGGCATTCATTGTTTTGTAAATAAAACTAATGCAACCATACAACTGTCCTTAGATCGATGCCACCTTCCTCCTCTGACCAACAGTGACAGGGAGAATTACTGAGTTACATTATTGGTGGTGAGTGAGGAAACCTCTTATTTTCTGATAGATTTACATTCATTTTGATGTTTTTAATAAACTAATGTTGAATCAATTATAAATATATAGGAGGGAGCAAGTTAGGATTCTGCAGCAGTGGGGTCTGATCTCTGTTTACAGTTTGTAGCCATTAGCTGTGGCCCCTCATTGAACAACTGCATTGCAGCAAATACAAGATAGGAGGAATCTGGACAACATTAAAGCCTTTAAGCTACGTACACACTTCCAATTATTATCGTTGGAAAACGAACGACGAACGATCCTGCACGATATCTACGAACGATCGTATAGCACCGATCCAACAGTACAATACTGGGCATATAACACGACCCCCAAATGATTGGTTAGAGTGGGGGGGTCATCTTATACGCCCAGTCGCCTTATACACCGAAAAATACGGTATTAAAATTATAAAATTTTGGACATATTTTGGTGAGTTATGCCTAAGAATTATAGCCTACAATCTAAAATAACTTTCCATGCAAAACATGTAACGCTTTTTGCATGGAAGTACGGAAATAATTAGAACACCTGGCATTCATGTACACGTCCCTCGACGATTCCTGACGATGTCAGTGCATACGCCCGTCGATGGGGGTCGCAGTGGGAAATTCAAATATTTTGTATTGCATTCAATACAAAGTCCTGTATCCAATCCAATACAAAATAATACAAAATATATTTATGAGGTTTTGTCTATAGGTATGTGACGTTTTAAGTATGACTGTTTTAAAATTTACCACACTAGGGAAGTGTTTTAGAAAAATATATTACTATACAGTATACCGAATTTTTGCATTTTCAGTATTTTTTATTTATTTATGCATTCTTGTTTAAGGACATATTTCTGTAAGTTACAGGTCTACAATTTAAAAAAAAAAAATTTCATGAAAAACAGTGTACCGCTTTTGGTACAGAAATCCAGACATCAGTGAAACGTGGTTAAGGGA
This sequence comes from Pyxicephalus adspersus, assembly GCF_032062135.1. Taxonomy (NCBI): domain Eukaryota; kingdom Metazoa; phylum Chordata; class Amphibia; order Anura; family Pyxicephalidae; genus Pyxicephalus; species Pyxicephalus adspersus. The sequence goes on along the minus strand of NC_092862.1, from coordinate 65,608,954 downwards.
TTTGTTATTATTTATTGTTAATTGTGTTTTTAAGGTTAATATTTGTTTTTCTTATGTTATTTATGGTTAATTTATAGTTATTTATAAAGGGCCATTTAACCACAGTTGTGTGTTGTGTTTGATGGGGGGGAGGAGGAAGGAGAGAGTGGGTAGTGGCTGCGGGAACTAGGCCCTATCCCAGTCATGCTCAGAAAAGTTTTACACTCTGAGCTTTTTGGATTGCATAGCAGCATGTTGCTCTGTAATGTGCTGGCAAGGTGTATCTAAAGTAACTAAGTAAAGTAATTAAGATTGAATAGTAATAAAAGTCACCAAGACCTGTGATGTACATTGCAATATATAGTGGTATTGCGATTGTGTTAGTGTGCACATTATCACTACACACTATTGGGTGAAGTTTAATGCTACAGTAAGGATGAATATAAAAGTTAAGGAAAATTCCAAAAATTAAATATAATTTAACATAAAAAATTGCTGCACAAACCATTGTGTATTTATTAAAATACAAATAAAAATTATTAAAATGACCTTTCAATTTCAATATAAAGTCGCTGTAATGCTTTAATAATGCTCAATAAAATTGACTGCAATATGGCAACCTGGAGGTGATTTGTGTATTACTGGTACATGGAATGCCCCTGGAAATATATTGTCTTGCATGTGTTATTGACTGAATGACTATTTCAGGCATTTCCTGCAACATTCCCTGCAATAAAAACCAGTTTTAAGGGTACTGATATATTCTTAAAGGAGAACTAAACTCAATTGTTTTTTGCTATATCGACATTGCTGATGTCTTCACCCATTTCTTTTCTGGATTCAGGTCTTCGACCTTCTTAATTAGCTGGGCTGGATTTATGTAACTCCCACATGACAAGCGCAAATAATGATCAAAACAAGTTTGTTAAACACTTCACATGAGAACACAGCGCCATCTAGTGGTGTGACCTTATTATAATCTGAGATTCATGGTAGTATACATGAGTATAAATGGCATTTCTATATTTACTGAGATATCAACTAATCTGAACAATACATTTACAGTTTTTTATTAGTAGTGTTGTTTCACAATAACTAAGACAAAATATTTTTAACATTATTTCAGTTAATAATATTTGCAATATATCTATAAGACAAAATATTTCTCAGGATTTTCATTTCGGTTTTCTTTATCTCCTATGTAGTGATAAATGGTAATTAAACTAAATGAATATAAATATAAAAATATGGCAGATGTAGAGCAAAATTAAAAAGAATCCTTGCTGTCCAAAAAGGCCATATGTTATGTAAAAGAGAGTTGTACTGCCTCATGTTTAGAGGGTGAAGTTGCAAAAATAAGGACAACCAAAACATAAATTCTACATCAGTTAATTGACCAACATGTGTACATATTTAGGATGAGGTTTGAATTTGATAGTGTGGTGGATTGGAGTTATACTTCTATTGCTCGCCATTTCCACAAACACATGGAAATATTCAAGCTGATGAATTTTAACCTCCCTGGTGGTATTCCCGAGTGTGTAGGTTAAAAGTCCTACCTGGTTCCCACATTCTAGCGGTGTCCTCCAGCAATGTCCACGGTGTCCTCCAGCGATGCCCGGCATCTTCTTCCCCTGGCGATGCTGGCCAGGCATCCTCTTACCCTTGCGTTGCCTGGGCAGCATCTGTGCCCCCGGCGTGTGAAAAATGGGGACGTGAGGCCAGGGGAAGTATATACCAGCCGGGCATCTGCTTGCGAGTGTAAGGCTTGAGGGCGGGACCTTTACGAAGGTAGGCAGGACCAGGCGGGATGTTTAAAATAATGAGAATTTTTAAATGTGTGACAATTACATTTTAAAAAATCCTCATTATTCGTACGGCCAGGGAGGTTAAAGGTCCTATAATGCCTTGACTGATCTTTTCATGGTCAGGAAGGTTAGAATGGCCAATAGTGATGTCTTTGGTATGTACTTGCTCCCACAACAAAAAAGGGCCTGTTTGCAGCAGTCAAAGCAAACAGCAGTGTAAGAACAATGGACACCTTGTGAGCTGGGAGTTAAACTGTCGTATAGTTTGCTATATAGTGCAATACCCTGCTACCTTTCCGTGGACTGCAGTGTTGTGGACTACAGATTAACTCTACTCTTCACAGGTAAAACGCCTATGTTTATTATGGTGCTAAAAACTGGCCATATGTGCATAGGAGGGGGTTTAGGGAATGTGGGGTTGTGGTTTTAAAGTCTTTTTGTGTACTAGGAATAAAAAGTTTAGGGTCCCTCATTAACTTTAACTAGACCCTAAGTTAGGTATGAATCCTGGGTGGCTGAGAAAATGGGGACTGCAAACACACAGACTCCCTTTTTGTACTAAACTAATCTCCATGTCCTTCCTCAATATTGGAGTATTCCAATTTCCAACGATATAGGATTTCTAGCAGTATATGGTGGAATCTAAAAGCTTCCTTAATAAGAAGCCACTAGATTTTTGCTGATTCACAGGGTTCTGATCAGAACAAGTATACAATAATACCCATTCCCTGCATCATGAGTTAAAAGAAAAAAATGACAGTACATACATATCAAAATGTATATGGTGTATAGTATGTAGTTGATGATGATTATATGATGATGATGTATATTCATGTCAATCACATCTGATGAATAACGTCAGGGTACCACTGTACGCATGCTAGATTTTTCCCCAGAGAATCATCAAACAATCACATTATGCATTCACACTCCTGCTACAAAATAACAAATTTACTTGGCTGCAGAGAATCTATGGATACAATATCTGCAGTCAGGTGAATCAATCAACAATATATGCTACTTCTCTTATGTAGTAAAATAATCTTACATGCTTGTTTCAATCTATAATACACTGAGCTGCTTATGTGTATAGTTTCACCATAGCTGGCTACCAGCAGTGAATGAACTCTCACACACATGTACAGGCATTATGTCAGTCTGGCCACATGAATCAAGATATCCAAGAGGACCTGGAAAGGTGAAAAGATGGCGCCTCTATTCCATCTATTGCTGACATGTTGGCTGCTAATAAAAAAAAAAAAAAAAAAAAAAAAAAAAAGGTTGGCACCTGCAATGGAACAAGAAGAGGTTAGGTTTAGTTAAAAAAATTTCAAACAGACAAGTCATTTTGTTATTATTATAGAAGAGACATAGCCTTCTGTGATAAGAAACCTGCCTGTTTACAGTTTTTATTTGTAAGGTTCAATTCTTATGCAAAGAATCCCCAAGAATAATATTGAAATAATTTGTATATTTTAGTGTTGTCCCTTAGATGAATGAGAAAATCCTTCTGCTTACCCTTTTTATCAAATGTTTTATTCTTTGGTACGTCCCCCATTTTATGCATGGCCCCTGAAGTTGTTTCAGGACAATAGTTTGCTTATTAGCACCAATAATGGTCTGAATTTCAGTGAAACTCAACCTGTACATCTTGACCATCACTATAAATAATGCATTTAAGCTTCATCTGTTCATTTTAAGAAGTTTTTAAAAGTCATGTCTTGTCTTGACATGACATGCTTTTTTTTCTTGAGACACCTATTCTTATATATTATTTATAAGAATATCTTTGTATTTAGTGTATAAGAATATCACAAAATATTCTTGTTTGGGACAACATACAAATCTTTACACTGTCAGGTGCTCAAAACATAGCTAAGTAACTTATAGATAATAAATCTAAATTCTTTGAACAGATAAAATACACAGAATAATACAGCACTGAAAACATTATTACACCAATTAAATGTATTTAGTGTATTTTGTGTGATACTTGAGTTTTACTTTGTATAAAGCTCCTAAACTCCCTGTAGATCAGGGATGGAGTGTGAGAAGAAGTAGCAAGGCAAGGAGCTATTTTGGTTATGTGCTGACGATGAGCATGCTGCCAGGGAAAACAAAGATCTCTTCTCTTTTCTACTTACACTTTCACTCTCCAGTTACTAGCTGGGAATCAAATGGGCTCAGACATGTGGGTTGAATAATAATGGGGACCCTTAGTCTCCTAAATCTATTCAACTAAATGTTGGGTTGGTTATGAATGAGTGGAAAAAAAGATTTCATTCAGCCTACTGCTTTTTGCAAGTGATTTCAAGCAGTTTACATTGTACTAATTGGATATAATCATTGTGCTTTAATGGACGGGTGGCAGGAGGTGGCATCATTACATTCTTTTTGAGTGTCCAGGTGTGGTTTGCCAACCCTGCTGTTTCCAAAGGCTTGAATTGGTGCTACTTGCAAACACAATTTTTACAATCAATTTCAATATGAAAAAGTGAAACAAGGAACCGTTCTGTTTTTTGCAGCCACTTGCCAATACCTGCATAGGCAAATATCTGAAAAAGCCTAGCCTGTTACCACTCCTGCGTGCCAAGTGGTAGACAATAGGGGCCTGATGGCAGTAAATGCTGCAGTAAAATAACACTCCTAGTCTTAAACTTTACAGCATTATTCCTGGTTTGCATGAAAAAAAAATGAACAAAAAATAATTGTCAGTATAAATGTATACAGTTGGTGTAAAGGGACCCTTGGTCATCCTGAACTTGCACACCATAACCAATGTACTGACATTACTCCGCATGGCCTTTGTGCTTTGATAAAGTGCTGAGTATTGCAGGGTAAATGTTCCTGAAACAAAGGTAATTTCCAACAAGTGTTCCATGCATGCACATGCTGAATAATTTGTTTGTCTTAACTATCATGGCCTGATACCTCCAATGTATTGGCAGCAACTTGAATGACTTTGCAATGAGCAATATATTATTTTCTATTACTCACTAGTACCCATATATACACATCAGGTTATCTAATCCAGAGTAAAGAAAGCACCCAAAAGCAAAGTAACACACATTATCAGTGGGTGTTACTGAACATGCACAGCTCTGTATAAGTTTGCTAAGAAACTTAGTCAGAGTTAATGAACTTTAAACTTTATGTTGCACAAGCTAAGCATACTTAACTTAACAAGCGTAGTTTATATAACACATGATGTGAACAAACTGGATTTAATGCAATGAACCAAATCTGTTCTTTTTTAGGTAGAGTAGGTTTTAGGTAAGTTGGCCTGGTTACCAATTGGACATTTAGTGTGCCCGGTCTTCTAGGATTTTTTATTTAGTGCTGAAAAGATTTATTTTTTAAGGCTCTTTTTAATAAACAATTTCAGTATCATAACAAACAAATAACATGTTAACATACTAAAGTATGAAGAAAAAAAAAAAAACCCCTTCTGACAGTGAAACATACCCTTATATAAATGTAATTGCACTGACTAATTTTCTATTTATTATTTCCACTGAAGTCGTACTGGGTAAGGCCTGTATTTAGATATCAGGATGTAATACACACCATTTAAATGCAATTAACAATTACACTCCAATTTGATTGCCTACTAGTAAAAACTTGGTTGAACACAGGTATCATCAGGGGATGTATAGAAATCTCATATATTCAACCAAACATTGGAAAAGCCGCTTTGAAGGAAAATCAATTTTTTTTATTTCAGTTGGTAAACCATTCCTTTAAAGAGAGACCTTGGGAAGCATTGCATCTTTTTCTAACTTTGTACTAAATCCATTAAAAACATAATGGAGCCATAAAATGCTCAAATACAAAAAAATGATTAGGTTAGTCTCGTTTTTATTCAGCTTAACAATGTTACATAAACATGCAGAACTTTCTTTGTGTATTCTTTTAAATTGACTTAGCCTTTTGTATAGAATAGCGGAAGGTTATTTTTTTGCTGTGTCCAATTGCACAAAATGTTTCATGAATGCCATTGGAGCAAGTTTCCTCTTAGATTATTTCCTCACACAGTGTTAGCAGCTACTCTAAAACTTTGAGTATCCTATCATATGTTATATTAATGGTCATCAGGATGAATAGAGAGGTGAATCTCTGTTTCCAGAGGAAAGACAGGCAGCAATAATAAAAAAAAAAAAAAAAAAAGCTGTCCAGTTGTATTAACAGCTCCAGTGGAGGTTAGTAATAGAGACCCAAGTTTCAATAAATTATGTAACTTTCATTGCAATCATGTGATTTTGGGAATAAATAGCAAAAAGTAGCTTCTCTTTGGACAAGGTGGTCCATAATGAATTACATGTTACAGAGCAGTCAGTAGGATGGCTTTTCGTGTCTCCCCTCCAACAAAAAACCTTTCAAACCTTATTTTTGTAAATATATCATTCATGATGAACATATCCACTGTGACACCAATCAAAATCTCTATTTATGCAAATTGTGAGCCAAGCAGATTTCACAACTCACACTCATCCGTTATAAATAAATGTAGCAACAACACAACGACTTGATGAATGTTCACGAATAACCAAAATATCACTTTTGGGTGGGCTTATCATGTTTGCCATTTCTCATGATTGCACTGAAGCAAAAGTAGTTAAGCATTGTATGTACAATGAAAATACAAAACAATATTTCATAATATAAAGAAAGCTGCATACTAATCTTGACAGATGTTTGTGAAAAGATGTTTATGCAAAATTCCTAGGAAATAAAACTAGTTTCACCCTTTCTAGTGGTGACATGTTTTGGAAGGAGTGTTGGGAACGAGGATCTGTAAATTATACAGTTTAATAAAATAAGTGTCAGTTTTTATTGTCATCAGTTAGACTAGGTGGACAAGAGTTCCATTTCTCATATGCCTCCTGTATTGTCATCTGATTTCCAAATGCTTTATTAACAAACCCAGGAGGCAAAAGAGGATTAACAGTGTTTTACAGTAGTTGACAATGCTTTCTCCACAATTTCGCCGTGAAGCTCTCACTCAGTTTATGGATTATTTGCTTATTAAAGTGTTTAAAAATAAGACTGTATAATCTTGCTTGTTACTTTTGCAGTGAGAATATTTTACAGCTATATGGGAGCCTGACACAAAATTATGGACAATTTTCCAATTTTAATCCTATAGTTTCTTGTAAGAAATTCTGCAAAATAATAGCCAAATCTAAGTCCACACACCTGTCCATCCAAACACCACCCAAAAAGCACAAACTATGCTTGATTTCAAACAAAGCTCCACATAGGGTTCCAAGAAATTTGTACAGACTTTATCACATGAGCAAGATTCAAACTTAAAAGATATACTGCAAAAAAATTAAAGTATGTTTTGAGATACGTACAGAAAGCACAGCCTGCCTGCACAGTGCTTTAAAGCGTACTAGTTTTGGATGTGTCATATACTTGTGTAATTAGCTAGGCACCTTTATTTCCTTTCTCTTTCCTTAAAGAGGAACTATACTATACTATACTATACGTAGTCCCGGCATCCATCCTGGAGCCAGCACTCCACACGCTGCCATCTTTGTCTTCTCTTTCGGGTTCTTCATCCTACGTCACCAGACCCAGGCGTGAGATCGGGTGACGTGCATGCGTGAGATCAGCAAAAAGGCTCCTTCTGTGCATGCCCGAGAGGCTCAAACATGAGTAAAAGGAGCGCCCAAGTGCCTCCCTGCATGGTTGACGTAGGTATTCCAGGAGGCTTTGCGCTCCCATTCATTCTTGACCATCTAGGTGGCCGAGAATTGGGGTGTGGTCCTGCACCTAAAAAAACCCCCAAAAAAACAATTTTTACCCTACATAAGGGGGTTCTCTACCCTTTTACGTAAAGTGAAAATTCTGAGTATAGGTACGCTTTAAACCTTTTGCTGTGGTCTAAAATGGGTCACACTGTTTTCTAGAGATGCAAAGTAAATTTTTCTCACAGCCAAAGTGAAATGATGAGGGCTTTCGTTTAAATCAGAGTATATATCCTTATCCTTAAACTGGCCATATATCCAGAGATTGTTGGCAATTGTGGCTAAATGGTTTAAAATGTACTAGTAACTAAAAACAATGGCCTGTTTTTCATTACTACACCACTGAGCTTAGATTGGGCAATATTGTATGCTGGCCATGAATACCCAATGCAAGAAAAGAACACTGGTAATGCATGACACTAAGTTTTTTTAAATGTGTTTTTTCTATAAGGAGTGTATGGACATGATAAGGTCACTTGCAAACAGTTAAAAGGACAGTTGAAATAGAGTTGAAAAACTGTCAAAAACTTGATACCTCCTCTAGTTTCTTAATAAATTCACCCAGCCAAACACTATTATCAGGTCTCGACCCTTTAGTTTTTCACTTTAGTTCACACAGCTCATTCAGGATATCCGTAATATGAACACAATGGAAGTCAGGAGGGAAAGACATTCTGGTGAAACTGGTGAATATAAATTCTTTTTCTAGCCTTAAGAAAGTAACTTCACTACCCAAATACGTTAGAAGTAACCAAATGTATGAGGACTCTTGTGCTAACACAATAGGGGGCTATGCATCTTGGGGGGAAAATAGGGAAAATAAATTAATTTACAGCTTTGTGGGACTCACAGCATCAATGTTGTCACATCACCAGCAGTACCCAATTTTTTTTTTAAAAGAAAAGTCAAATAAAAAGACTTTCAGTTTTTCTGAGGCTGAACTGGTTCACTTTACAAAACTAAGCTAGGAACAGAGATTGACTTTTCTAACTGACATTAGACAACTGTAACAAAAAATGAGAGCTTTAGCCCTCTGGGTTTGCTGGTTAAAAGGTACTTTTTGACACCCATTTGCATGGCATGTCATTGCAAAGCACACATTTTTTCTAACCACAAATTAGAGCATTAACCTTTGTATACAGTAAATGAATATACCTTTTCAATTAGTCCATGTTATTACATTTGGACAGCAACCAAGAAGGCTAGGCAGAAGGACCTTGGATGGATATTTCAAACTAAAAACTAGACAGGCCTTAGAAAAGAGAGAGAGGACCACAGAGAGATCTTGCTTCAACATTGGATCTGTAGATCTGTTGGTTTATTACAGGTAGTCCCCGGGTTACATACTACATAGGGACTGTAGGTTTGTTCTTAAGTTGAATTTGTATGTAAGTCAGAACAGGTACATTATTTTAATAAATGCAATTAAGACAGATGTTTGTCTCATTATAATATTAGGCAGTGTGTTGTCAGTTACTGTATAAAATCCTCACTGCGAGTTAATCACAAACAAAGCAAAAAAATGATAAAGCCTAGACATTCATTAACTTCTGGAGCAAGCTGTGCTTTGATATGCAAATAGAAAGAACTGCAGAGTTTGTATTGGTCAATAAAGTGTTACAAGAGCTTGCAGAAGAGCTAAGTCTCAGCTGTGTTTAGCAAAAGATTTCTTCATGCAAACCGCCCCCCTCCAAGCCTCTGTTCTACACAGGAGGAAGCAGGGAAGCACGTTCGTATCTAGGAGTCGTCCGTATGTCGGATGTCCTTAACCCGGGGACAATCTGTAGTTCGTTTTTTCTTTTGGGAGGGTGGGAAGAAATAGAGTTTTTGTCAAGGAAGCTATCTATGGCAGGTTTTTGTTAGCTTGGCACTGCAGAAGTGTGTTGCACTAATTAATGAAATCTGCCAGGGGCTGTGGAAGTGGGTGTCAAGGTCAAGAGTGTCCATATTGATGGTCTTTTATATTTTCCCTGCCAATATTGATCTTATTTGTTGGAAATTTTAAAACTAAAGAATATACTTTTGGACTATAGGCTCTTTTATGTGTTTGTTTTCTTGTTAATGTCCACAGCAACTCAAACTGCTATAGAATAAATGTCTGAGTATTTTGAGTAATTTTTGGCTGTGAAATTGATCAAGGACAAATTTTCATATTTGCAGTGCACCAGGATTTGTTCTATGTTGTAAAAGCTTACTTTGGAAGATCCTATAAAGAGCTAGCATTATCACAGCAGTAAAGCATATACTATCACTGTTAGATGGAATACAAGGATCACTACATGCTTGAACTTGCATTTCCACTTGTGTATGTCATTTTTCTTGTCGAGCAAAGCTATTATATTTGATGTCATTTCATTTTGTCATGCAGCTTAAGGAGCACTTAGGGCACAGTGTTGTACTGACAAGTTAGAATATCTTCATTCTACAAAACCTTATTTACAATTCCTTTGAAAAGCACAATTCCGAATGTAGTTTATTTTATCGTTGTTTGGGGAAAAGTAAACCCTCCTAAAATTCGTTCTGCTGATTATTCACTTTCTCACTTATCTTTTTTTCCCACTAGTCACTGATATTTGCTGTACCTAAAATGTGTTAAAACTGCTAGGGCTCATTCCCACCAGCAGTATTGCTGTCCCAACACAAGAACAAGGCAATCTGACTTATGTTCTATGGCAGTGTTTCTGAATCATTTTATAATTACTATATCCACAGCTCACAGTACATTAATGTGGTGATCAATAGGAAGAATGCCTCTTACATTTTGAGAAGAATGTCACCCTTACAGACAACCAAATAGATCATTGGAATCTGTTAAACTGGCAGGAGAGCCACAAACTGCTCATCGCTCACGGAACCCCTAATAAACTCAAAGGAAGCCAGAGGGTTTTATGGAACCCTGGTTGAGAAATACTGTTCTATGGATTCAGTTCATATCCTCACAAAAAGAATGGCACACAAGTAATAAAATAGAGAAAAAAATCAAGTGCTACAATGCACTGCAAAGTGTTTTATCAAAACTCAGCAGAGTGTGTGCCTTAAGCATGCAACAACATGTGCATTGAGATCTAAACAAGCCTTAGAAACTCTGCCGCTGCCCTATATCAAGCTTCTTTTTATACATGCTGGGCATACAGGCAGGTATTAGCAAAGGCAACATTTCCCCTTCCTTCACACTAATTTCCTTGGAAGGTAGTACTTCCAAGTTAATCAGTATCTGAACTCCGATAAACTCCTGCGATCCCTATTTCTGTAGAAAAATGGAGAAGTTACAACTAGGGCCATATAAAAAAATGAACATAATTCTTAGGCATGATATTGAAACACAGGGAGTCAGTTATTATCCATAATTAGACAGGTAGAGCAAGTTACATATACTGCCACTGTAAAACATTAGGACACATAAACCTAAAATTAAATTTTATCTTAACATCTCCCAGCTGGCACAAACCTAGCATGCCATATAAGAGTCATATTTCCAGATTTTCTTAAGGGAACAAGCAAATTTCTGTGTTGATGCAAACAATGTTTTTATAGTCTGTTCATTGTAACATGGTAGCTAGTACAAATTATTATTTAAAAAAGTATAATTTATAAAAAGGTGCAGAGACATGATGTTTCCCAGCTGAACTTTCATTTACAAGTTTACACTTTATACCCCTTTCTCTGAGCTCTGCTGTATGAGTATACCTATCACCAGGCACCCAAGACACATATTCTGCATAGGTTGAGTGAGTGTCTAGGTGATTTGGGTGCCAGTGCTTTGGTGGCCTGCATGTTTTGTTTTTTTACTCTGTGTAGTTTAGCAGCTGCAGGCTTCTGTCCTTACCAGCCAGATTACCCATCACCCGTCAGACCTTTCGCCAAAAGGTAAATGCTCCAAAGCTAGTTTTCAGCACTATCTACTGGTTTGATGGGTAGGCAATCAGGTTAAAAAAGTCTACAGCTGCCATAGCAATAAACTGTGGGTGGGTTGCAGCATGGGGAACTTGGCATTTCATCTAACACAAAGTAACACCAGGCTAAGTACATTTTAGGTAAAGAAAGGGGACACTTGTGCTAGGGCTGTTTTGTCTTGGGTTAATTATATTGGGAGGTGGGAACATTTTTGCTTGGAGATGAAATTTGGATGACCCCTCCCTGCCTTTAATACTCCTTTTCCTTACTTACTCTGGACCCCTAGTTTGTGTATTTTATACTCCTGTGCTCTTATCTTTGTGCTTTACAAGCTCCTGTCCCCAGCACTTTGTGTATTATGCACTCCTGACCTCTGCACTCAATTTGATATCTACTCTTGACCCTGTACTTTGTGCATTACTTCTTCTCTGAGCTTTGTGTGCATTCTGTGCATTCAAATCTCCAGACCCATGTTTTGTATGCATAATGTACTCCTGACCTCTGACTACTCCTGATTCCTGACTATGGTTTGTGATCTTAACAGTTACTGGTTTGCAAATAGTCCCCAACTAATATATATTTTTTTCCTATATGTTTTTATTTAAAATGCTAGATTTCTGTTTGGTGTGCAGAAAAGGATATTTATTGGAGGTTTTTTCTTTTTAAAAATGATTGTTTTAAGATTTCTATATGTTTGTGAGACTCGTACTTATGGCACAGTAATTAAAGCATACTTTGTAGGTTTTGGCCTATGACTGTCCAATCTGGCCACACCTATCCTTTGCATGACGCTCTTTGTGCACTATATAAGTGTTCCCAAGTCCCAGCAACACCACTATTAACTAGACTGCAGTACACTTGATGCCCCTAATCCTAGTAAACTAGCACTTATACTTTATAGTATACACTTACGTACAGTACGTCTTCAGTTTCTTTCTTTAGTGGGGTTTTGAGAAACATAAGATCTTTTTTTTCAAAAGCTGACTAGATCCAATGAGAAGAATCTGCATTTTGCAATTCAGGCCAATACTACATCAAATTCAAGTTGCACTTGAAAAAATTTAACACTGTATAAATATTTTTTTTCCTGGTTTGGGGCAATCATTTTTGTCATCAAGGAAAAAAGTCACACTGATCGTTGTGATCATTGAAAACAGGATGATAGTGATAGATCGAGCGACAGTGAGTTGTCAGCGAGAACATTTTGAGACATTTTCTCATTTTTATTAGATACAGTTATTATCAAACAATTTTGTGTTCATTTACCTGCGTCTGGTATCGACTGTGAAAAAAGTAATTATTAGCTTTTCAGTGAAACCAGCTTCAGGCCTTGGATTAGAGTAAAGTTGTTTATAATGTTGACTTGGTAACTTATTTACATTCATGGATTAATTTCTGTAATCTGCTAGTGTTTGACATTTTGACAGGTGCCTGTAAGGTTGGTTGATTTGCTAATCCAGCAGCAGCCTTTAATCAATTTAAATGGTTTCCTTTTATCCATTGAATCAAAATTGTGATGTTACAATGAGAGGAATTACATTTTTTTTGCTTTTTTGTTAAAAAAGCTTGCTGTTGATCTTTTATACACAAAAAAAACTGTTTGCAGCTTGTAGTAGCATGTTCAAATTCAAATAGAAATACAGTTCATATTGTCCCATAAAAAAACTACAAAATGTATTATTTTTTACAATATAAAGTTTTACATTGTATATATAAATAGCAAAGATGTGCCCTTTCCAGAATGGACAGGGTTGGAATAGTAGGAATATAAATGGATAGCATGATATCCTAGAGCAAGGGTGCCCTACTGACAGCCAGCGGAGCTGCCAGGTCCAGCCCTCTGCTCATTCCCTCTCTGCTTGTTTTCTTGCAGGAGGATGGAGCGCGTGCATCTCCTATGTTTCTCTAATGAGATCGTGCTGCCGGAGAGGAAGGTTCCTGAGCATGCTCAGTGTTAGCTTCCTGAGAGTGGGCGTGTACTTTAGACCTGCCAATCAGCTGTGGCTGCTCCCCGCTCACCTATTAATAATCCCAGTGTCCATGTAGCTTTCACTATCCCCATGTATAAACCTTCATATTTCCATCACTGATTATCATAGAAATGTGACAATTTCAGGTGCAAAAGGAGGCCCTGAAAGCTGTAAATAAAATAATTTCAGCCCCTAAACATAACAAGTTGCCACATAGGGGGTCACAAGCATAAATTTCTAATAACAATCAAGGATATTTTCACATTAAGGAAGGCTTTTTCCAGACCAGGGTCCCCAAATTGAGCCTGCATGTTGAGGGCCCCCTGGGGGTCACTCTTATGACAATGAATGTTAGGGTACTGTCAATTGTCTGTGCACTATGGCTGCGTTCAGGTTGGAGGTAAGGTTGCAGTGTGGTTACCCCTTCCTCATGCAATGGAACCTTGGCTAAGGGGCAGGGGTGTAGTCGTAAAAAAAGGAGGGGGGACAAAGTATTATCTATAGTGAGCGCATGTGCATCATTGTTATGTAAATGTGCTGCCCTGTCTAAGTGTCTGTCAAAGGGGAAGAAAATTCCCCCAGAGTGACATCATGATACCAGAACCCACCCATTCTCCCATTGCAGGTCGGAGCCTGCATTGGGTGAGTGGGCAGGTTGTGTTCAGAGAGGCATCCCACCCACCACCCTGAGCCTACAACTCTAATAAGTTTAAGGTGCTTGGGGAGGGGTTTTAGTGTTCAGGTCACTCATAGATTAGTTTTTGGTTAAGCTTGGCACCCGGTAAAAAAAGAATTGTGCTTAGGCACAAAGAAGGGGAGGTTAGGTGAAGCACCAGGCAGAGTCGGTTAGGGGTATGCACCAGGAAGAAATGGCCTAAAGGTAAGCACCAACAAGGGAAGTTATGGATTAAGATTAAGAAGCAGGAATTAAGTTACAGCATTTATGTGCAAACTGGGGGAATGTGCTGTTGATGGTGTTTCGCCACTGGAGGACTGAAAACAAAGCATGGCAATGTATGTTTCCGTTTCTTTTTTCCCCATTGGTGGAAGAGAATCTGTTACAGTTTCTAGGGTGGCAAAATGTAAGCAGAGTTTTTTCCATCATTAAGATACTAAATCTATATATAATGATAAATACGAAGATATATTTATTTAAAAACAATTGCAACCAACCAATATTACCAGCATATATATATATATATATATATATATATATATATATATATATATACACCTTCCCCAGACTCTTTGAGATAACTTTTGACTTTCTCATGTGATAAGTGTCTAGCCTTAGCAGCCAATCTCCAGTCCCAAATACTGTCCTGTTGGCTTGGTCATAATATCAGCCAGTTCGGTAAACTCTAAAACTTGATCTTACATTGAGAGGACTGCAGAGGTGCTGATGATGCAGTCTAAAGTTTTCGAGTAGTCAACATTTTCTTATTCATGGATAACGTAGTTCCCGCTATTGTGAGAAGTGAACATGACTACATAGTGCTAAATATAGGGGCATGGCCCTTGTACCCATGAAATATGCTGTAACTACTATGCCACAAGTGAGAAAATTCATGTTATTATTGTTTATTAGTTAAAAAATGCTTAGTGCAATTGACCACTGGGGGAAAATGCATGCTGTTATTGATCAGTGAGGGAAAGCTTGGTGTTGTTGGCCAGTAAGAGGAAAAAATGCCCCAACTTTACTGGAAAGAAAAATGGGCAAGGAGAGTATAAAGTATGTACCTGCTTCAACATTAGAAAGAAATTAGCTCCCCTTACCATTTAGGTCTTAGATCAGCCCCTTAAACCACTATTTAGACCCTAGATCATCCCTCTGAAACTCCTCTTTAGACCTCAAATTAGTCCCACTTTTCTTCAAACCCTAGATAAGCCCCATTTAAATTCAGACCTCAAATTAGCCCCCATTAAAATCATGCTCAGACCATAGGAATAGCACTACCGTTCTCTTTGGACCTTAGTGCAGTTTACTTTAAACTCCTCTTTGGATCCCAAATCAGCCCCCTTTAAACATATCCAGATCAGTTCACTTTTATCCCCCTTTAAACCCTCAGATCAGTAGCACATTTAAACTCTTCATACCAGCCTAATTGTAACTTTATTTTTGACCCTACATCAGCCCCTCTCCAAATCTTGTAGCACCCTAACTTCCCCCTTCTCCCAGTCTTCCCATGCAGCTTTGTGTCATGTAATTTCTTTATCATATGATCATATAGGGGAAGTGAAGATAGATTTCCCCACTTACCTGTGCAGTTACCATACTAATTGAAGGTTTACTACAGCCCAGAGACATTGGGTGGGTTTTCAAGACCTGAATGATTTAAGACCTATTCTGTGATTTAAATCTCAGAATAGTTATACAAAATTTCCAGCTCCACGAACAGATCACCAATATGTGTATTCTGCACTTTGAGTAGCTCAAACTTAAAAAACCCATAGATGCAATACCCACTGTTCTACAACCACAAAAGTCAACCACAAAATAGGATTAAAGATAAAAAGAAAACCCAGTCTAAATCCCTAAAATCAGAAGAAAAAAAACAGTAAAAAAAAAATGACCCCCATTTCTTTCTATACAGTTTGTCTGCTTTGAAACCAAGATATCCGTGAATCCAAGCCCCTCCGTATTTATACTTCTAGTCACATAAGACCAGCTTGGATGTGTTCAATCAAAAATGCATATCATAGGCTACATGAGGTAAATTATATTTTCCAGATCCAGTAAACTATCTTCACCTCCACCTCTTTACTACACTCCACCACATATAGCTTATCCTATTCAATCAATAAGGTACTCATGGAAAACGTGGTAATCATTTACACACAATACACTCCATGTTTAGGTCTATAATGTATTATGTATTCTATTAAACAAGATTGAAAATTACATATACTAAAGTTTTTATTCTACGTATTAAATATTTAATTTTTTGTGGAAAATTAAATCCAATTTTTATTGCATTTCACTGTATGCCATTGTCCGATTTTCTCAGCCAAACAGCTGTTTCCCAACATCTGGCGCTCCTTTGCCCTACCTGGAGACCAATGATCACATTTACTTTCATAAGAACAGGTGTCTATTGAACATAGTGCAATAAGATTTTTTTATTGTTATAACAACTATTTGCGAACAGACTGAAAACGTGCAATGGTCTCAGGATAGGTTTCAGAGAATTGTAATGAGTGGTCATTGGAAATCTGAAATGATAAATTGTTTAACAGCAGAATTATTAACGGAAAATTTGAATCCTGGCTATTGAGGGCATTTCCAGATATAATTGTTAAATAAAAGAACGGAGATGAAAAATGCTTTAAACTAATATGTCACTCAATGTACGTTAAAGTCAACCTGTCACAACAGGCTTATGCAAGAATCTGACCATTAATAAAGTATCATAATGGTACAGGTCTGATTAAGAAAACTTGACTTTATTATGCAATTGTGACTTTTTTTTCTTGAGTTAGATTTTAAATTGTCAAATGACATCTGCAATCTGACCTTTGGTGCCTATCAACTATTTAAACTCACATACTTTACTATAGAATTGGTGACTGTTTACAGTGGTTGTGATTGAGCTTAGTAAATCTCGCTTTTGATATTAAATTTAACTGATTTATCCACATAGGTAAACATTCAATTTTCAAATCATCAATTTTCCCCTCTAATATATCTACCTCACTGCTTCTTATTTTCCAACTGTGCAGTGTATGTAGTCAGAATCATGATCATCAAGTGCTATATTATATCAGCAAAGGCAGAATTGGTTTAAGTAAGAATGGGATCCAAGGCAAGGTAGCAGCTTTGGCTCCACTTAAGCTGATTTGGTCATCTTTAATATGGATTGCAATAAGCTTTATCAGCATTGTTTATACAGGTGTGCCCTCATCAAACCAACTATCCACTATTGCATCTTACATTGTGAAACCTCTGGCATTTGCACATATTTGACTAATTGCACAATTCCCAGGTTCCCAACAGAATAAATATTACAGTGGGAAACTCAAGACAATCAAAAGACCCTATGTTTCCTCCTAGGTTGCGGTATGGATATAGAGCTGATGTTCTGTAACTGCAGAATGTTCATATTAGTACAGCAAAGGCTAATCAGGGAAATATTTGTCAATTAGCCATTTCTAGACAGTTCTTTAGATGGGTTATGGGTCATCAGCTCTAATAAGGACCACTGCATATCTTAGCAGCTGCTTTACTGAATGAGAAGAGGGAATATAGGCTTTGTTACAAAAAAACAAACATTTGGGATGTAGGATGATAGAACTGGATCATGGTCAATGACAGACCTACTTATATCCCAAAGAATAACCTTACTGAATTTAAAAAAAATCTGGGACCCTTGGATTGGCTATATGAGTATATGAGTATGTCTTAATTTGGAGAATACCCCCTTCCCTTCCCAATATTTTATTTTTTAATTTCTTTATTTTTCCTCTCTTTTCCCACTTCTCTTTGATCTTGGTGTAATTCCTATGTTCATGTTCCCTCTTGTTTAGACACTTATCAGTTTCCCTACTGTAGTTTGCCCAACCAATGCTTTTAATGCTGTAATTCTTACAGTGTTAGTGTATTTTGTATATTTTTGGTAAACCTTCAATAAAAACATTGCAACATCAAAATGGAAAAGTAAAAGTCCTCCTTTATGATTGATTTTAAATGATAGGAGGTATAATGTACGGATGGTTATCTTTGTGAGGTATTCATTTTGCAGTATTTATGTTTTTTTGGCTTATTGTTTGTAAATAAAAGTTTTTTTTTTTGTCTATTTCTATATTTTGATTCTTTGCAATGTGCAGATTCTTTGCCAAGGGAGAGCAGTTTCTGTATGTTTGTTATCATATATTAATTCCTCGTTCCCTAGATGGTAATATTTTGGTATATTTGGGAAAGGAACTGGATGGTGCATAACTATTGTATTTTCAAAAATCAAAATATGAACTTTTGGGATTTGTTTTTGCATTTTTACAGGTGCATTTCATACATTAAAATATACAAAACAGATTTTTTTTGCTTTGCTGCTAAATCTCTTTAACCTTTAACAAAGTTCAAAATAGTCATGTCTGTTTTTGTCAAACTGTAAAAAAAAATGTTTCTTTAAATGACTTCATAGTGATTGTATATATTATCTTTAACACAGGAAGATAAGCCAAGTTTGATACTTGTAAAAACAAGAATGTATACAACCTAAGTCTACAGGACCACATGCAGATAAAATTATTGTATGCATTGGAATGTAATTATTGATGACTGAAAAGATTAAAAGCAGAAAAATAGAGAGCACATGCATAACACTAATATGGTAAAATTAAAATATCAGAAGAAATCAGAAGAATTCAGCTTACTATAAAAAGTATTCATGAAAACTACATACATCAACAAATGACTTGGGAACATGCAGCTTGTTTCCTGGTAATTAGTAACAATTATTTCAAATGAAAATGCCTATATGTTTAAAAATGCAAAATATATTTAAAACAATGTACATTTTGTACAATTACCCCATATTAATTGCAAAGCCCTAAAGAACACATGTTTAGTATTAGTATTATAGTCGTAGTATTATATAGTATTGTCACCCAAACTTTTGGGGTGGGTGGAGGATTGTAGGGAGGAGCTGCTATCTGTAGGAATATGCCCCCCCCCCAAAAAAAAAAGCATGTAAAATTTATTACTTATTAATATTACTTATTTATGTAAATATCAAATCAAAATCATCAAATTATGTTCAGAATAATATAAAGACACTCAATAATTATTGACTTAATTGCAAAGCCCCTGAAGAATTTAGTGTTAAAACTTTTGCTAGGAGGGTCATGGTGGTCTGTGGGAACATGGCTCAAGTTATACAATAAAGCATGAGTATTTGCATAATAATATTTTCAATCAAAGGTAAAATATAATTATCCATGTTTTTAAACATATGTTTTATTGGCTTTTGAAAATCATTAGAAGTACAAAATTGCAGAAGAATGTGCAACAAAGAAGAGCAAATAAGATAATACAGTGGTTGACATCAGAAATGATGAAAAAAACAAAATCTGAAATATAAACTAAGAAAACATATAGCTATGACATTTTTTTAAGCACAACTTAGAGAATTCCTTAAAAGTCCTATTAGTACTTTGTATCCCTTCAATTTACTATATTAGGTATGTACCAGGTTGAAAATTTGAAAGTTTCAAATTTGAAAATCAGTTTTGAAAGTGGGGCAGCACGGTGGCCTTTGCAGTGCTAGGCCTAAGGTTGGAATCTCAGCCAGGACACCATCTGCGTGGGTTTCCACGGGGTAGGAGGATTGTGAGCCTATTTGAGGGACAATTAGTGACATAGCTATGGACTTTGTAAAGCGCTTTATATTATATCAGCACTATATAAATGCTGGTTAATATTAATGACAAAAGTTATAAATGGCGGATCGTTCCACTGCATTAAATATATGACAAATGAGTGCATTTCACTTTTGGAAAAATTGTGTGATGCACTTGTTATCTTGATTCTTCTGCTTCCCTATAGAAAACAGTTTTCAAGGAAGTAATATTAATGGTTACTGTGGGTCGTTGATGGTGGTTCCAAACCTATACAGAAACTTTCCTGGCTACCCATTACTTTGCAAATGAATACCACCAAATGAATTGAGGTTTGATGGATCACCCAGGTTCACTGATGAAGTGTATCCTCTACAGCCTTGGAGAGCTTTAATAAATCAGACCCATAGTGTACCATAGGCACAGGATTTGTATTACATTTGAAATTTTAGTTACAGAACTTCTAAAAACTTGCTATGCCCTGTGCATTATCTTAAATTGTGTTTCCCTCCACAGCTCATTCGTCATACATTCCCTAACTATCTGAAATCCCATAATAGATTCATCAACCAAGTCTATAACAAGGAAATAGCGTACATTAGAGTGAGACAAGGGTTTTGTACATAAACTGTGGAAGAGTAAATAATGGATAGACAAGATGAACAAGGATGAGAGGGAGAGCAGTTTATTGTAGGAAATGCTTTTGAAAATCTTTGTTGGAATCAGTAGCAAGTAATATTTAAAATATAATTCATTTTTTTTTAAAAAAAGCTACCCTGATCTTTTCAACACTATGCCCCCTTCCCCAGCTATTCTAGTGACAATATGTTCAGTGGCTTCAAAATAGTAGCAGAGAGCTTTAAAAATATCATTTTACTTTAACTTTGATTTATGGAAACACTGAATTCCCTTTTAAATGGTTCACTTGGGGCATGTTACCACAGGTCTCCCTGGAGCCCAACAGCCCCCTGGAACTTTGAACATTCAGTCCAAAGCGATGATGTGTAACTGATGCTGGAACAATGCAATAGTAAAAAAAGAAACCATTTAGGTTTAGATCTACCTTAACTGTGGTTTAACTTGAGGTGTCTATTTAGAAGACGAACCAAATCAAGCTGTCTGAGTTGGTGATAAAATAAAAATAAAATGACATAGGGACTTAAAATAGGGCTAAGGCACATCATTCTAAGCCAGGTGGCTGTATTTCTTCCAATTCTCTTTGGACTCTTTCTTGGCCCTGGCCCAATGGCCTATTGGCCTGTCTCATATTCTTGCTTTCCTAGCTGATAATGGAGCTCCTTTCTCATTACAGGTACAATCGTGGGATAATGTTTTTGACCATCAAAACAAAATAGTTGTAAAAGCTGTGCAGTGACAGGCCGTGAGACACATATATGTTGTGATACACAAACTATCTTGAAATTGTCAAATTACAATATTTTAAGCTTTGACAACACTGACAAGTAATCAGTCATTAACAACAAACTTTAGAAGGCAGTTATTGATTTATACACTAGAAACATTATCGGTGGGTGAACAGACACTGTTTAGTATGCATTTAGTTTTTTGTTCTTTATCTACATAATGTATAGATTTTTTCTATAATAATGGAGATTCAAAACTATATTGAATTAACATTTACAATTCCACAAAAAGAGCTCATATCATACTTCTATTCATTGTATAAGAAAAGTACTAGGCACTTTCTTACACTGTTATGTCAGATTTGAAGTAAACATGCTTTACATTTATGAAGAAAAGACTTAAAAGACATAAAAGCAAGAGCAGAACTACAACAACCCTTTATTTGCTTTGTAATCTCACATGACTTCTGAGGAGCATTAGGAGTAGAGAATGAAGGCCTATAAAATAACAGAATAGGGCAGACACATTATAAAAACATTAAATCACTAGAAGTTTAAGATTATGATTATGTACTAATGTAACAATGTATGCCAGGGGTGGGAGAGGAAGTGTGGCCATTCCTCTGTGCCATGGGCATCACTCAAGTCTCTTCCTTTGTGCTATTGGTCAACATCTCACATGTTAGAGATGGGTAACAATTACTTCCTTGCAATTTTGCCTGGAGAGGAAAATGTTGCTCATGGAGGAGGTAGTGAGACTTTTTTGCCTGTGGAATGACTTTATATGGTTCTGAGAGTGAACTTTACACCCTCTAAATAGCTTATTATACCTTATATAAAATTGAGCACTGTGCTGTGTGTAAATACGTCTGACCAATGGGTTTTGAACATGAAAGTATTATTGTGGGGAGTTGGCAAAATACAACGTAGCATTCAGAAGTACAGCTCAACATACAGAGTACAGTAGGAAGGAGTATCCAATTTAGAGTATACATTACACACTAATGATTGCCATACTCTGCATGCTGTATTGTTTGTTACATATTCTTGGCTGACATTTTCTATACACTGTGCTGCACACTACATATTTATCAGCGCTATTCTATGTACATTCTTCTGACTGTTGCACTCTGTAAGGTGGGCTGTATGGTAAATATTCCCAAACTTTGCTTTCTTAACACTGGACTGCACATTTCATACTTCTTACCTTTACATACTGTATGTTACCCACAACCCCTGCTTTCTGACAATTGCATTAACATGACCGATACACTTCATACATTGGGTCAGATTTATTAAAGCTCTCCAAGGCTGGATAAGATACACTTTCATAAGTGATTCAGCAAACCTTACATTAAGTTTTTCAAAGTCATTTGCTACTTGCTAGCAAATGTTTTGAATCCTGGACCAGATCCAGTTCAGGTTTGCTGGATCACCCAGCTTCACTGATAAAAGTGTTCGATAAGTAGTCCCCCACTATTTTAATGGACCGCTACTTTAAGGTAGGTTTTATACAAACTTTTAGCCTAATATGCTAGGGAAAATGGCACATTTAATGAAAAATATTTTTAAAAAATATTATGTTAAGTTTTATTTGTATTTGTAAGACTTACAGTGACAATGGTTTTATTGTGCAATGTGGTCACCATTTACTCCTGCTAGGGTGCCAAGGGGTTCCCCTAAGTCCTTTAAATACCTTGTTTGGTATTGTGGATCTGCAAGATGAGAAGGCTAAAAACACATGGGGTTATATTTAAAGCAGAACTAAACTGTAAATAAAAAGAATCACACTCACCTGTTTTCCCGCAGATCCCTCGATGGCGCTGGAACTTCCCTCGATCCAGTCCTGCGTTGTCCTAGATTTCCTCTTCATCCCGACACAAACAAAGTGGCGGGCGCCACCATCTTCAGTCTTGCCTTCCGTCTTCTTCTTGTCTTCTTGCTACGTCACCCGATCTCTCACTGAGCAGGTGTGAGATTGGTGTAAATGGGGAAAAAAAGAGAGGCGATCTCACTGAATATGCACGAGTCGGCATCTCTTTCCCCTCAGTAGAAAATTGGCAATGGGCAGAAAGAGCAGCCAGAGCCTGGGAGGCTTTGCGCTTCCATTCAGACTTGATCACCGCTGCGGTGCCGCTTTAGGTACGCTTTAACAGTTGTGAATATGACTTTCATCACACATTTACTGGTGGTGGATCCATCACTGTCATTATAAACACATAAACCAGAAAGATTGACCTTTAGTGAATATCTGATGACTGTTTTAAATATATGATCCATATTGTGTATGTTACTTAGCAGAAAAGTGTTCATGCATACAACCATACCTCCAGGGCCACCATTTGAAATTTCTTGTCCCCATGCTAGGTAAAATTCCTGGGCCCCACTCCCTGATGTCTAAAACTTCCAGCATTGCAAAAGCCAAACTCTTGATCAGAGCCCAGTATAGAGGTACCCAGTGAACCAACGCACCACTCTCTGAAAATGGCAGCACTGACTACCTCACTGTTCCTTTTTAAAAGGTATATTTCTTATATTTCTCCGGCTTCATTTTAGCCTTTGCTCTAATCACAATTTGATGCATGGCACTGATGATAGTCACCAAGCCCTAAACAGGTGAATGTAATTTAGAATAAATGATACTATAATTTTAGGCCATATCTATGACATTGTCCAGGGGTTTTGAAAAGTCAGCCTGAGAAGCCTAGCTGACTGGGTAAGAAGACAGCATACTTTTATAATGTGACAGACTCATCTTCTAGTGTTGTATTCCCCAGCGCTGATAGGTTCCCACACCCTCATCAGCATCATCTGCTACTTCCTGCCTTTCCTACAGCATGGTGTCTTCTCTCTTCCAGCATTATATGGTCATGATGCTGTAATGTGCATTACAGAGGAATTCTGGGTGCACACATATAACACAGCTTGCTACTAAATAAAGAATCTAGCGATTTGTAAATGTGATAAAACAATGAAATCTCATCCAAAGTCACTTTTAGGAAACTTTACAGAGAATACAATATAGTTTATTTAAAGTTTTGCACATGTAGCAAAGGCAATGAGTCACCAATTTTTCAAACCTATACAGAATGTCTTTGAAAACTTTGGATGATTCATGAAGCTGTAGATTTTGTTCCAAAACCTAAACCTCCACAACAATATATAGCACATATCTTTGATATACTGTATATCAACATAAAGCACACAGTATATAAGCTGTAATGATTATTTTGTAATCTATATATTTGAACATCCTAAAGTGGACCTAAACGCTAAACAAAAAGTCAACAGGAGGTAGTACTAACTGACAAAAAAGATATGCAATGTTTCTTTTGTCAAAAAAAAACTTTGGCTCTTGGTGGCTTTTTTGTTTAAGCTCTACACCGTACATGCATGGGCCATGTAGTGCAGATTTCTGTGGCCATCACTGGTTATCAGCAGGTTATCACTGCAGGACCTATTATCACACATGGGTAAGTATGTGCTATAATCTGCAAGTACTTACTGATTATGCCAGAAGCTCACCACTTACCAACCAGTTTAGCTCTTCATTTAAGAGAGTGAACACCAAACTAACTTTGATAACTTCATGACGTTAAGGTTAACATGAGTCAAAAAACAACCTCAGTTGAATCCAAACATTTGATGCTGCACCTGGATTCTGGTTTACACAAGGAGGGGTTAGTAACCAAAAGGTTCGGTTTTAGATATTCATGATAACCAAACAATATTTGCAGTTTTGTTTGATATAACCTGATGTATTTCCTCTAGTTTAGCCTCTGGAAATCTATGCTCCCTGTTAGGCAACTCAGGTTAAAGGTGTTTTATTTTTAGGCTTTGCCTTACATGGATTCCTACTGGCAATTACTAAAACAGATTTCCTAATCTCTTATGAATGTCACTTTTGAGCTAGAAAGCTTTAGTAATTTTAAATTGGATGTGGATGTTTTATTTTATTTATTTCAGCAAGTTACGCTAAAGGAGCACTAGCATTCATTTTAAAATCAACTATAGCAGAATTCATTTAGTGACCCTAAAAGTTGAAATGATGCAAGTTGTTTTTAGTTCTGGTATTTTGATGAACTGACCTACCCTGTCAAGATGTCTTACCTCCTGTGCTAATATCATGCTGTCTGCTTGAGCTATATCTTCCTTTTTTAGTGCCTAATCCTAACTCTTCCTATACTTCTGCATAACACCTAATCCTCCTTTGCCTAGTGTCTAATGTCAACCCCTGCTCTTGCTGCGTAATTTATTTTTTACCAATTTCTTCCTGACGCCTACCTTTAACCCCTCTCCCTAGTGCTCACCTCCCCCCAACACTTAGTGCCTAACCCTAAGTAGAAGCTAACCTACCCTGATCTAATCCCTAACACTAAGGCTTAGTCTACACAGACTTTTTCCCCAGCATTTAACCTGAGGTTTTAAAAGCCCATGTTTGAAATTCCCATGCATTCCAAGGGGCTAATCTACACGTGGGGTTTACGCGGGAAAACGCAGGGAAATGCTTACATTGTTTTGTTTTTTTTGCGTTTTCCCGCGTTTACAGCTGAGCAATGGGCCTGATTCATTAAAGTTCTCCAAGGCTGGAGAAGATACACTTTCATCATTGAAGCTGGATGATTCAACAAACCTGGAATGGATCTGCTCCAGGATTTTAAACATTTGCTTGCAAATAGCAAATTACTTTTAGGAAATCCATTCCAGCATTTCTAGATCACCCAGCTTCACTGATAAACATGTATCCTCTGCAGCCTTGGAGAGCTTGAATAAACCAGGCCCATTGAGAGACTTGTCCTATTACCTTCTCATTTATGTGGAAACCACAGATTTACCTAAAGAGGACCAAGAAGTAGTTTTTTTATTTGTTTGTTTTTTTTTTTAATTGGGAAGAAAGCACAGGTCAAGAGCTGAAGAATACCTTCTTGATACAAAAATGATTTCTGTACTTTTTCTTTCTGTTTATGTCATGATGATCATGTTACCAAGTGATACATTACACAACTGTCTGCTAGGCACAGTTTATATATTTGTGCTGTTTTACAAGGGAGAGGCTATTCATACAGTTTATGATGTGGGCATGTTATGAGATATTTCTAAACCACACCTGTGATGTTGATATGATTAGTTCCAGTAACTGTTTGACTTGAATGTGTATGTGATTCATTCTTGAAGCTGTGCCTTGAGCATTATGTTTAATTTAAAGTGCATCAGTCAATATTATCCAATCTGACTTCATTTTATTTATTTTCAGTTGGTAAGATATTGAAATCTAATTGGTATCGCTTAGTTTTCACATATTGTTTTAATTTCAGAACTAAAATACAGCAGCAAATCCACTGCATAAATTTAATAGATTATCAATGTTAATGTAAAAAAGAATTTCTGCTTGGATATCATTGAATTGTTCAAAAACTTCAGAATATCCGTTCACATTTACAGTCTTACAAGATTGCAAAGTGAACAGCCTGTATTCGTTTAGTAAATCAACACTTAGGTCACATATTGTGCAAGGCATTGCTCTTTGTTGGTGGTATTTAAAGCCCAGATCACTCTCCCTTCTGAGAGTGGAAAATCCAACTTCTCTGTTTTAAATACATTTTAATTATGGTTTATATGAGTTTTTTTTTTTTTTATGATTATTTGTATTTTTTTACTTACTGATGGGAAAGTTGAAACATTGCTTTCAATGTTACAACATTTCTTTGATACTTGTATGACAGAAATGTAACAAGCAATACTGCACTGGGCTCAAAGCAGAATTCATCTAAACACAGATTAGGAATACATATGAAAGCTGTTTTACATGTCAAATGATTTTCACTACTATCGATTCATTGCTAGGGATGACACCACTTTTAGTGTTATGGTTTTGAGAATACAGTGGTGTCACCCTCCCACCTACAACCTGCTAAATGAGCGGTAAAGAAAAAGTAGCAGACAATTTCATATATTTGGCTTTTAGCACTGCCTCTATCCCAGCTAGTCTGAGTGCTGATGTACAGGGCACTATGTGAAATCCATATATAGTGGATAATATTCACGTTTTATATCACTCAGCTTGAATGTCTGCTTTCATTCAGCCTTACTTACAACAGAACCTTTGTCCTTTTGGTTAAAAGCCAAAGGGTGGAGTCCATTTTACCTGTTACCATCTGTGAATTTATAACAAAAAGCTAGCCTTCCCTTAGGTTTTTATAACATAATGTATGTTTTCCGATCTGACTACTAATTTGACTGTTCCTACTTGTTCATTACTTCACTAGCTAGCATCTATGCCTAGAAAAGATTAGGCCTGATTTATTAAAGCTCTCCTAGGCTGGAGAGGATACACTTTCATCAGTAAAGCTGGGTGATTCAGAAAACCTGGAATGGGTTTGCTAGCAAAGGTTTTGAATCCTGGACCAGATCCATTACAGGTTTGCTGGATCACCCAGCTTCACTGATGAAAGTGTATCTTTTGCTTTAATAAATCTGGCTCATTTTAGGAAATAGTAGTGGTCTTATGAAGTCAGCGATCTGCGCTACCTGGGACACTATGGAGTTGTATAGTGGAAGAAAACACAAATGTACAGTACCTGTTCTATATTCTATACATACAGGTGTGTTAAAAAAATGTGTAGTCATTCTAAGTGACTGACTGCAATATTAACAGCTGGATGAGGCAACTTTTAAAATCTTAATAAGCAGCCAGCATAATAAGTTTAATACAATTCTATCCAGTCTGTAAAAAATGATAAACCCAAGCTGAAGATGTTGTGAGCAAAATAATGGATTCTCTTTCATTAATTGTGTATAGTTCCTGCTCATTTGTACAGCATATGGTACATGTTTTCAGTTTTATCACCCACTTTCAAAGTTTTGGGATTTTTGTTTTATAATATTTCTGCATAAAAAGATCACAAACAGCCAATGTAAATTTCAGTCAACATAATTTTACATCATTGTTTATGATGCATTTGTTTTTTATAACCTGCTGTTTGTAAAAATTGCTACTGCTGGGGTATCGCTGCAAATGTTTAGCTTGGACATGAAAGCTTTCTTTGGGCACAAGCTGTTTTCGGAACAAAGCATTAACAGAACTTGACAGAAAATACAATGTAGTATTAAAGACCTTTTCCCTACATATTATTTGTACAGAAAATAATTGCAGTCGTTAGAATACTAGGCAGCATGGAGTCACTATTAGAAAGCTACCCGGCTCAGCATGTCAAGCCAAAAGGTTTGGGGCCATAACTAATGCAAGAATAAAATGTGGCAAAAGAACATCCATAATAAATAGAAGGCTGACCCTAGCCAGAGTATTAATTTTTTTTTTTGTAAACAGAGTTTATGACGCACAATCACTAGGAATGGTTGACAGTTGTAGAATGGTTATGTCATATTATGATATATTATGTTTCCTTGAAAGTGGAAAAAGGGGCAGAGGTGCAGAGTCTAGATGGAAAATAAAGATTTTTATCTTTTTTATTTTTTTTGGTATATCCTTCACACTACTGAAAATCTGGAAGAAGGATAGCTATGAATTAGCCAATTTACTATATTCAGGTATATAAACAGGGAGAATATATAGCCTATAGATCAGTGTTTCTCATCTAGCATTCCCTGCAACCCTAGGGTTCCTCCAGAGGTTGCTGAGGGTTCCTAGCAATTTCCTAGAAATTTTTGCCTCTCAGGTCAGTTTATTACTACATACCAATAATCTGTTTGGCTATCTGTAAGGGTGGCATTCTTCCCACTGGCCAGTAATGTAAGAGCCATTCTTTCTACTGACCACTACACTAATAGGCAGAATGTCAGAATGACTGATCCATGTCAGAACAGACTCTGATTAGGATTTTTGTTCCATCCATACAAGGTTTAGTGAGTGGCCTACTCCCTTATGGTTATGGTCTGCCTCTTAAAACAAGAAGGTCTAACAAACTAATCACTGGAAATGGAAGCTTTGACCAAGCTCTGTGATTGCCAATTCTCTAAGGCCTTGTGTAAAGATAAACACAGTTTAATCTTAGGTTCATTCTATTCCAAGTTCTAAGCCATTTGTTTTCAGTGTATTTACTCATGAAGAACCCTTGTAATAATATTAGGGGGATCTGAACTAAAACCCTTTTTTTTGGAGGAGAAGGTCAGTGGGAAATGCTTCCTAAAATGATAGACAGTAAAAAAATGCCCCCTTACAGTGGTGGCTAGATTATCACCTTTAAAAACACCTAAAACACCAATATAGTCATGCAGCTGGGTCTACAAAGTGGAGTTGGACAAAAAGGTAGTAATAAATGGGAGGTCAATCAGTCACAGGTTTGAGAACCCCCTAGAAAATTCTAGAGAAGTGTTTCTTGACCTTTTTACCACAGGGAATCCCTTGAAAGAACTCCACGTCTTCAGGGATCCCTTTACCATAATTACTAAATTCACAACTCACAGTATATTAGTGTTGTGGTCAGTAGGAAGAATGCCTTTTATATTTTTGCCTTGTAGGAAGAACGTCAAAAAGGATTATTGGTGTCACTTAAACTGTCCAAATTGCTCATTGTTTAAGGAACCCCCAGCAATTCCTGGGGAACCCTGCTTGAGAAACACTGCTCCAGAGAAACCCTGGAGTTTCCTTGTAATCATAGTTGAGAATGGCTGCTCTCAACCGGTAATTCTCTTTTTATATTCACACTAATGTTTATGGGAAGGAGAGGAGTTTTCTTTTAAACAAACAAGGAGAGCAGCAACACATAGAAAATGCCACAGGTACTATCCCTTAAGACACTTTCTCAAACTGCAGGACTACCTTAGAGATAATAATAAAGTATGGCACGGTGAAGATGAGTGGTACAGATATAGTATACAGATTATAATAAGTATTTTACCTCTGATTTCCAAGGTGTTGGTAAACCAGCCCAATATCAAGTCATAATGAAAAATAATTAGTGAATTGCTGGAAAGCTGTAAGTTTGACCTGATTACAATACTAACTAATTACATGAATCCTAACAATTAATTTCTCTTATCTGCTTTTTTTGGTCTGGTAAATAAATGATTGAAACTATTATCTGTACAAAAAGGGCAAAAATAAACTCATATTTCCATACTCTCTGTCTGTACTGCACACTTACTACTTATATTGTTCTATATACAGACTACAGGATACGTATGTCTTATGGTGGCAATCTATTCATCTATAAATACAGTACATTGAGTGATCATTGTCATAAGCCAGGAAGTGTTTTACCCAATGAAGATAATAAAGAAACATAATAAAGAGTATTTTACTTGCTTACAGCAACGATACAGGAGGAACTTACAGGTGAAAATGTCATGCATGAACCACTTTCCATGGGTGTTTCTTCAGACTTAGACTAAAAAATAAATTTTCTGAGTTTTCAATTTACAGCAAAGCACAGTTCAGCACAGCTTCATTTAGATAAAACCAGACATGTTCCCTGATCTGGTCAAGAACTCAAATTTAGGTTTAGAACCACCTCATCTGTATATGCATGTAGACCTGTAGTTTGAATACCCTAAAAGAAAATCCTGAGACTGGCTGAAAATACCGTTTGAGGTTCTAGCACAGGCATTACCACAAGAAAACTAAATCTGAAGAGGAATTCTGTAAAGCCAGGGCTATGTCTGCTGTATGTGACCTATTGTTTAGGTAGTAACTAGTAAGTTGTTTAAGAAATAACTCTGTACAGATTCCTAATATTTAGAGGAAAAAACAGTTCTTTAAGCCACGTTTCCTACGAGGCTTTCCTTCAAGAGATATTTCTTGCCTTACCTGCTTCAGGATTACTTTTGTAAATTCATGAACATTCATCACAATCATCTTATAAAATCAGTACATAACAACAATACATTTTTTTTTTATAAACTTTATTTATAGACACAGAAAAGACAATGTACAAAGTAATAACCAAAAGAATCATCTGAACAGTACAAATCCAGAGTAAAAAAGAACAAGCAATAACAGGCTCAAGATTAGTGTTACAAAGTTCGGG